>NC_054480.1:63976068-64289068 GCF_017639515.1 Carcharodon carcharias | reverse complement strand
CAAGGGCTGTACTGGGGAAGGAGGATATCCCAGGGTGTGTGGGGGCACATGTTGAGCTGTGAAAGTGGCCTCAAGATGGTGAGGGCTGAGGAGGCAGTCTCCAGAGGACATGAGGCCAGATGGATATGTGAGGGTATGCATGTGAGAGAGTTAGTGGTGATGTCCCTTGAGCTGACAGTGAGTGAGATGCCAGTGAATGTGTGATGGGCTTGAGCGTGTGTATTTAGAGTGATCAAATGGTTGCCACATACTGGCTTCATGGTTGAGATCATTCATCCTCTATCTGCTTTGGATGGTCAACCTCTTCTGTGCAACATTGGCACCAATCACTACTGCCATCACCTACCAAGCCGGATTAGTAATGTAGATGCCCCTCCTGTGGCCAGAGTAGGGGTAGAAAACATCACAGTGGGCCTCCACGGCATCCAAAAGATGCTCAAGGGCAGCAGTCTTCTTGCCTTTCAGGGCCATGTCTTCTTTGCCGCAATCCTGTATTGGAAGCACTGAGTGCGGCTGTACTTTAAATGTGGTGCCTGAAGTGAAGGAATGGCGAGGTGACGGCGTGGCAGGCGAATCGGAGCCCGCCCATCATCGAAACATCATGTATCCCAAGAATGTATAATTAATGCGGTAGGTTTGCGACGATATGGTATGAAAAACTACCATTGCGGCCATGGGTAAAACGTCATTTTACCCGCCCACTACCACACTTAGGGCAGAATCGTCCCAGATTTGCACTATTTATTTTCCTGGATTACAACAGTTATTTTACTTTAATAAGGATATCTTACAAACTTCTTTTGAAATACATCATTGGAGATGTGGACCCCCACCCCTACTTTGGCATCCCAGTACATCCTGCAGATAGCAGCAGACCCGATTTCACTGTGAATGATGCCATGGGAGGTCTACATGTACATCTCTATAAAAGTTTTGCATTTCTCACACATCTTTAAATCCCACAGCTGTCACACTACTATGCTGTGTGTGTAGCACAAATTTTACACACACCACCACCAGCAGGTTTGAGGGTGGAATGGGTTCGTAAAATGGCCTTCCCACTGCTGACACACCCGCTCTTGACTGTCTCCCATTTTATGTAGGGTGGAGGCAGTCAAGTGGCCTGCCCTTGGGCCTATGGAGGCCCTTAAGTTGCTAATTAATGGCTGCTTAAGTGCCTCATTCCACCCCTGCCTCTATTTTACCTGTGGCAGGAGGAGGCCCATACAAGTGGTAGCCTGGCAGCTTTTAATGGGTGGACTGGTGTTGGGAAAGTGGAGGAGGGGACCTCTTTTAGATATCCTCTGTGTCCATCAGAGGCACACACACAAACACACACACACAAACACAAAAGGTCATGCCCCATGCTTTAACCTTCCTCCTCAGCCTCTCAAACCCGGCCCCCAACCGCCTCACCACCCTCACTGGGGCCTGCCAACCAGGCCCCACTGATATCTCAGACTTGCCATCAGTCTGGCCTCCATATCCTCCTACTCTTTGGGGACTGGCTGTAGTCCCAGCAATGGCCACTGCTCGAACCTGGTGCTGCTGGGACTACTGAGCTACTGGCCAACCAGATTGTCTGATTGCTCTCTAAGGCAGGACTTCCTCCCCAGATGGGAGCAGAGATCCCACTCTGAGCCAATTAATGCTCTGCCAAGTGTTAAATGGCTGGGGTAAAACAGCCAGCTTTCTCGTGGGTGGGCTCTTGACTGTCTTTTTGGTTGGGGAGGGGGAAGCCAGGGAACACAGAGACCCATAAAATCCAGCCCAATATCTCAAAATTAATTTGCAAAATGACATCAACTCAAAGAAATGTTGGGAGCCTACCAATAACATGTATCAGTAGGTATCAAGAATTAGGCCGTAAGGAGAGATTTTCTCTATAAGATTGCTCAGTAAGGTAAGAGCCCATGGTGTTAGAGGAAAGTTACTAGCATGGATAGAAGATTGGCTGTCTGGCAGGAGGCAGAGAGTGGGGATAAGGGGGTCCTTCTGAGGATGGCGACTGGTGACTAGTGGAATTCCGCAGGGCTCAGTGTTGGGACCACAACTTTTCACTTTATACATTAATGATCTAGATGAAGGAACTGAGGGCATCCTGGCTAAGTTTGCAGATGATACAAAGATAGGTGGAGGGACAGGTAGTATTGAGCAGGCGGGGAGGCAGCAGAAGGATTTGGACCGTTTAGGAGAATGGGCAAAGAAGTGGCAGATGGAATACAACATGGGGAAGTGTGAGGTCATGCACTTCAGTAGGAAGAATAGAGGCATAGACTATTTTCTAAATGGGGAGAGAATTCAGAAATCTGGAGTGCAAAGGGACTTGGGAGTCCTAGTCCAGGGTTCTCTTAAGGTTAACTTGCAGGTTGAGTCGGTGGTTAGGAAGGCAAATGCAATGTTGGCATTTATTTCGAGAGGACTAGAATTTCAAAGCAGGGATGTGCTGCTGAGGCTTTATAAGGCTCTGGTCAGACCACATTTAGAATATTGTGAGCAATTTTGGGCCCCGTATCTCAGGAAGGATGTGCTGGCCCTAGAGAGGGTCCAGAGGTGGTTCATGAGAATGATCCCAGGAATGAAAGGCTTAACATATGAGGAACGTTTGAGGACTCTGGGTCTATACTCGATGGAGTTTAGAAGGATGAGGGGGGATCTGATTGAAACTTACAGAATACTGAAAGGCCTGGATAGAGTGGACGTGGGGAAGATGTTTCCATTAGTAGGAGAGACTAGGACCCGAGGGCACAGCCTCAGAGTAAAGGGAAGACCTTTTAGAACAGAGATGAGGAGAAACGTCTTTAGCCAGAAAGTGGTGAATCTATGGAATTCATTGCCACAGAAGGCTGTGGAGTGTATTTAAGACCGAGCTAGATAGGTTCTTGATTGGTAAGGGGATCAAAGGTTACGGGGAGAAGGTGGGAGAATGGGGTTGAGAAACTTATCAGCCATGATTGAATGGCGGAGCAGACTCGATGGGCCGAATGGCCTAATTTCTGCTCCTTTGTCTTATGGTCTTTCTGTGTATTCTAGGCATATAAAGATCATAAACATCCAACCTGTTGAGGTGAATAACATAGTTGCAACTGAAGAGAAACTACATAAGTGTATGAGGGAGAAAGGAAAAGAAAGTTTTGCTGGTAAGATGGGAAAAGGATCATGCCTTTCCTGTGCTCTTAATTCCATGTATTTCTATATAATTTACTGTATTCATAATTTTGCCACATCTAATATGTAAAAGAAATCTTTCCTTTCCCAGAGGTTCAATCCTTTGTATCTCCACAAACAAAATGGAACCCTTTCACAATCTATATATACGCCCTTAATGTAGAAAACTTTGCACAACAATTCACATTAACGTGAGACTAATTGACAATATTTATACTGTCTGCCTGCTTCAATGATCTTTTCTGATTAAAAAAGAAATCAGCTCCTAATATGAGGTAGATGAACAAACAGAGCAATAGATTGAGACTGCAGGCTTGAAGAGGAAAAAGGATTTCTTATCAGACTATGATCCTTTTTTCTTGGATTCAGTCCAAGCTGGTAAGAGATTTATCCTGGATACCTGCCATTGGGTATTAAATTTTATAATCGTTCATATAAATGGCTGCCACAGTTCAACCAAAAAGAAGTAAAAAGAATCACCCAATTAATTGAACAGACAGATAACTAGAAGTATGAATTTTTATCAAGCATGCAGGGCAAAGCTTATTCAATGGTAAACCTAGGCTCAGCAATTAATGAATTCAGATAGCAATGCTCAAGTTAGTGTTCAGAAAGTAGAACAGCATTTATGCAAATTTAAACAGCTCAAAAAGTGATGCATACAATGGCCAGGATTTTCTGGCCCCACTCGCCATTGGGATCTTCTGGTCCCGCCAAAATTCAAGGGACGTTTGGCTGACCCGCAGCATCCGCCGTGGCGGGTCCCACCATGGTGAGGCCAGAAAATCCTGGCCAACTAGTAATTCAATAATTCTCTGACCCATTTTAATGGCCTGGATATTTGTCTGTGAGTCAGATGTGCAGGCTCAGGGTAATTCCCGGCTCCATGAACCCAACCTTTAAAAGTGGCTGGCTGATCTCGATTTTTGGTTGGGGGTGGGCTAGATTAGAAGTCAGGGTGGGCAACCCTGGAATTGAGGGGTGAGAGGCAAGCGTGGTGCAGGCTGGACAACTCGGGCAAAAAGCAGACTTTCTGAAAGGCCCACTTGAGAGTTTGTTCATCAATGATATATTTCTTGAGCCATCATTGTCTTGCCTGGTGAGTGTCCATGCTGTAAACATTGTCCAACTGTTGGCTGACACTGTAATGGAGGGCAAATATGGGCTTTCCCTATGGGAGAATTGTCATTGTCATTGTCACTGCCTAATAAAAAAAGTGTTCTCTACTGGACTGAAAGCATGGAGTGGATTCACAAGACACAGCCATGGAGAGAGATATCGTCTCACCACCGATACCTGGTACAGATATTATGTAGTCATGTAGTTAGCTGCCAAGACTCAGTGGGTGGGTGAAAGATGAACAGCGCTATGATCATTATCCCATCCACCTACCCTCTTGCCACCCATCTATCACGATGCGCCTACATTGTTGGCCCTTGGCCAGGTCCCTCACATCTGTACACTGTCACGACATAACAGTGTGGCTAAGACAGAGTAAACCAATGGAGCTGTCAGTGGTATTGAAGCACAGCTTGCAACTTTGGAATGACAGCTGCAACATCCATGGCACTATGCATTTGTGCAGATCCATTCTCTCCACCACATTCTTAACAATCTTCATTGATGATCTGGTGAAAATGGTTAGTGCGTGTAAGCACAAAAAACTGAATAAGAGCATTGTAATCTGAATGGTTCATGACCCTTTTTGTTTTACATTTTTATTCATTGGATGTCATACAGAGGAGATGTAGGGGAAGGGATGGGTCCAACTCTCCCACGCTTCTCTGATCAGGACCTTCAGGTGTTAATGGAAGAGGTACAGAGGAGGAGATCAGTCCTTTGCCCTGCTGGCCTTCACAATCCAACTGCTGCAACCAAGGTGGCCTGGATTCAAATTGCGACTGTGGTGAGCGCAGCATGAGACCATCAGCACTCATGGATTCAGAGTGGGAAAGGTTCAATGACCTGCTTGTGCTCCAGCAAGGTGAGTAGCTTGGCTCATCCACACAGAGCTCCAAGGGAAGGGTCACATCTGCTTGCTGCAGCTAAGATGTGAGACATGGCTCATACAAGACTCAATGCTGAAGCAGAGGTATGAGTACACAGCTCACGTAGGTGTGCACAGAACACACATAAATGAGATTGTGATGTACAGGCACAGTGAAGAACAATATCACTCCATGCACTATATATCAGGCTAATGTAAATTCATGTTGCCTTTGCAGATCAAAAGGGTGAAAAACACCATGGAGATGGCTGGGATGGGGGTGTGTCAGCCTTCCTGATATCCATACATTCCATTGAATAAATGGATGTGGAGATTGCCAAGGTGCCTGAGCAGCTGTCCATTGGTGATGGTGAAGCACTTGTAGTAGGTAATAAAGGAGGTGCTGAAATCACCTTGGCACATGTTGGTAATGGCAGAGGCTATGCTATCATTGCACTGAGCACAAGGGAATGTTAGCATGAGAGGGAATGAAAGGTTAGGGTTGTGTCCTACAGGCAACATGAGCATTGTCAAATGCAATGGCATGCATCAGAGAATGCATTCACAATGTAAAGGGCTATACCTAAATAACTCTTTGTGTGTCTCACACAGGTCTCAGCTCAAGAAGAGGAAGAGATGTCTGAGGAGGAAGCGTCATATCATACTAGCCCACACACTACCAACTCAGATACCAGCACAAGGGATGTCGCGCGCATGTAGAGTCGGTGGCTCAGGGTGAACAGCACCACACCAGAGTGCAGGAGGAGGTGTCAGAGTCAGAGACATCTGTACAGTCCCCCTTGAAGGAGGGAGGAAAGTCACAATGATGCTCCAGTGGGCAGGAACATGGAGACTCGGGAGCCAGCTTTTGGGGCACAGTATTTAGATAATCAGCAACAGATGTGTGGATATCTGGCACAGCTCCCAGAGGCAGTGGGAGCTCTTGGACTGCGAATGGAGGAGCCCATCCCCCTCATGAGCTCCACATTATCCCGCAGGCTTAACCACATGAGCTCTGACCATGAGATATTGGCCAATCTAATGGAGAGACACATGCAGCAATGCTCAGAGTGAAAGCAAGAGCAGCATCTCAGCCAGGAAAGGGTGCAAGCCACACTCATTAGCCTAGTTCAGTCTGCTCAGAGTATGAGTGCTGACATCCATACAATACCTGAGGAACTGCATCCCCTCAACAAGTCGGTCACACTGTTGGCACAACGGTTGCTGGAATGGACAACTGCTATGCACCTGCAGCCAGTCCCATCAGTCCCACCCAGAGGCAAATCCAGAGATGCGAAAGTAACTGAGGAGGTTGAAGCTTCTCAGCATCCTCATTTTCCTCCACTACCCCAGGCCCTCCGCCAGAGCTTTCGGCTACTCCAAATGTGCCAGTGACCATGGCTGCCCCTGCAGAAATGCAGTGGACACAGTCTGTAGCAGGTCCCCAATGGATGCCTGCATGACGAGGCCGGCCACCACGCTCCTCATTGCTGTTTAGACAGAGAAGTGAGCAGTGTTACATATTGGCCTAGGTTATAGGCATTGCAGCCCATCTTCTACCTTCCTTCGTGTGAAGCATTAGGCATCCTTCTCCTGCACAAATGTCTTCCTGGCACCTGGGTGCACAAGTCAGTTGGACAAAATTAATTGCCCTGCAAGACCAGCAGCCCCACTCTCCTACTCCCTTGGGTTAAGGGAAGAGAGTTGGAATTGATTTTGTGCCAATTCTGAAGTTTAAAACTAATTTTACAGGGGTACTTTGCCTCTCCTAAGGGGTACCCTGGCTATACAAACAAATATACCAAGTTCAGACCTGCTTTTACCAGGTCTACTCTGCACACCTTGGGTTTCACACTCCTGGGATACAAAAATCTGACTTGAGTGGAAGTAGCTGATGATTTAAATAGCCAGCTGCCTCCATAAAATGCGCATGCATGAAGTGAGCCCTGCCCCCGCAAGTATGGAAAGTGCCATGTTTGGGGGCAGGACTTACGATTATTGGCCACTTCCACCATTTTTGCCATGACTGAGAGGCTCTCTATCGTGATGCAAATCTGGGCCCATAATCATATTCTCTTTTCAAATTTTCTACCTCTTCTCTACTTGCTCTAAGGAATGACAAATTGCCAGTCTGCACATCTAGCCAACTCTAACAGCATAAACTACCCAGGCATATTAACTTGCATTGTTGCCCCTTTATCACAAGAACTGCTTTCCTTTCAATGCAGCAGCAACATTAAAACAAATAAGTGACACCACAAATGGCAATTTACACATGGGTTAAACTCTATTGGTTCTTCAATGTCCAAGTATTGCACCACACCTACAATGTTCCTAAAGATGAAACAGACCAAAAGCTGAGAGAACATTCTTTAGTAGAAGTTCTTGTGAAATGACATACGCAGCGTCAAAATTCTGATTCAGAGTTGTGATGTTGACTCACAATGACCATTAAATAGGCACAAGGCACCTCACATAAGTGCAGACTAAAAGTTAAGTGTTATGTTTTTCAGCACTGACTGCAAAATTACTTCACAGCCAGCAGAAAATAGAAACAATTTATCAATTTGTCAAGACTTTGACTCTAAACTTAATGTCAGAAAGGGGAAAGATAATGTTTTAAAATACAGCGCTGAACAAGTTATCGGAACCAATTGAGGATTGTGATGACATATTGGAGCCATCATCAAAAGTACTTCCCTTCACAATAATTTTCCTTGTTCCAAAACAAATACACCAAGTTCAGACCTGCTCTTACCAGGTCTACTCTGCACACCTTGGGTTTCAGACTCCTGGGATTCAAAAATCTGATTTGAGTGGAAACAGCTGATGATTTAAATGGCCAATTCAAAAATTGCAAAGAGCAGAGATTAAAAATACATTAGCTTTTGTGAATAGAATGGCATATTTTTCACTATCCTCCCTATATGCAACTCCAGCCCCGCACCTGACTCTCATGTCGACTCTTATGTACCCAGGAAGCCACTCTGTTATATCAAACCACTCAAGGTTGGTTCAAGGAAGCCTACCATCAACTTATTAGGACAACTAAGAATGGGCAATAAATGCCAGCCTTCCCAGTGATGCCTACATAATAATGCCCCAGGCTGACATGCCAATTTCCTGTCTCCATCCCACCTCCCGGCCATTCTCCTGGAGGCGGCATTGGGGGTGGCGGTGGGGTTGGCGGTAGGGTTAACCGCCCATAAGCAGCAGATGGCCAACTGAGAAGTCCATGAAACCTATAGAAGGCTGACTGGAATTTCCCTGCAAGTGACATTTAGCTGTCTGCAGGTGGCCTCTCGGTGACAGATTGGGGGGCTAGAACTCCAAGCAAGCTTAGAGGCCCCCTCTGCTTGCCTGAGTTCAGCAGCAGCCGCAGCCGCAGGCCTATCCTATAGGGTGGTTCCCTCCAACAATGTTGGCCTGGCTGGTGAATCTATTTTTTATTTTGTATGGAAAAGTTTGAGAGGGCACCTTCATTTTGGGGTGCTTTTTCTGTCATTTGCAATATCACAGTCACAGTATCATTACAGTGCAGGAGAAGGTGATTCAGCCCATCGAATCTGCACTGGCTCTCTGACAGAGCATTCCACCAAGTCCCAGTCCCTGCCTAATATCCATAACCTTGCACATTCTTTCTTTTCAGGTAGCAATCCAATTCCCTTTTAAATACCTCAGTCGAACCTGCCTCCACCACCATTTCAGGAAGTTTGTTCCAGACTCCAACAACCCTCTGGGTGAAACATTTTTTCGTCACATCACACTTACTCCTATTGCCAATTATTTTGAATTTGTGCCCTCTAGTTCTTGATGTTTTCTTGAGTGGAAACAGTTTCTCACTATTTACCCTCTCCATACCCCTCAATGTCTTAAATACTTCTGTCAAGACTCCTCTCAGCCTTCTTTTCTCCAAGGAAAAGAGTTCCAACCTATCCTCATAGCTACAGTTCTTTATCTCTGGAATTATTCTTGTGAATCTCCTCTGTACTCTCTCCAATGCCTTCACATCTTTCCTCAAGTATGGTGACCAGAGCTGGATGCAGTACTCCAGATGAGGCCTAACTAGTGTCTTACATAAGTTCAACATGACCTCCTTACTCTTATTCTCGATGCCCCATTAATAAAGCTTAATATGCTCTATGCTTTATTAACTGCTCTCTCACCATGCCCTGCCACCTTCAATGACCTATCTCTGTGTACACTGAGGTCCCTCTGATCCTGCACCTCCTTTAGAGACTCTCCCTTTATTTTGTACTGTCTCACCATATTTTTCCTGCCAAAATGAATCACCTCACACTTCTTGGTATTGAACTTCATCTGCCACTTGTCTGCCCAATCCACCAACATGTCTATGTCCTTTTGAAGTTCAAGACTATCCCCATCACAGATGACAACATTTCCAATCTTCATATCATCTGCAAATTTTGGTATCATGCCCTGCACACCACAGCCTAGGTCATTAATATGTATCAAGAAGAGCAAGGGTCCCAACTCTGACCCCTGGAGAACTTCACTACAAACCTACTTCCAATCTGAAAAGCAACCACTTATCATTACTCCGTTTCCTGTTACTCAGCCAATTTCTTATCCAAGTGCCCAACTTTCCTTTTTATTCCATGACCTATAATTTTGCTCACAAGTCTGTTGTGTGGCACTGTATCAAATGCCTTCTGAAAATCCATATACACCACATCAGCAGTGCTTCCCTTATCAACCTTCTCTGTTACCTCCTTAAACAACCTCAGCAAGTTAGTTAAAAATGATTTTCCCTTAATGAATCCATGCTGGCTTTCCTTAATTGTCCTGCACTTGTCTAAGTGACTATTGATTTTATCCCATACTATAGTTTCCAAAGTTTTCCTACCATGGAGGTCAAACTGACTGGTCTGTAACTGCCAACTTTATCCTTGCACCCTTTTTGAAAAGGGTGTAACATTCACAATTCTCCTATGCTCTGACACCTCTCCTGTGTATAAGGAAGACTGAAAGATTATCACTAGTGCCTCTGCATTTTCCACACTCACTTCCCTCAGTACCCTTGTATGCATCTCATCCAGTCCTGGTATCTTACCTAATTTAAGTAAAGATTACCTTTCAAACACCTCCTTCCTCTCGATTGTAAGTTCTTCTAGTGTACCGGTTAGCTCCTCTATCACCTCAGCCTGGATAGGATCCTATTCCTTGGTAAATATAGATGCAAAGTACTCATTCAACTCCTGTGCTTTTTCTCCAGCCTCCACATGCAAGTCCCCTTTTTTGTCCCTAATCGGCCCTACTCTTTCTTTTATTATTTGCATGCTAATTGAAGACCTTGGGATTCCCTTTTATGTTTGCTACCAGTCTTTTTTCATGCTCCCTCCTTGCTTTTCTTCACTTCCCCTCTGGTCCTTCTATATTCAGCCTGATACTCCATTGTATTTTCTACCTGACATCTGTCGTATGCGCATTTCTTCCTTTTCATTTTTATCTCTATCTCTCTCTCGTCATCCAGGGCACTCTGGATTTATTTGTCCTACCTTTCCACTTCAAGGGAATTTACCTTGACATTGCCTGCAATACTTTTTCCTTGAAGGTGGCCCATTGTTAAGTCATCATCTTTTCTGCCAACATTTGATTCCAACTCACTTGACTCAGATGCATTCTCACCCCATCGAAGTTGGCTTTTCCCCAAATAATTATCCTTGCTCTGGATTGTTCCCTGTCTTTTTCCATGATTAACCTAAACTTTATGATACAATGGTCACTGTCCCCTAGAAACTCTCCCACTGATATCTGATCCACTTGGGCCAACTCATTCCCCAGAACCAGGTCCAAAAAAGCATGTCCTCTCATTGGACTGGAAACATACTCCTGCAGAAAATTATCTTGAACACATTCAGAAACTCTTGCCCCTCTTGTCCCTTTGTACTATTCCTATCCCAGTCTATATTTAGATAATTGAAGTCCCCCATCATAATTAATCTATAATTCTTGCACCTCTCCATAATTTCTTTGCAAATTTGTTTCTCTACATCCCTTCCACTAGTTGGTGGTCTATATACTACACCAATCAATGATATTGCATCTTTTTCATTCCTTACCTCCAGCCAGAGTAATTCTGTCTTTAACCCCTCTGGAATATCCTCTCTCTCCAGTACTGTAATGCCATCTTTAATCAATATTGCCATTCCCCACCAACCAACCTTTCTTCCTTTCCTATCTCTCCTAAACACTTTGTACTGAGGAATATTGAACACTCAGTCCTGCCCTTCTTTGAGCCAGGTCTCGGTTACAGCAATAATATCATAATTCCATTTGTCAATCTGTGCCTGCAGTTCACCAATCTTATTAACCACACTCCCCACATTCACATACATGCACACTAATCCTGATTTGGGCTTTTTAACTTTCTCCCTTATTCTGGCCCCATTTAATGACTTGCTATTGCCTCCTGTAATTCTATCAATCTCTCCAAGTATTGTGTCTACATTGACTACTATTCTCTGATATATCTTTGTTGTCAGTTGATAGTTCACTACTTCCCACGGCAGTTTTTCTCTTCTGCACTCTGAATTTCCCCTCAGGATCCCAGCCCCCTGCCAATCTAGTTTAAAACCTCCCCAATAGCACTAGCAAATATCCCCACGAGGACATTCGTCCCAGTACTGTTAAGATGTAACCCGTCCTTCTTGTACAGGCCCCACCTGCCCCAGAACCGGTCCCAATGCCTCCAAAATCTAAAGGCCTCCCTTCTACTCAATTTCTCCAGCCACATGTTGAACTGTTTAATCTTCCTATTCAGATGCTCACTAGCACATGGCATTGGGAGTAATCCTGAGATTACTGCTCTTGAGATCCTATCTTTTAATTCCCTTCCTTGCTCCCTAAAATCTGTTTTCAGGACCTCATTCCTTTTCCTACCTATGTCATTGGTCCCAACATGGACCATAACCTCTGGCTGGTCACCCTCCCCAAAAAGAACGTCCTGCAGTTGCTCTGTGACATCCTTGACCCTGGCACCAAGGAGGCAACAAACCATCCTGGATTCATGTCTACAGCCACAGAAATGCCTGTCTACTCCCCTAACTATGGAATCTCCTACTACTATAGCATTTCCACTCTTACTGCTCCTCTCCTGTGCAACTGAGCCACCTGCCTCTGCTCTGCTCCGCTCCCAGGCTGTGTTCCGATCCCTGGGCTCTATTTATGCTGCTCCCGGCTCCTGACCTGCCTCTGCTCCGTTCCCTCTGCTTTCAAATTGGAGGGTCTTCTATTGGCCCCTCCAACTTCGAGAGGCAGCCCACAGTCCTCAACTACCTGACTAGGGAAAATCACAGTGGTTGAGCCTGATGGCAGGATTCAGAAGCCCACAGGAAAATCCTGCCCTGGGTTTTTGAGAAAGACATGCAAGGGTGGAAGAGTTACATGTTTAATGGCAAAATCAACAAGACTTTTTTAATGCCACATTCACCCAGTATTGTCATTCTCACACGAAAACTGATTAAAAGTCTTTTGGCAGCAACAAAAAAAATTATATTGAAAAATAAAAGAATTCCTTTTCAGAAAAATAAAAAATTTTCTTTTTAACATAAACGATTCCTCGTTAATTGATGTTAACTTATAGTTTTGTGCAACCTTAAAATTCCTCTTTACACACTGTAATTTTAAGGTTGCCACTGTCACTTCATATGCATTTCCAATATTTAATGCTCTGGTTGAATAAATTAAAATGTTAGCCTTGGCTCGAAGGCGGCAATCTTATTTCCAAGACAGTAGGGCATAGGTTTAAGCTCCATTCCACACACCCGAGCACATAATGGGCGGAATTTTCCGTGCCTGCTGGTTTCGGGCATGTTTGGCAGCATGAGCAGACGATATGGCAAGAAGGCCAAAAATTGGTTCCATGATGTTGATACAGCATGAGAAGCTGCCACTCCAGCCAAAGGTCATTTTTCCCACCCGCTACTGCACTTAGTGAAAATCTGGGACGATTCCACCCAGTCGATCGAAATGTTGGTGCAGTAATTGAAGGAGCGCTAGCTGCAACATCGTTTGGATGAGAAATTAAACTGAAACCCTGTCTGTGTCTTAGGTCGATGTAAAAGATCCCAAGTTCTCCAGTGTTATGGGCAATATTTATACCTCAGCAAACATCACTGAAACAGGTTATCTCATTACTAATCTCAATGCTGTTTGTGGAGCCTGGCTGGGTAAAAATTTGTGTTTCCTCTCTTACAATAGTGACTACACATCAAAAGTGCTTCAATGATTGTAAAGCACTTTGGGAACATCACAATACCAGAAAAGGCGGTCTATCACAGAATCACAGGATTGTTACGGTGTAGAAGGAGCCATTTGGCCCAACTTGTCTGCACCAGATTTCTGAGCATTTTAGCTTAGTGCCAATTTCATGCCTTTTCTCTGTAACCTTGCACATTTTAAATAGAAACATAATTATCCAATGCTCTCTTGAAAGCCTCAGTTGAACATGCCTCCACCACACTTCCAGGCAGTGCATTTCGAACCCTAACCACTCACTATGTAAAAAAGTTTTTTCTCACCTCACATTTGATTTTTTTGCAAAACACTTGTAAAACCGTGTCCTCTGGTTCACGATCCATTTAAGCAGGAACAGTTTCTTCCTATCTACTCTGTCCAGGCCCATCATGATTTTGAAAACTTCTATCAAGTCTCGTCTCCAAGGCAAACAGTCACAACTTCTCCAATCTTTCCTCATAACTGAAGTGTCTCATCCCTGGAACCATTCTTGTAAAGCTCTTCTGCACTCTCTCCACTGCATTCACATCCTTCTTAAAATGAGGCGCCCAGAACTGTACACAATACTCCAGCTGAGGTATAACTAGTGTCTTATATAAATGCAAGCTCTTCCTTTCTTTTCAAATATATGGCTATTGGAAATGTGCCTTGGACAACAGCTACATTCAACTGATATTGAATATTGGGAAAACTTTGGAGTCAATTCCCAAATTGACCATGCCAAGAGACCATCTCTCATTGTTTGGAACTGGCCCTAAGGTGGAGTTTGTTCCAGTGCAGTGTGAAGCCAGGTTTCAAAAGTACTAAAGGCAGGTCTATTGGATTTCTGGGATGCTTCATTGGCTGAATACTGGGTATTTCTAATGTCCTGAAAAAGTGGACATTTTAATGCAGTGAAAGCACAGTGGCAAAGATAGTCACCAAGAACTGAAGCTCCGCAGACTGAGTATGAGTCGTAGACTGTAGTATGACCCTGGTCTTCTGGGGGTTAGAACTATTGGAATCCAATATCATTTATTTCTAACACGGAAAAGTTAAGATGTAGCAAAGTGACATCTGATCAGACTGAACTATCTCGGTGTTAATCAATAACGGAGAACTGTGCCAGCCCCCAGTCACCCTGTAGACACAACCTTTGGTTTCCATTCAGTTCTATTGTCAACTACAATTACATCATAAAAGACTCTTGAGTGTTCTGAAATGTAGTGCCAGAATCAAACCAGATTCAATCAATAGTTTAGAGTTCTATTACTAACAATTTCAATGTTTCCATGGCAAGTATTATCAGTGGTGAGCAGTGATTGGTTTTCCCTCTAATTAAATATTGCATCTGCTACAGAAGGAAATATTTTACTGTAATTGAATCAGTGAAGGAATGTTGGTATATTTCTCAGTGATTGAAACAGCATCACAAGCCTTAAAGTTTTGTTTCAAAATATAAATACATATGACTCAATCTATATCGAAATTGTCCACATTATCACTGGTTATAGCTGATGTATTTACAATTTCTCCAGCAGATAGTAACAATCCCTCTAATTAAATAGAGATTTTAAATTCCCATTTACTGGAATTTTGAGCACTTACAATTTTCAGGATACACTGTAGCAGTGCATGATTTATTTATGGTCGAGCAAGCTATTCAATTCAAGGGCAATTAGGTATGGGCAACAAATGCCCACATCCCAGGAAAAAATAAATTAAAAAATGACTACAGAAATACAAAACATCACACCAGAGAGCCACAAAGTGATATAAAAACTAGGCAAACCAGAGGCCCATCAAACTCCTTGAAAGCAAACAAATCAAAAACTCAAAGACAAAACGTAATATCTCAGCAGGAAATCGAATGAGTTCTTGCCATTCATTTTTAATTTTTATACCACTGACTGTGGGTTTGTCCTCTCATCACCTCATATTTGCATTTCAAATGTAGCATTTGCCACCTGCCTTATTAGAGGACAGGTCAGTTGCATTCATGAACAGACACACAATCACTACTGTAAAGCTGCTGGAGTAACTAATACAGGAATATTTTCACGAAACTACATTTTCTTTCCTTTAATAAGAAATGAATAATTTCATTAATAGCTTCACTTTCAAACCAATTCTGCGCAATGCCACTAACAAATTTAGTAGCAGCTTGTTCAAACATCGCTAAACGTAAATGAAGACAGACTAAATAAATAATCAGATTTGGGAACGGGAACTGATACCCCAGAGCTAACAAGTCCTTCCAGATAAGCACTGAGACAGTACACACGCATCAACAACTAACATCCTATCCAAATGGAAGTCAGATTGAATTCAAGCCACTGACACCCACGCTAAACCTGATCTCAATGCAAAAAAAAAAGCTGATTGATGTACTCAACAACAGAAAAAAAGACTGGAGGACAAATCTTTGAGCTTGAATGTGACAAAGCTTTAGTGTGACTTTTGTTCCACTCAACAGGCCCAAACCCTGTTCAAAATGGGAATTTGGGTCCCAGTTATATACTCCTCAGAGACTTGAATGTGTCCAACCTATCTAACTTTTGTGCTGAGATAATTAATAAGGAAATAATTGAATTAAGTGTACTTGAAAGGAGGAGAAAATCAGAGGATCATTTATAAAGAAGAAATCTGGACTGCCCACAAAAGCTTGTAATTCAACATCTGTGCAAGGCTAATTAGAAATCATTTATTAATTCCTGCGCAGTCCATGTCACACTTTTATAATATCATGGATATAAGATTGGTTAGCTAACAGGAAGCAAAGAGTTGGCGTAAATGGGTCTTCTTCTGCTTGGCAGGATGGCGAGTGGTGTGGCACAGGGATCAGTGCTAGGGCCTCAACTTTTTACAGTTATATAAATAACTTGGATTAAGGGACCGAAGGAATGATTGCTAAATTTCTGATGATACAAAGATAGGTAGGAAAGTAAATTGTGAAGAGGATGGAAGGAGGCTACAAAGAGAAATAGATAGGTTAAGTGAGTGGGCAAAGATCTGGCAAATGGAGTATAATGTGGGTGAATGTGAAATTGCTCATTTTGGTAGGAAGAATAAAAAAGCATCTTATTATCTTATGGTGAGAGATTGCAGAGCTCTGAGATTCAGAAGGATCTGGGTGTCCTAGTAGATGAATCACAAAAGGCTAGTATGCAGGTACAGCAAATAATTAGGAAAGCTAATAGAATGTTATCATTTATTGTGAGGGGAATTGATTACAAAAGTAGGGAGGTTATGCTTCAGTTGTACAGGGCACCGGTGAGACCACATCTGAAGCACCGTGTACAGTACTGGTCTCCTTATTTAAAGAAAGATGTAAGAATATAAGATGTAAATGTGTTAGAAGCAGTTCAGAGAAGGTTTACTATGCTAATACCAGAAATGGGTGGGTTATCTTATGAGGAAAGGTTGGACAGGTTAGGCTTGTATCCACTGGAATTTAGAAGAGTAAGAGGCGACTTGATTGAAACATATAAGATCCTGAGGGGTCTTAACAAGGTGGATGTGGAATGGATATTTCCTCTTGTGGGAGAATCTAGAACTACGGGTCACTGTTCAAAAATAAGGGGTGGTTTATTTAAGGCAGAGGTGAGGAGAGATTTTTTCTCTCAGAGGGATGTGAGTCTTTGGAACTCTCTTACCCAAAAGGCAATGGAAGCAGAGTCTTTCAATATTTTTAAGGCAGATAAATTTTTGATAAACAAGGGGGTGAAAGATTATCGGGGATAGGCAGGAATGTGGGGTTGAGGTCGAGGTTATAATCAGCTCAGCCGTTATCTTATTGAATGGCGGAACAGGCTCCAAGGGCCGAGTGGACTACTCCTGCTCCTAATTCATATGTTCATATGATATAAAGACACCTATCACTTCTAAGGGATTGGATAAACACATTGTGGGTTCATTTGTAAAGACTGTGCACCAGAAAACAGGTAAATATGGACAAAAAAGTTGAAGACATCATCAGCAGAGCTGCTTGTGTATGCCCTGCTTAAATGTGAAAGTGACACTAAAACTGGAGCGCATGACACACTTCTTTTCTAGTGATGCCATGTTCCTATCCCTTAAAGGCATATTACAACAGTCCGCAGCATTAACAATCATCTAGAATTACCTTTTTTGCCGCCATGGTCCAAAAGACATCATCGTTAAAAGCGCAGAAAACGCTCATGCAGAAAAATTATAATCCGGTCAGATTTTTTCATCTCTGCTTTATGGTTCATCATGGAAAAAGAATATTCTGTGTTCCAAACTGAATTCCATGAAACAGTTATAATGGAGGACAGTGATAATTCATTCTTGGTTACCTGCACCAAAGTGGTTGAATAATTTTGCTGCTACATATCATCACATTCAACTTATTTCTGATGAGGGATCTGGACAGATGAGATAGGGAGAAATAGTCCCCATTGGCAGAAGGATTGGGAACCAGAGGCCACCGATTTAAGAGGAATTGCAAAAGAGCCAAAGGCAATATATGGCAAAAACATTTCTATACAGCGAGCGGTTAGAGTCTGGAATGCACTACCTGAGAGACTGGTGGAGGCAGGTTTAATTCTGGCTTTCAAAAGGGTATCAGATAATTATTGGAGGAGAAAAAAATTGCAGGGCTACTGAGAAAAGGCAGGGGAATAGCACTAGGTGAGTTGCTCTTTCCAAGAGCTTGAATGAACACAATGGGCGTTGTATGAATGTACGATTCTATAATAAAAGGCCCCAGTGGCAAAGAGTACAAATGCATTTCAAATTAAACATCGTACACTTTACCAACGTTCCTTGTACCTGTGTATCATGAGGCTATTTAAAGCAAGGTAGAAAATAGCTGATGTAGAGACGTTTTCACGTTGGGAGTCCTGGACTAGGGACCTGATTTTCGCTCCCGGGTAGCGAGGGTGAGGAGATTTCCTGAATCGCCACACCCTCCTCAGGAGAAAGAGTCCCGTCAGACCAGATTTTTGGCCTGGAGATGGGTGGGGTTGGGATTGATGAGGAGGAACAGGACGGTGTCGTGCCTGCCACTTCAGGACACAGATCAGAGCTGGCAAGAGGGACAGCAGAGTCTGAGGTGGGCTGTTTAAAATACCTGCCTCTGTTCTTTGTTGTTTCCTTAAATTTTAAACATTATAGCCCTCGTCCCACACACCCCATCACCCATCACCCCCCCCGAACCCCTCTCCCCATGCCACTTCCATGCCAACCAATGCCATGCCATTTCCCCAAGCCACCCACATGGCCCCTTAAAGCCCCCTAAAACCAATTAACCCAATATCCCTACAGGTAGGCTTCAGGAGCCATGCTGAGATGAAATAAAATGAAGATCTATTGAAGCTTTTTCTGGAGTAAAAAAATCACTTCCATTCATGAAAGCCCATCCAATACTTTAAAATCCCCTCAAGTACTTAATCCCTTATAAAAACACAGACTTGTATTCATAACCCCACATCAGACAGCTCATCCTTTAATAACCCCTGAGCTGTCAATAAAATTGTGAACTTAGGACCCCCTTCCAAGATAATTATAGGTTGTGGAAAGCAGCAAAGCATCAATAATGACATAATGATAGCCCTTGGAGTAATGTCAACAAACAGCTATTGTAACTGCTAGAACAGATTTTTTTCAACTGTCACAGGCTGGTTTATTTTAGTTTTTTAAAGGGCTGGAGATTTAAATAACTTCACAGCTTAACAGTTCTACCAACCTTTCCTGCCCTTTATGAGCAATTACGCTTACTCTAAAATTTAGTGACTCCCACACTGGGGGTTAAGGCCCTTGCTACAATGAAAATGGGGTAAGTTTCAACTTAGCACTGAGGTCAGTTTGAACTCAGCACTAAGGTCAGGCTTCCCCCATGTATGAATCACCCTCTACGTTCTTTCATGTACGATTGAAAATAGGATGTGTCAGAAATGGGGACGGGATTTACAACTCCAGGTCCGGACTGACATTTTTATGGTCCACGGCGTCTCTATGATTCCATGAAAACCTAGTCCTATGCATCTTAAATATAAGATTGCCACTGCTAAATCTAATGAGGAAGTCAGGAAAAAAAATCTTTATGAATGAGAATGGTTAGAACATGGAAATTGTTACCATAAGGAGTAGTCAAAGTAAATAGCATAGATGCATTTAAGGGAAGCTAGATAAACACGTGAGGGAGAAAGGAATAGAAGATTATGTTGACAGGGTGCGATTAAGAGTGGTGGAAGAATGGAGCATAGGCACCAGTACAGACCTGCTGGACTGAATGGTCTGTTTCTGTGATGTAAATTGTTTGTATATCAATGTAATTTGAATTGAATGCAATTATATTGTTATCATAATACATGGGGATTCCCGAGTATTGTTTAAATTCTAAATTGATCCACAGAGCTGAATTTAGTTTGCACAAAATTCCAGTTCAGTTGATCAGGATTGGAACAAACATGTTTTCTTCAAGGGATGTGGTCAGTCAGTTTCAAACATCTCCGAATATGAGACACTGACCAGGAAAATGTAGGACTCACATTGGAAACTCATCTAGAACTCTGAAGCTAATGCTGCTCAAAGTTTCACTCAAATATCATGCATCCTTACCAGGCAGCACTGCTTCAACTGCAAACTCATCTGTCAATCAATGGATTCATTCTACCTTACTACTGAAAATATCTATAGCCCTAATTCCATCTCTAATACACAATCCGACTCTTGCAAACTGTACATCACTTCCTCTCTATTCTTAATGTCTTATCAAATTTACTGTTAAGGTTTGTTAATTACATTGGTAGGGTTAAGAGAAACAGGTAATGGTCATTAATTCAGCACATATAAATAGGGGATAGCTGGGACACTGGGTGTAATGGAGGGAGAACTGTGGGACTGAACAAGTCAACAAACTATCTTAATAACTGAAAGCTCTGTGCTTGGTTTCAGCTTCACCAATTAGCTTGGATCTTATTAACATTGGTAGCAGAGGATGGTGCCTTAAAAGGTGAAGATTGGAAACCAAGATTTATTTTCAGACAGAAGGTTGTAATTGGAGTTACTTTGGAGAAGAATGGCTGAAACCAAATGCAAAGAAAATAAACTATCTTAATAAAGAAAAGCTCTGTATCTTGGTTCCAGCTTCACCAACCAGCTTGGATGCCATTAACAACTACTCCTATGGAAGAATTATCACCCCCATTGGGGATGGGGTGGGGGGGGGGTGGAGCCGGGGTTGGGCGGGCACGGGCATGCACTGCCATTTTACATGGGAGGGCCAATTAAGGCCTGCCCAGTGTGACGCACACCCGGAAGCGCTGTGCACTCCCTGTGCAGGCGGAGGGGATTCCCTGAGTCGGGGTATGAGCACGAAAGAGCACGGAGGTGCCTCAGGGAGATTAGTTTAAGTTGTGAAAAGTTTAATAAAAGTGGACAAAAATTTTAAAGACATGCCCCTTTGTTTGAAACTGTCACATGGGCTGGAACATGTCCATTAATTTTTTCAAATAATTTTTATTTAATTAACAAACCCTCCATGAAACCTCATCCCGCCCATGGATGAAGTTTCATGAAAAATGCGATGGCTGCCAACCTTAAGGTTGGACGGACAGCATTCTTAAAAACTTTAATTAGTTTAATAATGACTGCACGCCCACCAAACTGACAATCTAAATGATGCGCAGTGACATTGGGATGCACATCTGATGTCACCGCGCATCATTTTACATGTTGGCGAGCAGGCCCTGCTCCTGCTTACCAACGGGAAAATTCAGCCCCTAGTCTATGTCCTTCCCTCCCAAAACTCTTACCAACTGCACATTCCTTCTGCCATACTACCATTCTTGTTCAAAACCCCTCCACTTTACTGCCTCCCATGCCTTTAAAATCCTCCACAATACTTGGCATTTTTTTCATTCCTTCAGTTACCTCCCCTTATGTCCTTCCTCTACTTTCTGCTCCTCCACCCTTGAAAGATCCTTGTAGCATTTTATTTTGTAAAAGGCATTATATAAAAATGTTGTTAACCCACAACAGATTACATACTGCATCACAAACATTCCTTGACTCTTACTTTGTCCTTAATGTGACTGTACTGATACATAACCTCATGTTAACATGAGCATAAACCATCAATCCAGCACAGACCTTGATAATGTAAAACCAAAACAGAATGTGAAAGATGAAGAGGTAAAATCGCAGATTGGCTGATCACCAAAAAACATAACTGAGCACTGGGGAGATGTCTGGTGCCCAGACACATCTGGTTTGAAAGGTGAAGGATTTTATTTGATGATGCAGACTTTCTCCTGCCTAGTTGGAGCCACAATAGCCTGGATTAACTTGGCAGCAATCCTGGCCTATAACATTATTTAAAGTCAAGGTCATACATTTTCACTGAAATAGGCAAATGGAGGAAAGTAAAACCGTGAAGTGTTACCCAGTTCATACTGAAATCCACTTTTTCTTTGAAGTAGCAAGAACAAATTTTAATCAGTGAGATGTTTATTAACTATTACACGGAGCATATTTCCACTGTAAGAATTTTCAGTAAATTAAGCTCTACCAGCGCTAAATTATAAAAACCAATCGAACCCAAATGGGGGTTCTACCAAAGTTACTCAATGCATTCCTAACAAAATTCACAAAATTCATCTGGAATATCATTATTCATGTCACCTGCAGCAGATGATCTATCATAATGTGCGGCACAATAGAGCTTTTACCAGTCACTTCACAACATTAACCATGTCCCTTTGACAAACTAAATATAATTCTATTAGAATTAAGCCCAATTTCCCTGAAAGAGTAAAGACATCATTTTTTTTTCCTGGGCACAATGATTTCAGTAGCTAATAACACTGCCTAACTTCTAGAAAAAGATAATATTTTAATCCAATTTGCTTTGCTGGTACTTTTCACACTCTTCAATCAGAGTGAAAGCATGATTTATAAACATCACTGTACCCGAGAAGTCAATAAATAAGTAACTGCAGTTAAAATACATCAGACTGCACTGTTCTCCATGCATTTTACATCTATCTCCTTCTGTGCCCGCTGAAACATGGAAAATAGCAAAATTTAGGCAGAAAGAGTCTGCTGTTCATATTCATTTTTCCTATGTTGAAAGTTTCCGCTGTAGTGCAGGCATTCATAGAGACTGTAAAAAGGGCAAAGTATTTGGATTCTCGCAAACTTAAATTAATACCCATCCCCTTCTTGGCCCCAGTAAGAATGAAGCTAAAATCAAAACGCTTGACAGGCTGAACTGTAAAACCACATGGGAAACAGGTGGGATCGTCCCAGATTTCCATCAAGTGTGGTAGCAGGCAGGTAAATGTTACTTGTTGACCGAAATGGCAGCTTCTCAAACCATATCATCCCAAACCTGCCACATTCATTATGCATTCCCGGGAAACACGCCATTTTGATGGCCTTCGTTCGCCCGCCACACCGTCACCTCGCCACTTCATCACGCCCGGCACCACATTTATAGTACAGCCGCGCACAAACTTCTCAGCGTTTACAGCCCAGTACAGCTGTAAACAAGACATGGCCCCGAAAGGCAAGAAGACTGCAGCCTTCAGGTTTAGTGACACGTCCCTCGAGTGCCTTTTGGATGTGGAGGCCCACGGTGATGTCCTCTAACCTCGATCTGGCTGCAGGAGGGGCAGCAACATTACTACTCTGGCTTGGTAGGCGATGGCAGTGGTGATCAGTGCCAATGCTGCACAGAAGAGGTTGGCCATCCAATGGACGAATGATCTCATCTGTGCCCCCAGGGTAAGGCAACCATCTTGTCATTCTAAGCTCACATACTCAAGCCCATCACACATTCACTGGCATCTCACTCACTGCCAGCTCAAGGGACATCACCACTCATTCTTTCATACACACTCTCACACCTCCATCTGGCCTTATCTCCTCTGGAGACTTCTTCCTCAGCCCTCAACATCTTGAGGCCACTTGTACAGATCAACTTGTACACCCCCACACACATCCTGGGATACCCCTGTTCCTCAGTACAGCCTTCACCCTGCAGCCTTTTCCTTTGCCTGAGGCCTTTTCCCCCTTCTCCAGCAAGCGCTAGCCCTGCAGCTGTACAAATCCACCCCGGCCTTACGGCTGGTCTGGTAGTTAGAGACCTGCCTGTGAGCCCCCCTAAAGGTGCTGTGGTGCTGCTTGCGAAGCCTGGCACTGATGACTGCCTATCTTGGTTCGAGCAGCACGCGCAAACAAACCCCAAAGTCCTGAGTAAAGTGCAGCTCGCCAGCTGTACGTCACTTATGTGCAGTTGTGAGCGTGTTGGCATGATTGGGCAGATGATCCAGCATGGGGGAAGATGAGTCCGGCAGGCTGGCCTTATAATGAACCTTATTACAATCAGGTTCCTGATGTCTGATGATGGGGAACGCAGCCCATCGTCAACGGGTTGAGCGGACGATCGCAAATGATATCATGAAACTGATTTTGGCCTCCTCATGTTGTCCGCCCTCGCCGCTGAGCATGCCTGACGCCAGCGGGCATGGACAATTCTGCCCATCATGCAGATAAATAATTAAAAATAAGCAAACAATCATGATTGGATCAAAGTTATAAATTTATTCTGTCAACCTTTCTTTGTAAAGTAAGGGATAGCAAACTACTACTTACCATACAGTTTAATCTGCTCAAGATGGAATTATTCTACCATAAGACCATATGACCATAAGACATAGGAGCAGAAATTAGGCCATTTGGCCCATCTAGTCTGCTCCACCATTCAATCATGGCTGATAAGTTTCTCAACCCCATTCTCCCACCTTCTCCCCGTAACTTTTGATCCCCTTACCAATCAAGAACCAACTATATTTCAGCCTTCTCTAGGCTGAGGATTAGGGAACACTTATGTTTGAGCACTCTCAGATAATTGTTGTTTCACGACTCTTTAAAATTTTTGGATATGTTTTCCCTCATATCTTGTGTTGGGTCTTTTTGCTATCTGGCTATCACATGCTGTTTTGCTTCCGGTGGATGAAGGTAAGAGAAATGGAGCCTTTCAGATCTTGATAGGTTGCAGCATCTCCACCCGAAGTTCAATCCTCAAGCCAATTTTCCATGGTCTTATTTGTCCTCCTGCTCCATGGACATTGTAGATCTTCAACAACAACTTTCTCTCTAAAAGACATGAATAAATCGCCAAGGGCTCCAACCTGTTCCGCTATGAATCTTCTGCCTTTTAATTGTTAAATGAACAGTGGATGAGGCCTACTTGAACATGTCACATTATGAATATTGGACTTCATTTCTTTTGTAAACCTTGTCATACTCTTGGTTACGCATTCATCTTTCTTACATCTACCTAGTGAACTGCACCAATTAATACTTAATGCTGCAATGGTTACAGCAGTGATTTTTTCAGGCATCAATTTTTAAAACATGCCCTGTAGAGTCAGAAGCTGTGATAATGCCCACATATTTCATTGGCTCTAAATATCACAGTTAACCTTTATCTATATACGCAACTATCCATATCCTTTACAACGTCAACATTTCAACATCCCCTGTTTCTCCATGGAACTGATCATTCAATCAAACAGCAACATATAGGTTCCTTATGGAGCTTCACTTTGGATTGCTGATGTCCAGCCAATGCTGAACTTCAACCAGATGGACTTACTCAGGTTATAACATTAACAAACTTTTGTCTCCTCAAGTGACAGCAGAGATCACGCTGCCTTTTAATTATTACCCAGTCCGGTACTTCCAGAGAATCATTTCTCATATGTTCACGCCCCAAGCTTGTCAGTTTAACTAAACCTTCAACACAGGCGTCAGCAAATGATGCGAACAGGTTGCCTGGCATATGAAGAGATCTGCTATGCATTACAATAAAATTAACACGCTAAAATGAACTAAGCTCACCATATACCATTGAAAGCACAGTAAACAATGACTTCTATAAGGATTACCCTCCTCTTATATGTTGTTGAATAGCTTAATTGTATTTACATTACATCCTCAACCCATGATGAAATTGAACGATTTGTGAACGGAATAATTTATATCTCCTATTTTAACAGTTAAAGTGGAAATGAACACGGTCTCATCAAACTCAGAACAAATTATATATTTAAAGTAAAATGACTAAAAAGCAAGTTCAGCAATGTACCAGCTTAAACTGTACAGGAATGAGAGCACTCAATGCCATCTGTCATTCTTTGAGATCGACTTTACTTTAGATAAAGCATTTTAAAACTTTAAACCAAATTGTTGATATAACTTTCTCAATTATTCTCAGTTGAATTAGTCTGACAGAAGTCAGGGGTTACTTTGTCAGCCCATTTTCCTGGTCTCCTCCTGCTCTGCAGGATGGTGAGCAGTCACAAGATGTCTCATCATTTGATGAAAAAAATGAGAATGCTAATTGAAAACTTTAACATGTAATTGACTTTAAAACTGCAAAAAGTCATCAAGGTATATCCCCTTAATACTAAAGCACACATATATTTAATACCTATTTTTGACCACTCTTATATACCAGGCTTAAGTAAAAATGTATATTTTTTGAAAGAACAAAACCAGCAACATTTAGATTAATGTGATGCTTTTGAGATTCTCTACCTCAGACAAACTGGATACAAGATGAAGTCTATGAAGATGTTTCAAGACAAATATAATGATTTCAAGCACCTTGCCTTCCTTCAAGTATTCAGCAATGGTAGCACACACACTGGGAGAAGCTCCACTTTGTTTTAATACATTTTACAACTAAAGTGGCAGTCATATTATGAAAGCAAACACTAAATTCTATGGAATTAGATTGGGGGTTTAATACTGAAATCTGTTGAATACTGTGGAAAATACTATCAGGGAAACATGCTAAGAAGAACTGGTTTATTGAGGTTCAAAAGGTAAGTCAGGGTCCCCATCATAAAACTTTGGTCATATAAAAAGAGTGATTTTACTGTTAAAGAAAGGTCACCTGGATGCTAAAGGACAGAATACTGATCCATCAAATTATCTGCTGTTAGGTCTGACACTATTTAAAGCAACTAAATACTGACAATCATGGAAATTTTTACTTCCTGCTACATAATCACTGTAAATCTAATTCAGAAACAAGGTCATTGTCAACAAAACATGTTCTGCAGCAGCTATCTCTTTGATACTTCTTGGTAGATATACATATCTTATTTTTACATGTGAAAGAAAATCACCTACCAGAGAATGTTTCTAGCATTTTGCTTGTCTGTAGGTATAAAACTGGAGATATAGAGGCAGATACCCCTTTCGTACCATCTCTTACCCGTTGCCCCTCTCCCATTGATACAGCTGTAAAGGTTGGCATGGTAACCATATGCTAGATTTTCTCTCTTCTGTCACCCTCACGGTTTAAAAAAAGAAAGCAACCCAAGATAGCCTCGGAGTGGAATCATTTGATTCGTCCATGTATATAGGCACAGCTTGTTCAATTCTCACCTGCTTAATTGTAGAATTAAGTCTCCTCTTCATGTAGATTAGATTTAATGAAATAGCAGTAGGATAAAAATTCCAATCAGTAAAATGCACATTCAAGAATATAATGCACATATTTTAAGTGGGTTAACAACCAATGTAAAAATGGAAAAGTGCATTGAAGTAAAAATAGGAACACAGGATTAGGCCATTCGGCCCATTGAGCCTGTTCTGCTATTCAATTGACCAGGTGTGTAGATGATAGGGTAGTGCAGTTGATGTAGTTCATATGGATTTCAGCAAAGCCTTTGACAAGGTCCCACATGGAAGACTTATAAAGAAGGCAAATGCACATGGGATACAGGGTAATTTGATAAGGTGAATTCAAAATTGGCTTAGTTGTAGGAGAAAGAAGGTGATGACAGAAGGATGCTTCAGTGACTGGAAACCAGTGCCCAGTGGCGTATCACAAGGATCTCTGCTTGGTCCCCTATTATTTGTCATTTATATAAACGACTTAGATGACTATGTGGGAGGTAGGATTAGTAAGTTTGCGGATGACACAAAGATTGGCCAGGTGGTTCACAGTGAGGTTGAGTGTCTTGGGCTATAGGAAGACATAGATGGGATGATCAAATGGGCAGATAAGTGGCAGATGGAATTTAACCCTGAAAAAAGTGTGAGGTGATATGCTTTGGAAGGAGTAATTTGACAAGTAAGTATTCAATGAATGGCATGATGCTAGGAAGTCCTGAGGAACAAAGGGACCTTGGTGTGTGTGTCCATAGATCTCTGAAGGCGGAGGGGCATGTTGGTGGGGTGGTGAAAAAGGCATATGGGACACTTGCCTTTATCAATCAAGGCATAGATTACAAAAGTAGGTCATGTTGGAGTTGTATAGAACCTTGGTGAGGTCACAGCTGGAGTACTGTGTGCAGTTCTGGTCGCCACATCATAGGAAGGATGTGATTGCACTGGAGTGGGTGCAGAGGAGATTCACTAGGATGTTGCCTGGGATGAAACATTTAAGTTTTGAAGAGAGCTTGGATAGACTTGGGTTGTTTTCATTGGAGCAGAGAAGACTGAGGGGCGACATGATCGAGATGTACAAGATTATGAGGGGCATGGACAGGGTGGATAGGGAGCAGCAGTTCCCTTAATTGAATGGTCAGTCACAAGGGGGCATAAGTTCAAGGTGAGAGGCAGGAGGTTTAGGAGGAATGTGAGGAAAAACTTTTGTACTCACAGGGTGGCGACGGTCTGGAATTCATTGCCTGGGAGGGTGGTGGAGGCAGGTTGCCTCACATCCTTTAGAAAGTACCTGGATGAGCACTTGGCACGTCATAACATTCAAGGTTATGGGCCAAGTGCTGGTAAATGGGATTAGGTAGGTAGGTCAGGTGTCTCTCTCGTGTCGGTGCAGACTTGATGGGCCAAAGGGCCTCTTCTGCACTCTATGATTCTGTGATTCTGGATAGAGTGGGTGGGAAGGACTTATTGCCCTTAGCAGAGAGGTCACTGACTAGGGGGCATAGATTTAAAGTGACTGTTAGAAAGATTAGAGGGGAGGTGAGGAAAAATGTTTTCACCCAAACAGGTGTGGGAGTCTGAAACTCACTTCCTGAAAGGATAGTAGAGGCAGAAACCTTCAACTCATTTAAAAGCTGTCTGGATATGCACTTAAAGTACCGTAACCCGCAGGGCTATGGAGAAAATGCTGGATCGTGAAGTTAGGCTGGGTGGCTCATTTTTCAGCTGGTGCAGACATGATGGGCCAAGTGGCCTCTTTCTGTACTATAAACTTTCTATGATTCTATGATCTTATGTGTTCAATGTTATATATTTGTGAATATTTTGTGAGGTGCCTTGGAACATTTTTCAACCTGCATAAACTCAGGTTGTTGTGTTATAAAAATAGGTCCACACATTTCACCCTAAAAGTACCAGAAAATAAATCAGTCTGACAAATAAATAGAAACAAAGAATGGCTACAGTACAGAAGGAGGCATTTCAGCCCATTGTGTCTGTCCTGGCCCTCTGAAGGAGCAATTCACCTAGTGCTACTCCTTTGCCTTTTCCCCATTGGGGATTGAATGGGTGGAGAGATGGATAGAAGAACTCATTGAATAATTAAGTTTGTTCTATTAACATCTTTTGAGTGCATGGGACTTGGGCCTGAATTTTTAGAGCCCCCGCCATTCCAAGAGTTGGCGGGGAACACATCCTCACCCGACTCCAGCAGCTCTGCTGCAAATTTACGCTCTAACGAGTGTTGATTGGCATTAGGTGGGAATTCCACCCCCTGACTTGGGAGGAAGTCCCGCCTTGGAGAGTTGCCAGCCAACCAGATTGGCTGGCAGCTCTCCAACTCCTGCAGCAACAGCACTGCAGTGGCCAGAAGAGGAACTGCATGAAGCTGCCTGAGACCAATTCCCAGGAACCGGAGACCCAAGTCAGGGGTCCCAGGGCGTGGAGGATAGGGAAATCCTGGGGGGGTGGGGGTTGCGAGGGGGATAAGCCTGGGGTGGGGGGGAGGGGTGAAAGGGAGGTCACGGGGCCTTAAGGGGAGGGTGCCATTAATTGGCCACTGAAAGGCTTCAACTGGGGCAAGGCTTCCCATCCAAGGTCTTTCCTGCCCCAGCATGAAATTTCTGTGAAGTTGGGTGGACGTGATCCCAGAGAGAATCCCATTCCTGTAATTTCATGCTCCCCCACCCGCCTAAAAACCTGCCAGGGGGAGAATAAAATTCTGGTCTTGGGACAAGTATCAAAGTTGACAACAGATTTATTTTGTTCAGAGGCAGCAATAAAAATTCAGACTGGAGGAGAATGCAAATCCTCCTGCCTCACTGAAGTTTCTACTTTTTTTACATGGACTTTAAGGGACCCCCTCCCATCACCTCAACTCCATGAAAAGCGAGGGTTAAATACTGTACAAAAAGAGTGCAATACCATATAGTACTTTTTACTTTAGGCGACATATCTTCCAGGCCCATCTGGAAGATATGCCAACTGATGGAAAAGCTCTGATGCGTGCCTCCAAGGAAAATTAATTATTTTACTATCACGGTAAAGCTCTGTGATTTGGATTGAAGGTTGACAGTTTAATTTCACTATCACTGAATGAAAGTTTGGGTCGTTTCTGTCATGGGCTAACCCCCTTTCCACTCTTGAAACATTTACAAACTCCTCTAACCCACAATTGATCTGACTGACTGCTAGCCTCTGGGCTGTCCATCCTTGGGGGCCCAAAGTTGCCAAACTGCATATGGATAGCCATTGCCAGTGAGCAACTGACCAGTGGAGTGTTAATGAAGCCCAGTCATCAAAATTGACCCTGCCTTCCACTAGATTTCCCACTCAGGTGACAGGCTGGCCCATAGCCCACTGCCATTCATCCAGGAAGTATAAACTGCCTCTTAGTAATTACATTCAATTAAGGAAAACTGGATAGAGCAAGACAGAGAAATATCAGGACCAAAAAACCAGAGAGAAATGGAAGAAGGAGCAGAAAAACATTTACTTTGGCAGTTTACAGTTATTATTCATTCATAAATTTACTCCTGGTTTTGTTATTGTGAGTTTGTCTTGGGAGATATTGGTTCTCTTACTCCAGAAGAGATCTTGCTGGATGGTCTTTCCTTCAAAATATTTCTATTTACATTAATAACTATATACAAGGTTACAGGACATCAGAGCATAGCTACTGTTCCTCTTAAAAGTGCTTCTCACTCATCATCTCTCAGTGAGTGATATCACTATGACAAAGCTCCTTACGCACATGCTCAGTAGCTATTATTAGAATTAACCCTTTACTCTACACTGGTATTTGAATAACTTTCAACTAAAACCATTATTTGCTTGGGCAACAGCGTTCATGAATGAACAACTTTTTTTTTAAAAGATGACTGATGCAGGAAATCAATCTTCGAGTCTGGTCAGTCCAAGGAGAGTGGAGCTTCCAAAGATCTAATAGAAATCTAAATGTTAAACCTTCATGTTAATTATGTAACTGGCAGCGTGTTGAACTCCATCCTGAGAAACAAATAAGAATTGTGCCTGTGTGCATCCAAGTGTTTAAAATCCATTTAATCATTTAAAAAAAGCCAATGGGATTTTGAAATAACAAATTGTGATGAAAAAGCAATTATCAAAATGTCACATGCTTTCCACATACAATTATTATTTAGTGGAGAACTCTATTGTTGTTAGATACAGAGCTCCATCAAAAAATTAAGATGTGGCATAATGGTAATGTTACTGGACTAGTAAACCAGAGGCCCAGGCTAATAATCTGGGAATACATGTTCACATCCCACCATAGCAGCTGCTAGAATTTAAATTCATTTAACAAAACTGGAATTGAAAGCTAGTCTCAGTAATGATGACCATGAAATTATATAAAAACCCATCTAGCTCACTAATGCCCTTCAGGGTAGGGAATCTGCCTTTCTTACCTCGTCTGGTCTACATGTGACTCCAGATCTACAGCAATGTGGCTGACTCTGAACTGCCCTTTGAAATGGCCTAGCAAGCCATTCAGTTCAAGGGCAATTAGAGTTGGGCAACAAAATGCTGGCTTTCCAGCAGTGCCCACATCCCATAAAAGAGTAATTTTTTTTTAAAAGTGGCTAATGTACCATTACTTTTACAGTACCTTTGTAGAGATAAATGAAAATAAAAATAAAATGCTGGAATCAATTCCTTTCCCCTTTATTCGTACCTTCGAACAGTAACATTTCTTTCAACCAAAGCACTTTAAGATGATGAAAAGGAACTAATACATGTTTCTACTGATGTTGAGACAGCTGGTTATCCTTAAGAATGTCAAAATATCTAACTGTCTGGTTTGAAAGTAATAGCATACAGCATCCTTCAACAATACTAACCTATCTTTTGAGTAACATAGTCTGCCCATGTAATGTCAATCTCTACTGCTCTCTCACAACACGAAGGAAGAATACAATCTACAGTCCCAATAAATTGATTACAGTTGATGTTCCATGACACTGTATATGGGGAGTGAAGTCCAATATAATTTCCAGGTGAATTGAGGTGAATAATTAGAGCACAGCAACACAGTCACAAATCAAATACTATCTTGAGTTCATTTTTTTAAAAAATAAAGACGACAATGCACATTTAACTTTCTATGTCCATATTTATTATATAAACTACAATCAGAATTATTTACATACTCTTGGCAGTAGTGGCATTAGATAAAAAATAAACACATGCATTTCTATAGCACCTTTCTTTACTTGAGAATGTCCCAAAGCACTTTACAGATAACGAAGCATTTTTGAAGTTATAATGTAGGAAAAATGGAAGCCAATTTGCTCGCAGCAAACTCCCACAAAGAGCAATGTGACAATGATTAAATAATCTGCTCATTTTTGTGATGTTCAATATGGGATAAATATTAGTCAGGGCAGCAGGTAGAACACAGCTGCTCTTCTTCAGAATATAGTCATGGGATCGGAGGGAGCAAATGGAGTCTCGGTTTGATGGCCCAGATCTTCCAGTCTCTGGATAATCAGAGATTGAACATACAATCCAAGATGTGTTTCAGGATCCTGCAGAAGTCCCAATGCACTGACTCCATGGGAATTGGCCACACAGTTTGAACTTGCAATGGGCAATTGCCCTGCTTCCTGGGACCCTCTGATAAAGTCTCCAAGTCTCCAGCTGTGAGGTAGAGATAGAGATTTTGGACAGTTCTGATATACTTACCTGGATAGTTATCCAGGAAATGTTAAACAGGAAAATCCCAATTTAACTCTTGGGTAACTATACAACTGACCCCCCCATCACTCTCATTGAAGCACCCCCCGCCCCACAACCAACTGACTACCCCCCAACCCCTCCCCGACCCCCCCCTCCCCTACCTGATTACACACACACTCGTTCATCCATACACCCATTTGCTAACACACTGAGATGCTTGGGGAACCTTTAAACACTTATCAGAATATGGCAGCTGTTGCTGTAATAAGAGGTCAAGGATTCTGCACAGATTCTCCTCACTGTTCTTTGTGAGAATTCCTGCGCTGAGGGAGTTCTACAGGACCACCCCCCCCCCAACCCAATCAGAAGTCAGGGCCTATTCAACGTATGTAGGTAAGCGGGTAATTTTCTGTCTGATCAGAGTTGGGTACAGGGGTTCCGACTCTGATCAGAAGTTTTGGGCCAATAACTCATCCAAATAGCTGGACAGTTGACAGGAATCGTGTACGTACATAAAGGGTCATTTTAACTAGCCGTCCATTATACACCAGACTCAATTTTCATTTTCATTGGATGAGAAAATTGAGAGCAATGTTTCATGAGTGGACAGTTTGATATCACCCATTTTACACTATCACTCAAAGATAAAAGTTACCCTCCCCAGCCACCCTAATGTTCTGAATATAGTGACAGATTGACTTCAAACTCCGCCGGTTACAGAGCTGATAAATGAGGGAACAGTAAAAGATTGCTGAGCCAAATGTATCACTTAAAATTCAGGGAGCTCACTAAACACATTTTCAACTGCTCAAGGAGGCAGCTCACCTCCACTTTCAAGGCCAACTAGGGATGGGCAATAAATGCTGGCCCAGCCAGCGAAGCCCACATCCCCTGAATGAATTTTTTAAAAGTTCTGTACTCTTATATTTTGGAATAGTCTCGGTCCTACTATATTATTGGGACCAATAATTCACCCATGTTTTGGAATGGAGCAATGTAACGAACTGATAATTTATCATTACAGCTATGGGGAAGGAGAATGCCCTGCTTTTCATGCAGGCTTGTATCACAAGTGCACATACGGCATATCTCACTTTAGAATTGTGATTCCATGGATAAGATATTTGGATGTGCATGATTAGAGTAATTGGGATCCATGGGCATGGAACATTTCACAGACTCCAAAGAAAGTTACAATTTCTAACTGTCCAAATTGAACCAAATGGAGCATCGTGGCCACAAAGGCCCTGAGAAATATTATATCGCTAATATGCAGTAAATTCAGATCAAAAAGGTACCCATCATTTAGGAATTAGGAATTACATGTCATAATTGTGCTCTCTTCTGAAAAACTTAAGCAATCCCTCCCATATCTTATTGTTGAACTGTACCTGATTATATCTCAGCAATCTCAATTTCCCCATCAAGCTCAATGATAATTTGGTATTCATTGGCTATTTGGAATACATCAGTACATTCCAAAAGGGGCTAATTTTATTCTGAACAGTGGAAGAAAGGTAAAATGGAGGTAAAATGGTTTCAGTTTCATTTTAGCTTGTGAGCCTTGGCGCCTGGGAGTCTGAATAGATTTCTGATTGAAGGGTCAGGTCTTTTGAGGTTGTTTATGTAAGTAGAAAAACTTGACTATTGCCTAGTTACAGTGGTCAAGTGACACAGACAACGAAAAAAGACAGAAGAGGGTGTTCAGTGTTTGTCAGAGAGCGAAGACAGGAATTTTCATCTCTGGGAAGAAAACATTACAAGGCTATTGAGACAATAGTTGACTGAATAGTCAGTTATAGAACTCAGTAAAGTGATCAGTTCAGCAGCGGTGTTACTGGGGTACTGAGTTTAGAGTGTGGTTTTGGGTGTCTCGGGAAGAGATACGAGTTGGGTGAAAAGCGTTGAGTGAATACTCAGGAGTTCATTGGAAGAAAACTGTTTTTACAACTGTCCCAGCCCCCAGCAAGAAGCCTACGTGCCAAGATTGTGGTAAATCCTCATGGGGATATGTCTGTACAGATATTGCTGGGGTAAAGGAATTTGAAGCATCTTCTTGTGTTTGTATTGAGATATTTCCAACCTTTTTCTCTGTTGTAATGTAGTTCATTTTTTGTTTACTAAACATTTTATTCTTTGCGTTAAAAATTCAGCAGCAGTCTCCTGTGAATTTGTTCAGTGACTTTCCTCCATAATTTCTAAAAGAAAAGTTAGGATCCATCAAGTCAGGTTTCACCCTGGGATCTGACTTTTCCACTAATTACATCAGCTGGGATCGTAACAACAGTGCTTGATAACAGAAAGCATACTTGAAGCAAAATGGCAGTGAACAGCAAGTGTAATAGAATGCTGTCACATCATACGTTTACGTTAAAGCTGAATGTTGGGATTAATAACAAAACTGTTTTCAAGCAGCTCATAAGATGGACAACACTGTTGTGTGGGGAAAATTGCCTGCCAACTTTTATCAAAAGCACATTTACTAGAGGATTAAGCTTTTGATCCTCTTGATTAAATTGGATAATAAAGTCTAGAATGCACTTTTAATGCCAAATTGAATTTGACGTTTAGCTGAACTTCAGAGTTAATTATGCAAATTAGCATAGGGATAGGAAGATTGCAGAGGTGAACGAGTGGATGCCAGAGTGATGTGGTAATGAGAGATTCCATTTCATGGGATGTCAACACCTGTACTGCAACAAGAAATGGAAAAACTAAAAGATGTAAGGTAAATAAGCTAGGAGAAAGATAAATAAGAGATGAATGTATAAAATGTAACAGCAGAAAGACAGGTTAGAGTATGTGGCCCAAGTAAATGGCTTTACACAAATGCCCAGAACAAATGCAATGAATTACATTGCAAATTCAATGGCGGTCTTACTGAGACATGGCTACAAGATGGTCATGACTGGGAACTATATATACCAGGGCTACAGGAAAGATAGGGGAAATGGTGGGGTGGGGTAGAATGTGTAGCCTTAGCAATTAAGGAATAAATCATTTCAATGATAAAGCAAAAACCAGGTCAAAAACCTGGAACTCCCTTCCTAACAGCACTGTGGGTGTACCTACACCAAATGCACTGCAATGGTTCAAGAAGGCAGCTCACCACCACCTTCTCAAGGGCAATTGATGACAAATGACCTTGCAGTGATGCTCACATGCCATGAATGAATAAGGAAAGAGAATTATAACAAGAGGTAAGCAGGGAGTTGTAGGTCCCCTGGCAGCATCTGTGAAATCTTAGAATGCATAAATGCAAAGATTAAACAAGCATGTAGCAAAGACAGAGTCATTTTAATTTGGAATTTTAACTTTCATATAGATTGGGATAAGCAGACTACTTCATGTTTACAAAATAGTGAATACTTGAGTACATTCACTCAAGACCTGTAAATGATCCTCCTGTTCCAGCAGGAACTAAGGTGAGAAGATACTTTGCAATATGCTGTACAACCAACAAGGGGGCCAGGCCACATTAAATGTATAAATGAGTAATAAGCCAGATTTCTTTAACAGGACATTTATCTGACAGTGATCACAATATGATGAGTTCAATGTAATATTTCAAACAAAAGAAATCAGAACTATGAAGATTCTAAGATTTAGGGAAGGCTGACTTTAATGGAATGAGACAGAGACTATCCATGGTAAGCTGGATAAACCTGTTAATGGAGAAAATAACAGGAGAAATATGTTATAAAGGATCAATTTCTACCTCTAAGGGGAAAAATCTCACCTTGCCCAAAAAAGACAGCCATTGACAACTATAGAGGTAAGAGACTATGGTAAACTAAAAGATAAATTGTACAAAATGCAAAAAATGATGCAGAAAGAAGCAATACAAAGAATAACAAAGGGTAACAAAACAGGTAGTAAGAGCTCCAAAAAAGTACTATGAAAAGAAACTTGCAAGGGCTGACAAAATCAACCCAATTATTTTACAACTACATTAAGAAGGAAAAAAAGAGGATAGTCAGGAGAAATGTGGAACCCTTAAAAGCTGATAACTGTGATATTGTCAATGAAAGTAAGGATATAATGGACATGCTAAATAATTACCTTGTGCCAGTATTTACAGTAGAGGAAGAGGATTGCATGACAGGTATATCAAGGGCACTACATTGAATCAGGGATGGGGTTTTACCAAAATTAACATAAGCTAAATAACAGTCATGAAGAAAATAATGGATTAAATAGTGGCAAATATCCAGGTGGTTTCCACTCCAAGGTTTTAAAAGGAGGGAAGTGAGAATCTTGTAGATGCCCATCCTGAACACAAGAAATTCACCACCATTCTTACATCGAGTCTGCATATCCTAGTTATATAAAAGTTAAAATCCTTCATTAAAACCACTCTGCCTTTACTACATGCTTGTCTAACCTCTGCATTTATGCATTCTACAACTTCACAGCTCCTGCCAGGGGGCCTGTACGTACCTCCAACTACAGTCCTAAATCCTTTCCTATTTCTTAATTCTACAAATAAAGGCCAGAAGTTGACCATTACATTGACCAGTATTGTGTAAGTGTTAAAATACATTAGCCTACTTTTCCCATTGGAGAAATTGCCAATATACATGTACAACTGTAGAAAAATGTGCTGGGAAAACTGTCATGCTTTGGACTGCGATTTCAATGTCAAGAGAACTTCAGTTTTGAAAAAAATGTCCTGCTGCTGAAAGTAACCAAAATTTAAGCACCTACTCCACTCCATTGATTGACAGGCAATCGGCTTCCAAATGGAAATGAAGCATTATCTGCAGCTCGAACAAAAGGCCATCTGCTTTTTTTCTTACAGTTTCAATAGTTTAACTGTTTAAATTTCCTGGGGTTTGTTATTACACCTGAGCTTATTATGAATGCTTAGCTGATTTTCTAAAGCTTCACAACCATGTATCTCACATTTTTATTGCCAGTTTTAAAAGCTTATTAAATGATTATTTGTTTTTGATGTGTTAAATAGATAAGTGTTCGTTTTTACAACAGATTGACCACTTGAAGGGATTTACATTTTTTGAATGGCTTTTATGAATGAGAGCTGTTTTCAGTATGAAGTGTCTTTGAATGGCAGCTCTATCAGATTGTTTGAAAATTACACTTAAAAGGTAAACTCCTAAGACATTCGGAGGTCTTCCAGTTGTGGATAGTGGTGATTGACTATGGAGTATACATTGTGGTATGATGGCATATGAGGGGGTGCAGAGGAGGCATGGAAAGCATGAGTGGGCATGGGTTAGTATGGGGATATGAGGAGGAATGGGGAGCTTGAGGGGACATGGTGAGGGGTGAGTTTTGGAGGGCATAAGATTAATGTTAGAAGTTGAGTTTCTGTCCCCAAGAACCAAGGTGGGCCTTCTAACCAGCCTGTCTTGGCTCCCACACTGCATTGTGGCTTGCAAAACTTAAGACTCCCACAACCGCCCCCCCCCCCCCCCCCCCCCCCCCCCCCCCCCCCCCCCCCCCCCCCCCCCCCCCCGCCAACTGCCCACATCTCTGAGAGACAAAAATATGGTGGACCGAGGTTTCAGAAGCCATAAAAGGGCACTTTTCCCAGCTAGTAGGGAGGGATAATGGGCATGTGGTCTAATTGACAGTGTTTTATTTAAATTCTTTCATAGGATGTGGGCATTGCTGGCAAGAACAGCATTTGTTGCCCATTTTAGCAGGCAGCAGGCAGTTAAGGGTCACATGTAGGCCAGACCAGGTAAAGACAGCAGATTTCCTTCCCCAAAGGACATGAGTGAACCAGATAGGTTATTACAACAATTGACAATGGTTCCATGGTCACCATTATTGAGACTAGTTTTCAATTCCAGATGAATTAATTTGAATTCCACCAGCTGCCTTGTTGGGAATTGAACTCGCATCCTAGGGTATTAGCCATGGGCCTCAGGACGGCTGGTCTAGTGACATTACTACCACTATGCCATCTCCCCACGTTGCTGCTTGCAATGTCCCACAAAGATCTGTGTTGGGACACCCAAGTTCGCAGATGACATAGAGATAGGTGGTGCCGATGGGAGCATACAATTACAGAAAATTGATAGATGCAGTATATGGGCAAAACTGTTGCAAATGTTTTCAGTGCAAGCAAATGTGAGTTTATCCACTTTGACCTAAACAAACTTCTTTCTAGGTGAAAATCTAGAAACAGTGGAGGTCCAAAGGAACCCTAGGAGACTTGACTTTAAAATGTCATTAGCAGGTACAGAAAATAATCAAAGAGGCTAAAGGAATGTTGACCTTTATATCTAGAAAATTAAAGTACAAGTGGTTAGAAGCTATGCTACAGCAATACAAAACCCTAGTTATACTGCACCTGGAGTAAAGTGGGCACCACACCTTAGGAAGGATATATTAGCCTTGGAGGAAATGCTGTGTAGATTTATTGGACTGATACCTAGATGCTAAGGGTTAAATTACAAGGAGAAATTACACAAACTAGGATTGTATTCCTCATAATTTAGAAGCTTGAGGGGTGATGTGCTTCAAAGTTTTCAAGGTATTAAGATGACCAGATAGGGTAGATAGAGAGAAATTATTTCTGCTGGTTGAGCAGTTTAGGACTAGGGGGCATAATCTAAATATTAGAATCATACCTTACAGGAAGGAAATGAGGAAACTCTTCAACACACAAATGGTAGTAGAAGTTTAGAACTCAATTCCACAAATGGAAATTGATGCTAAAATAATTCAAACTGAGATTGATAGATTTGTGTTAGCCAAAAGGTAGTCAAGAATATGGGGTAAAGGAATAGGGAGGTCGGTTGTAGATCAGATATGATCTCATTGAATGGTAGCAGAACAGCGAGCTAAATTGTCTAATCCTATGTAAAATATACCATTCTCAAATCAGATAAAATTGGTTTGAAATGATTTGGCAGCAGAGGGAGCAAATATTACAACCAGGAAAAAAATAGCAATCTCTTAAAAAACAAACTAATGCTCAAATATTCCATTTACCATAAAAAAAGAAAAGAAAAATGCTAAGCAGACCAAGATACCATGACAAATCAGAGGTCACACAATGGACAATAGGAAGAATTTATTGCAAAATCCACTCTTTGTGACAACATGATACTGGAGTTTGTATTAAGGTCTACTGACCTTCAACACAGAAGCACTCCAGGAAAGATGACTACATGGAAGGAAATCACTTTTGCAGTGACTGCATAACAGAATTTGTTTGGGCACTTGAATATCAGCCTATCCTGTGTGTTGAACTGGACATTTAAAAAACTCTTCTTTACTTCTATCAGTTCCATCACTGACCTGTACATTACCAAAAATCAGAATGTGTGTCACATCTTTCCCTATGTAAACACTCCCTAAGAATTTTTCAATGTGAAATACAGCCACAACTGTCTGTTCATTTGTATTCCCCAGTGACATCCATATATAGCACCTTTCCAGGCTTGGGTGGTTTGGGAATTGTTTTGAAGGTCATAAATCAGTGTGATGCTTGAATTATTGTTTAGTCGTATGGCTGAGGAAGCAGTTATAGTTCAATGTTAAGGTTAACAATCCATTCAACAGCTTCTGTTGACACAGTGTGAATAGTTGTGATGCCACCAGGAATGTATCTTCTCAGGGCAGAAGTTCAGTTTATGGGTGACAGTCACAATTTGAGCTGTTCCTCATGCTCCACTTGTCCATCCTCAAGTGATCGAGTGTTGCCCAAAATTTTCTATGGAAGGTTGAAACCTGGGGCTTCACCACTTGGGTCACTAACCAGTTTGCAGTTGGTGATATTTGCAGTGAATAGGAAGTTCACCATTGGGGTGCAGTTGTCATCAGTTTGTAGGGTGTGGATTGTGTTCCAATAGGGGCAATGGGATTTCAGACGGGATGTGTCAGGACCTCCAATTATGGTACAGTATTTGAGAAAGATACACAGTTGCAGGCTCTGGCCACCAGGTGTTGTCCTGCTACACTTTTTTTTTCAAATTTGCTCCGCTCACCAACATTCTCCATTTTAGCCTTTTCTTCAGTAGATAGGTCTTTCATTTTTTTTCTTCTCCTTCTTCTTTCAGCTTTTCCTATTTTACTTGGTGTTGCCACAATAATGGTTTGATCACCCTTTTTCATCCTGTCACCCATTCCTCTTCCAGTCCCGCTGCATTTGCATTTCTCAGTATCGCATCTTTCCATCTGGTCTTCGGCCTTCCTCTTCTCCTTCTTCCTGTCAGTCCCATCTCCATCATTCACCTCACCATGTGTCCATACCCATTTCAATCTCTTCTTGAATACTTTCTTCAATGCTTTCATCTTTGTTTTAATCACCTTTAATTTGTACATTTTTGAAACTAAAATTAAATACCTTCATTTTCCTCTTTCCAAGCCTTCTTTTGTGCTCCATCCCTAGGTTGTTCTCCACTGAGCTTTGGCCCATTTTGGGTCATTGCTACCCTACATTGTCTTCCCTCCATTCTTATCCTAAATTCGCTGGATGGCTGTATAGTTCTCACCAACCCTGCAGCTCACTCTCGTGTTTTGAGCCAGCTGGTTATTGGCCAATCTACAGACTCACTGCTTTCCCTCTTTTACCAGTCTTTTCTCAGATGTCACTAGTCCTCAGCCTTACTCCTGCTCCGGTCAGCATCCTGTTCTCAGGTGCTGCTGCTCTGTTGGTTATTTGCTGAGTCATCCTTTCCAGTTGCCATTGCTGCCTCCAGCTTCACCGTGGTCAGCTACTCTGTACCCTGGTGCTCTCAGCTGGGCTTTGATGAAGGTATATGTGGGAGAGCTTAAGACTGATTGAACAGTAGATTAGAAATGTGAAACACAAACAGAAAATGCTGGAAACACTTGGCAGGCCAGGCAGCATCTGTATAGAAAGGAAACATGTTGACATTTCAGACAAGGCTCAATTCTGTTGAAGTGCTAATCCTGAAGTGTTAGTATTTCTTCCTTTCTATATAAATGCTGCCTAACTTGCTTTGAGCGTTTGCAGCATTTCCAGTCATAGCAGCAGTTCATGATCATGAGCCATTCTACTCATGCGTGCACAAAAGTCAGTACTATTGGCTATGCTAAAATTTGAGCAAGTGCTCATTACTTGTCGAATTCTTTGCCTTCCAGCAGCATATTGTAAAACAATTCAAGAAAACGAGTTATGGAAGTCATGAAATGGGTCAGGAACTAACAGTAGGTGATTTTAAGATGCTGAAAAAGGCTTAGAAACTTTCTGCTTAATTTCCAAGTCATGTTTAGGTGTTGCAGAGTCTTCATTTTGTACCTGTGCATTAGCTTTCACTGATTTATATACATGGATACCTAAACCCCTTTGCTAGCTGCATCGCTGCATCTCTCACCATTAAGAAAATATAATTTGTCTTTCACAGATTCAAACTGGATGACCTCACATTTTCTTACATTCAACTCCATCTGCTGAAGTTTTACCCACTCACTTAGTACATGTGTGCCCCTTTGTCACTTTCTGCTACCATCCAAATAAATTTACTGTGCCTCCTAACTTAGTGCCAAAGACAAACTCTCCAAGTTATTCATATAAATGGTGGATCCCCGGCTGGATCCCTGGGAAACACAAATTGCTATTTGCCACCAATCAGGAAATGAATCCTTTATCCCTATTTGTCCCCTAGCTCCTAACCAATTGCTGAGCCAGATCTGAAGGTTACTTCCAATTTCATACACTCATGTGTGTGTGAATAGTGTATGGAACCCTATCAAATGCCTTCTGAAAATCCAGCAAAAATGTTATAATTGAATAGGTGGAGGCCGGTGACAAATATCTGAGGGTGGCCAAATTTGAATAGGATACACCTTTGAGGTTGACAGAGTCAAAGTCTTTCATGAGGTCAAAAAAAGGCCATGTAGAGTGGTTGATGCTGTTCCTTGCACTTTTCTGGTGGACAGGTACCCATTTCCAAACAGCCTACTAGATGATATATCAGATTCCTCAGTTTTAGTGCATTCAAAAGTCAGATCTGGCCCAGTTCAGAGTTGTGCCATTACAGCTTACACCAAAACAGAAGTGTCTATATAACCACACTCTAGACCAGGACGTGCCCTGGTCTTTGCCACTGGATTTGATTACCACCAATTAGCAAAGTAAATCGAAAAATTCACTGGTTCTTCACATTACCAACAATTAAACTTCACATCTCAGTTTTGTTTAAAGTAATGATGAACTGCATTAAAGAGGTAAATGATTTGTAATACTCTGTATTGATTTTTATTTGGCAGGTAGCAGTATATGCTGTTCAAAGATGAAAGGAAATTCTTTTCTAATGGAATTAAAAATTCAAGTCCTAACCACAAGAGATGACAACTCTTAAAGTTAGCAACTTTAGACAAGACAAGAAAAGGATGTTTCCTATTGTGGGTGAGTCTAGAACTAGGGGCACTGTTTTAAAATTAGGGTCACCCTTTTAGAACAGAAATGAGAAGAATTTTTTTCTCACATAGAGTTGTGTGACTTTGGAATTCTGCCTCAGAAGGTGGTGCAGATGGGGGTCACTGAATATTTTTAAGGCAGAGGTGGATTGATTCCCTTGCCGAACAAGAATCTAAGATTATTGGAGATAGATAGGAATGTGGAATTCAAGACACAAGCAGATCAGTCATGATCTTATTGAATGGTGGAGGAGGCTCGAGGGGCCGAATGGCCTATTTCTGCTCCTATTTTGTCCGTTCATATGTTCGTAACCATAACAAAGCATCCTCAATCCTGAAGCAGGCAAAATGCAGATATTGGAATGGAGAATACTGCTAACTGGTGGGACTAAGCTTCACCTTCAGTAGGAGAAGAAAGCTAGGGGTATCTGATTTGACGTGTATCCCATGTGACTGTCTTTAACACTAAATTCACTGAAGAAGAAAAATGAGCCAGGATTTATAATGGGCAGCCAGTTTGTTTCTGCCCTCAGTGAAGGTGAAAGTTAACCCCCAGCACCCCCCCGACACCAACACCCTCCAACCCTGCCACCAAGCAGTGCATGTTTCCGTAGGTGCCATGGAATCAATAGGACAAAACCTGCACAATTTGTAAATGTAGCTTAAAATCACAGAAAAAAATAAAAACAAAAGAAAATCCAAGCTCCGTTTTAACTCACACAAACTTTTGCAGTCAGTGTCACACAGACGTTCCAGTACAGCACAGCTTTCCCAGAACTCCATTTAAGAAGCACTTAGATAACAGGATTAGATTGTAACTGATCCATCTTTACAACCAGGCTCTCTAAATGTCTTCCTCAGACAAGGTCATATTATCAAATCGAAAAGTGAAGTTGTCAAATCACTGAATACATGTCACATTTCAGATCAATAACGCAGGAAGCGTGCTTGCAGACTTTTTTTAAAGAGATGACTGTGCGTTTGCAGGTTTATGCTCATGTTAAATAGGGATTAAATATTGAAATTGTCTTGTGAACATTTTCTGCAGTGTTCCTGCAATCTATGGGCCCATGTAAGTCATACATTAAAGCTCTGCAAAAGAGCATGAGCTGTCATTTCATCCTCGTTTTTAAATATGTTTTACAATAATTGATGTAAGTGTCACTGCTGTGCTGTCATGGCAACATGTCAAATGGAGTCTACAAGATGCTAGTGATCAGAAATTCCTATTTTGAATGCATTTACCAAATTTCTTCCATTTTGAAATTTCAGACATAGCATTGAAAATGGGAATTTTGTTAAGAGTTGGAAGTCAAAGCGGTGTCATTTAAAGTTAATTATTTAGAGAAAAGCAAAAACAAATGTTACATATTTAAGTAAGAAAACAGTAGCTGGTGTTAACTCTGAGTAGCACTTGCATTGTTTCAAGGGCAAATGCAGTGCAAAGATTTTAGTGTGGGTTCAATAAAGGATATTTTGCCTTTCTTACTTGCCCTCTGGGGGCCAGTTACTTCAGCTGGCTAGACGGTTAGCATGTGGATTAGATGAACCCAAACAGCAGGAGGTTTGATCCCCAATCCAGCTGAGGAAAGTTGGGGGCCGGCCTCCTCACCCTTCCCATCCTAAGAAATCATGGCAATTTGCTATGGTTCAGAAATAATCACCAAGGACCTGCCTTTGGACAGAGAACTGAAGAAGACTCGTCCTCTACATCCAAGCAACTAACCTGTCAGTGCTTTGCTTGTATCTATCCAATAAGAAGGTAAAAGATGCAGTACATGGCAGAGCATCTTCAGGAAATGTCCTGGATTATAATCACTTTTAAATAAATGTGACATCTGATGACAGTTTATGTTACCAAAGATAGTCCAGTCATTTGGTCTAATTTTTTTTCTCCATTTTTGGACCATTTTATTAACATTGGAGGTTAAGGACAAGTGATGCTTCAGATGAGAAGCCTTAATGGAGGTTGAACAACAATTGCACTGGTCCCTTCATGTAGCAATGTTGTAATTGCATTCAGAAACATGTTTGATGTTTGAAGATAGTAAAATGACAATTCTTCATCTGACCCCCCTAACACCCCACACACACCCCCCTCCCTCCGCAGCCCTACAGTCCCCACCCCCTCACTCCTCTGGTCACCCACCTCTTCAATCCAGTGCTCACTCAAGTGCAATGCTTCACTCAGAGAATTGTCCAGCTATGACCATTTCACCAGTACCAAAGGCCAAAAATAATAGGAAGCATGCACTGCTTTTTCTCCAGAGAAAATCAGCTCAAATTAAAAACTTTTTTACCTTGTGCACCATTCATTTTAATGTTAGTTAGGTTTGAAGAAGCCTAATGGATTATATTTCATTCACAATATTGAAAAAAATTGCTCAATAACTCCACAGAACTACGTTACACAACTCAATAGCTACATCTAGGTAAACTATCCCCAACCTTAACTGGTAGAAAACTAACAACTTATAAAACAGAATATTGTAATCATTGAAATGTAAAATTTAAACCAGGCAGCATTTCAAACAATGCTTGGACGTTAACTATCAGTCAACATCCACTGGTGCATTCTCGAAGGCAATGCCTCTATCAATCAGCATCCACTTGCTAACCACTCAGCACTCTCTTCTCATACAGTATAAACATGTTTCCCCGACATTGATATTTTCAAGTGAATTGTCCTGACAAGTGCAAGACAAAAAGCTTTGACAAAAAAAAGTCTCTTTTGTCAGCAATACTCAATTTCTGCACTACCAAACAATTGTTAATATTGTGATCATTAGTAACAAAGCATAAGTTTGTTCCCAAAGGATCTAATTGCATTTTATGTGATTTTGGACTTTACTGTTCACTTTAGACCCTCAGAGGAGGTGAACCTTGTTGATTTGCAATAAAACCCTCCACCTCCAAACATTACTGTTCAACAATTTCAACTCAAACCAGAAATATTATTTAGTACAAGCTTCAGGTAGGTCCAAAGCACCGTTATTGTCTACTTCGTCTCTTGCCCACATCAATATTGATATCACAGATTGCCAGCTAGACTTAATGATAATAATTGACTCTACTGAAGTTCACTTACATCATGAAGAAACTAGACAGAATGCTATGATATCCCTAAAGAATTCAAAATTTCTGTTATAATTTACAGCAAGGTTTTTTGATGTTTCATTCTAATTATTGCTGATTTAGACCTGCACGATTTGTACTGATGTTCCCTACAATTTAGAACTTTTTGCTGTTACCCAGTTGATATATGAACTGACCACAGTACTAGTGAGTAGTACAATAATTAGTGTTTAAGTTTATAAAACCTTTTGTTCAATTCTGAGGAGGTACCTAAAGCTCTCCCTTCAGAAAAAAAAATTCCACATTTTTTTCCCGCCTGAATATAAGATTAATTTGAGCCAGAATTGCATATAGTCTTCTTTAGTTAGGGTCGCCAACTCTGGTTGAATGTATTCCTGGAGATTTCATCACATTCTGTCCTGCCTCCTGCCCTGCCCCCACACACCCACCATTGGTCACGCAAATCCTCAGTGATGGTAGAGCCCAGGAAGTGAGTGAAAAATACAAGGCTAAACTGAAGTGTTTGAAACCATCTCTAGCCTGTGGATGCCAAGTGGATGATCCATCTCGGCCTCCTCCTGTGTTCCCCAATAATACAGATGTCTGTATTATTCCAACCAATTTGATTCAACAGACATGACATCAAGAAATGACTGAGCACACTGGATACAACAAAAGCAATGGGCCACAACAACTAACAGCTGTGGTGTTGAAGACTTGTGTTCCAGAACTGGCAACATCTCTGGTCTTGCTGTTCCTATACTGCTACAACACTCACATTGACCCAACAAAGTGGAAATTTGCCTTGCAAATCCAATCCAGCCAATTATCACCCCATCAATCTACACTTAATCATTACAGTGATGGAAGGTGTCCTTGACAGTGCTATCAAGCAGTACCTATATTCACCAATAACCTGCTCATAGATACTTCTGCCAGGACTATTTTACTCCTGACCTCGTTGCAGTCTTGGCTCAAATGCAGCACCAAGGAGCCCTAGTAAAATTGAACTTAATAGGAATTAGGGGCAAAACCCTTTACTGGTTGAAGTTACGCCTAAAGAAAGATGGTTGTGGCTGTTGGAAGTCAATCATCCCAGTCCCAGGGGCTCGCTACAAAAGTTCCTCAGTCAGTGCCCTAGGCTGAACCATCTTCAGCTGATTTATCAATAACTTTCCCTCCATCATAAGTTAAGAAGTGAAGATGTATGCTGCTGATTGCACAGGGGGAGGTGGTGACATAATGGTATTGTCTCTAGATCAGAGACCCAGAATAATGTTCTCGGGACCTGGGTTCAAATATCACCACAGCAGATAGTGAAATTTGAATTCAATAAAAATCTGGATGACCATGAAGCCATTGCTGATTATTGTAAATACCCTTCTGGTTCACTTTAGGGAAGGAAATCTGCCATCTTTACATGTGACCTCCAGTTGACTCTTAAAAAATACCCCTAATTGGGCAATAAATGCCCACATCCCATATTTGAATAAAAAAGAAGTTCAATTCTATTCACAATTCCTCAGATAACAAACCAGTCACATAAATATTTCAGCCACAAGAGCAGGTCAGAGACTGTGGCAATCACAGTTGGATTACCACTCCCCTCCTTTTTGCTTTAAATTTCTCGATGATTTCTCTGACTCGGGCCTGGTGAGCAAAGTGCAGTCAGCGGGTTTCCAAACCCGTAAAGCAGGTAAGTTTAAAGGTCCCAGTCACTTTGAGAAGCCAGGGAGAAGGTAAGTTGGCAGAGAGGGGTGTGAGGTTCGGTTGGTTAGTTAGGGGTGTCAGCAAGTTGGTGGGGTTAGTCAGGACTGTAGGGGTGGTTGGGAGAGTAGTCTTGGAGTGGGGGGGGAATAGTTAAGGTTGGGGGGGTGGTCGGGTGGCCCAGTGAGGGGGTGAGTGGGGGTTGTTGGAGGGTCAGTACTATAGTTATCCAGGAGTTAAGTGGTTTTAATTTTTCTAACTTGCACTTCTTCAAAATGTGAAATGACAATTTTTGAAATCCAGCTAACCATGGTTAACTTCGGATGGCACCATGCTGATACAACACTGGGAAAGTGACTTGAGTTCAGGAGGAAGGCTTCAACGTACAACCTTTCAATCAGAGACAAGTCTACTATCAATTGAGGCAAATTGACAGTGATTTTCTGTAGAGGCCAGCAGTTAAGTATCTTCAGACAAGCTAAGGCCTGAATTACTGATAGGTAGCCACCTGTCATCATTCCATGAAATCCATTCCTAAATGGTTGACCAAAAAACTGACACATCCAACTGGGGCATTTGAAACAAAACAGGTAAAGCTGCACTTTCTTAAACAGAATGTGACTGGAGTTAAATAGCAAATTGATCCATTTTCTATGAGATTCAAATGCAGATTCAGTTGAGTCAGTTGTTTTCTAATTGTTCAAAAAGTAGAAGGCAATGAATAGTTAAAAGGTTACATTTTTACTCTTTCACAAGTTGATGAGATGTAATTTTTCCCATAAAGTTGCCAACAAGGACCTTTGTTTCTACCAAGGGTGGGGTTGGTGCTAATTCATATCTCGCTGTACCACAATACATGTTAGCAAAACAGATTGCCAGTTCTTTTCAGGGCCTGTTATGTTCGCATGAGAGATAAAAAAGATTTACTAACCTTGCTCTAATTGCTTGGCAGTTAGTTGTCATAAAGCTCAGATTCCTTAGCTCATAAGTCAGTGATCCAGTAGATTTTACAGAATGATTTTCAATTGCAATCTAGTTAGCTTAGTCCTACAAGTATTAAGAGAATGTGGCTTTGGTCATCAAATTCAATATAACTGGATCATTGTCGCAATAAATATGCTTATGCAAGTCCCCAGTACAAGACGATATTGACCAATGTATATACTTATTCTAGAGACCAGCAGCAGCAAATGGACCTGGGCTGTTAGCATCGTGGTAATGTTGCTGAACTAGTAATCCAGAGGCAGGAGCTAAAGGTCTGGAAACATGGGCTGCAATTTTACGGGGCAACAATGTCCTGCCCACCAGCTGGAAAATTGAGGGCCAATCAGACAAGCCCAGGTGGTGGGGGAGGATGTGGTGAGACAGAGGGGAGGGTGTTCAGCCACAAGAGCAGGGGTTGGTGTTGCCACAGGGACTGCCCTTGCTTCTCTCAATGGGCCACATTGCCCAATATTTTTCTAAATTATTCATTTATGGGATGTGGGCATTGCTGGCTAGGCCAGCGATTTATTGCCCATCCCTAATTGCCCTTGAGAAGATGGTGGTGAGCTGCCTTCTTGAACTCTGCAGTCCATGTGGTGTAAGTACAGGATGGTCCACCCCTCCTATTCCTCACCGAACCCACAAGGAGATCACTGAGGTATATGTCTCCCTATGTGACAGAGGACCCATCCAATGCTAGTAAAATAACAACTGTGGCAGGAAAAGGCATTTAAGTGGCCCTTAGTTAACCCCTTCTAATTGGCCTAAGGGTGGGCATGCCATCTGCCACCCCCTCTGCCACTGATAAAATGCCAGCAGTGGCAGGAAGGCAATGGGCACATATACCCCACCTCCGCACCACACTCCCTTGGGCCCTGTAAAATCCAAGACAAGGGTTTGAATTCAACTTAAGCAGCTGGCGAATTTAAATTCACTTAAGTAATAAAGTCTGGAATTTAAAAACTAGTCTCATTAATAATGACCAGGAAGCTGCTAGATTGTCTTAAAAACCCACCTGCTTCACTAATGGAGGAAATCTGCTATGCTCACGTCAGCCTATATCTGACAATGTAGCTGACTCAAAATGGCCTAGCAAAGCATTCAGTTATATCAAACTGTTAGCGAAAAGTTGAATAAGACAAATGACAAAGTCACACCCTGTGCTGTCGAACACACAAAGTCCTCCTCACTAACATCTGACTTGGTAGAATTATCCCACAGACTAGTCAAGCAGCAGCCTGACATCATATTCATAGAATTATACCTTTCAGCTGGTGTCTCAGACTCCTCCATGACCTGTCCCACCATAGATGGGAGCACAGTGATATATAATCAGGTGGAAGTGGTCCCAGGAGTCCTCAACATTGACTCCAGACTTCACAAAGTCTCATAGAATCAGGTCAAACACGGGCAAGGCAAACTTCTTTTGAATACTACCTGTTGCCCTCCCTCTGATGAATCAGTGCTCCTCCAAGTTGAACAGCACATAGAAGATGCACTGAGAGTCGCAAGGACACAGGATGCACTCTGGGTGGGGACTTCAATGTCTGTCACCAAGAGTGGCTTAGTAGCACCATTACAGACTGGGTCCTGAAGGACCCAACTGCCTTGCTGGGCCTGTACAAGGTGGTGAGTAAACCAACAATAGGGAAAACTCACCAATCTACCTATCACAGATACATCTGTCTACAATAGTAGGAGTGGCCACCACACAGTCCTCATGGAGACAAAGTCCTGTCTTCATACTGAAGGCACCCTCCATCATGTTATGTAATAGAACCACTGTGCTAAATAGGATTATTCAGGACAGATCTGGCAGCTCAAAACTGGGCACTCATGGGATGCCTTGGGCCACCAGCAGTAACAGAATCTTATTCAACCCCAATCTGTAACCTCATGGCCCAGCTTATTCTTCACTCTATCATTACCATCAAACCTGGTTCAATGAGAAGTGCAGCAGTACCTGCTAGTAGCAGCGCCAGGCTAAAAGTGAGGTGCCAAACTGGTGAAGCTACAACACGGGATCATATACATTCTTAACAGCAAAAGTAACATGCTATAGACAGGGATAACTGATCCCATAACCAATGGATCAGATCAAAACTCTGCAGTCCTGCCACATCCAGTCATGGTTGGTGGTGGATAATTAAACAACTGTAGAATGAGGCTCAAAAACATTCTCATCCTCAATGGTGTGGGAGCCCAGCATTTCAGTGAAAAAAATAAGGCTGCATTTGCAACCATATTGAACCAAAAATACCAAGTGAGCGATCCATCTTGGCCTCCTCCTGAGCTCCGCAACATCATAACTGCCTGTTTTCAGACACTCCACATGACATCAAGAAATGGCTGAAGGCATTGGATACTGCAAAAGCTACAGGCCCTGACAACCTCCCAGCTATAGTACTAAACCTTGTGCTCCAGACCAAGCCAAGCGACTCCAGTCCAGCTACATCGATAGCAACTACCTGACAATGTGAAAAATTGCCCAGGTTATGTCCTATCCACAAAAAGCAGGACAAATCCAGCCAACTGTTCCAGTCAGTCTATTCTCAATCATAAGGTGTTATTGACAGTATTATCAAGTGGGACTGACTCAGCAACAACCTCCTCACTGATGCATAGTTTTCACTCTTTGCTATAACGTATACTGATCTAAAGGGCTAGATCCCATTCATCTCCAGGAATACAATATGTTAAGTGGATGAATGGCAAAGAAAAACTTTAAACAACTAATCAAGTGATATTCAGGGCTTTCTAGTTAGTGATACAGCTAATAGGAACATAGGAACAGGAGAAGGCCATTGAGCCGGCGAGCCTGCGCTGCCATTCAATATAATTGTGGCTGTTTGAACATTTAAATGCCTTTTACCTACACAATTTCCATAACCCTTTATGTTATTGTTAATCAGAAATATATCAATCTCTACCTTAAATATATTCAATGACAGAGCTTCCACAGCCCTCTGGGGTAGAGAATTCCAAAGATTCACAATCCTCTGAGTAAAGAAATTTCTCCTCAGAATGGCTTCTCCCTTATTTTAAAACTATATCCGCTGGTTCTAGACTCCCCACCCAGGGGAAACTTCTCACCTGCATCTACCCTGTCTATTCCTTTAAGGATTTTGTAGGTTTCAGTGAGATCACCTCTCATTCTTCGAAACTCTAGAGAATACAGGTCCAGTTTGCCCAATCTCTCTTCATAAGACAATCCAGCCATCCCCGGAACAAGTCTGGTGAACCTTCGTTACACTCCCTCTATGGCAATAATATCCTTTCTGAGGTAAGGGGACCAAAACTGTACACAGTACTCCAGGTGCGGTCTAACCCAGCTTCTATACAATTGAAGCAAGACTTCACAACTCCTGTACTCATATCCTCTTGCGATAAAGCCTAACTTTCCATAAGCCTTCCTAATTGCCTTCTGCACCTGCATGTTAGCTTTCAGTGACTTATGGACAAGGACACCCAGGTCCCTTTGTACATCAACACTTTCTATTCTCTTACCATTTAGGAAATACTCTGCACATCTGTTCCTTCTATCAAAATATATTCCATTTGCCATGTTCTTGCCCACTCACTTAGTCTGCCCAAATCCTCCTGTAGCCGCTTTACATCTTCCTCACAACATATATTCCTACATAGCTTTGTATCATTCACAAACTTGGAAATATTACATTTGGTCCCCACATCCAAATCATGGATATATATCTGAACAACTGGGGCCCAAGTACTGATCCTTGCGGTACCCCACTAGTCACATAGCCTGCCAGCACAAGAATGACATGTTTATTCCTACTCTCTGTTTTCTGCCTGTTAGCCAATCCTTAATCCGTGCCAGTATATTGCCTCCTATCCAATGTGCCTTTATTTTGCTAATCAACCTCCTGTGGGGGACTTTATCTAAAGCCTTTCAATCTCCCGTGGGGGACTTTTTCTAAAGCCTTCTCCCAACTCTCCTTTATCAATTTTGTTAGTAACATCCTCAAAAAACTCCAACAAGTTTGTCAAACATGATTTCCCATTCGCAAATCCATGCTGACTATGCCCAATCAGATCATGAGTATCCATGTATCTATTTATTACATCCTTTATAATAGATTCTGGCATTTTCCCTACCAATGATATAAGGCTAACAGGTCTGTTGTTCACTGTTTTCTCTCTCCCTCCCTTCTTAAATAGTGGGGTGACATTTGCTACCTTCCAATATTTAGGGACCATTCCAGAATCTATAGAATTTTGGAAAATGATCACCAATGCATCCACTATCTCTATAGCCACCTCTTTCAACACTCTGGGATGCAGAATATCAGGTGCTGGGGACTTATCAACTTTCAACCCATTAATTTCTCCAATACAGCCTTCTTACTTATACTAATTTCCTTCAACTCCTCGTTCTCCCTAGTCCCTTGGATCTCTAAATCTGGGAGATTTCCTGTATCTTGCTCAGTGAAAACAGAGACAAAGTAATTATTTGGCTTCTCTGCCGTTCCTCTATTCCCCATTATGAATTTTCCTAACTCTGCCTGTAATGGACCCACATTTGTCTTAGCCAAACACTTCCTTTTTACAAAGCTTTTACAATCTGTTTTCATGTTTTTTGCTAGATTGCAATCATATTCTATTCTCCCCTTCTTTACCAGTGTCTTGGTCTTCCTTTGCTATATTCTAAAAATCTCCCAATCCTCAGGTTTACTACTACTTCTGGCAACTTTAACTTAACTTCCTTTGTCAGCCATGGTTTATTAACTTTTTTGGACTTTTGCACCTTGAAGGAATGTCTAGGTGCTGTAAGCTGTGTAATAGTTCTTTAAAGACTATCCATTGCCTATGTACAGTCATACCTTTTAATGTATTTTCCCAATCCACCTCAGCCAATTTGTCCCGCGTGCCTTTATAATTTCCTTTATTCAACCTTAACACCCTTGCTTCAGAGTGAACTACCTCACTTTCAAACATAATGCAAAATTCTATCTTATTGTGGTCACTCATCCCTAAAGGTTCTTTTATAACAAATTTATCCTGGGAGTTTCCTCCCCTCAACATGCACTATTAATTCAGAGGTTTCCCAGACTGCCTCTCCACTCTGATAAAAGCAAACTACTGCGGATGCTGAAAATCTGAAACAAAAACAGAAAATGCTAGAAAAACTCAGCAGGTCTAACAGCAACTGTGGAGAGAAAGACAGAGTTAACGTTTCGAGTCCTTATGACTCTTCTTCAGAACTAAACAGAAGTAAAAATATGATGAAATTTATACTATTTGAGGGGGTGGAGCAGGTGAAGCTGGGTAGAAGGCAAGCGGTAGGTGGTGGCAAAGGAGAAATTGACAAAGATGTCATGAACAAAAAACAAAGGGTTGTTAATGGTGAAGGCTAAAGGAAGTGCTGATGGTGGCATTAAGGTCAGAAAGCAGAATGTGACAATAGCAGGACAAGGGTAAGCACTCTGGAAAGAACAACATAAACAAGTGACAGGTGGCCCTAGTGGGAGTGGGGAAGGGGACGGTGGTGGGAAAAAAGATCAAAAATAGGATAAAAGGTGAGGATAAAATGAGTAAAAATGAAAATAAAAATAAGTGGATTAAAAAAATGAATATTGAAAAAAGGGGATAGAAAAGTGGTGAGGATGGAGGAAAGAGTTCATGATCTGAAGTTGTTGAACTCAATGTTAAGTCCGGAAGGCTGTAAAGTGCCTAATCAAAAGATGAGGTGTTGTCCCTCCAGGTTGCATTGAGCTTCACTGGAACATTGCAGCAGGCCAAGGACAGAAATGTGGGCATGAGAGCAGGATGGTGTGTTGAAATGGCTAGTGACCGGAAGGTCTGTGGACAGACCGAAGGTGTTCCACAAAGTGGTCAACCAGCCTGCATTTGGTCTCTCCAATGTAGAAGAGACCACATTGGGAGCAATGAATGCAGTAGACCAAATTGAAGGAGACGCAAGTGAAGCGCTGCTTCACCTGAAAGGAGTGTTTAGGCCCTTGGATGGTGAGGAGGAAGAAGCAGGATGTCTGGGGTTGGAAGACTATGAGGTTGGAAGCTGTGGATGGAAGATCACCAGAGGAGATGAGGTCAGTGACAGTCCTGGAAACAATGTCTTGATGTTAGGTGGTGGGGTTGTGGTCCAGGGTAGGTAGGGGCAAGTGTCTGAGAGTTGACGCTCAGCCTCTGCGAAGTAGAGGTCAGTAAGCCAGACAACAACAGCACCACCCTTGTTAGCAAGCTTGATAACAAAGTCATGGTCGGACCTGAGAGAACGAAATGTGGCCAGTTCAGAAGGAGACAGGGCAGAGGGGGTGAGAGGAGCAGAGAAATTGAGACAGCTGATGTCACACCGAAGTTCTTAATGAAAAGATCAAGAGCAAATAAGAGGCCAGAGGGAAGGGTCCAGGTGGAGGGAGAACACTGGAGGCGGGAGAAAGGATCCATTGAAGGGGGAGAGGACTCCTGCCTAAAGAAGTGAGCACAGAGACAAAGGTGGCGAAAGAAGTGTTCAACATTGTGCTGAGCCTGAAATTTTGAGATGAGGGTGTAAGGGTATGAAACTGGGTCCTTTGCTGACTACTGAACTTTCAGCATCAGAGAGGGAAAGGTCAGGGGTATGGTGAATACATGGCCAGGGCTGGGATTAGAAGACGGGATTGGGTCAGAGAGACAGGAAGGGGTGGAGGGTCTTAGATGGGCGTTGGTATCAATGAGTTGTTGGAGCTTGTGTTCCTTAGGACCTGAAAGGAAGAAACAAAGTTTCTTGTTAAGGTGCCAGATGAGATGAAGAATAAAATGAAACTGGGGACAAGGACAGCTTTGAGACAGGGTGAGTCGGTGCTGCTGGAGGAAGAGGCTGAGTGAGTTCATATGGTGGCACATGGCACTGAGTGTGGATCTCAGGATGCAGCAAGAACAGCAGTCCAAGGACCGTTGTATGTCCCGGAGATCCCTGTAATCCTGGGTGGATTTGAAACATGAGAGATGAAACTTCAGTTGGAATCCACGTGGGGTAAATCGGAGATGGAGACAGTCACTGAGGAAGGAAAATATGGCTATGAAAGCGAGTTTTAGCAAACACCCTGTCAAGCACCAGGAGGGAAATGGAAAGCAATGAAGGTGAACAGGGCAAAAGAGACAAATGGAAATCTTGTCGGAGAGAAGAGCAGTACTTCTTCATGGTAGGCATTTCTAAAAGGGAAGTGGCAGTGAATTAAACACTAAGATAAATGCAAAATACTGCAGATGCTGGAAATCTGAAACAAAAACAGAAATTGCTGGAAAAACTCAGTTGGTCTAACAGCAGCTGTGAAGAGAAAGACATCCAACTTCACCTGCTCCCCCCCCCCCCCCCAAACAGTATAAATTTCATCACATCTTTACTTCTCTTTAGCTCTGAAGACGAGTCCCTTTGGACTCAAGACATTAACTCTGTTTTTCTCTCCATGGATGCTGTTAGACCTGCTCAGTTTTTCCAGCATTTTCTTTTTTTGTTTCAGCCTCTCCACTCTGTTTTTTTCCAAGCATTAGTGACCTCATTCTCTTATCTCAACACCTTGTCACTCCTTTGCAGATTCTCCTCGACATTTGTTAGCTTCCTTCACATTGCACCAACTCAATGCGCATGATATCACTTTGCCTCACAGTGCAATGCCTGAATTACCACATTGACTTCCTTTGTATTCTTCATTGGAGGAATAAAAGTAGTTTATTTTAATTCTTCAAATATAACTTCTAATATCCAGTTATCTGACACACAGTCTCTTTTATTGTCTTGGTTATATGTTTCTATTTTTTGATAGAATTATGGTCAGTACTTCTCTGAACTATCCTCCCTTGTTGCTTCTGAGCTGTAAGTATGCCACTCGATGCATGAGTCCTTCTCCTTGCATGAATCAATGCATTGGGTATCTCCTAAGCTGCTGATTCAACACTCATGGCCACCTAGCTTTCTCTTAAATCCCTTGATTTGCACTAAATGCGAAAATCATGGGCAGGATTTTGAGCCTCTGCTAGGACCAGGAACAGGAGCTAAAAATAGCCCCACTGGCTACTGTGCTAGTTCTCCAGCTCCATCCCACCTTGGGGTCATTTATGTGGAGGAGGGATGGGGGGTTGGCATGGGCGGCAAAGCAATGTGCCCGCCATATTGGGTAGCCAACATAGCTCATTAAGGGTGACTTAAAGGCCAATTAAAGGAGGCTGACTGGGATTTTCCAGTTGGTCCAAGTTCTCATAGGCAGTGGGGATCAGTTTAGATGTCCAGAAGTGGCCTCCTGGCCACAGACTGGGGAGGTTCAGCTCTCCAGGCAGGCCTCAAGGCTCTCCTGCCTTCCCACTCCACAATGGTGTCCAGGCTGCAAAAGCCATTTCTAAATTTCAATTTAACAAAGTTGGAGAGAGGAAGCCTCCATTTTGAAGAGCCGTCTCCCATATTTACCTGCCACCATAGCCTGCTGGAAGGTCTCAGAATGGCTCCCCAGCTTCAATAGCCTGCATATTGTCCTTAATTGGCCACCCTAGGAAAAACACAATGTGTGGCTGTTTGTCACACAGTCTGACCCATATTTCACCCTGACAATGGGGTTTAGAGGACTAAACAGTATAAATTTATACTTTAGGTCTAGGGAAAATCCTGCCCCATGTTTTAACACGTAAACTCTGAAATTACACTGTAGGTTACTAACATATGAACACCTAGCCCATTCATCTGAAATTCCTCACTTTGCTACTTTATTGGAGATAAAAACCCAATTAAAATATAACACATCCACTACAATGGCAGAAAAACGCCAGACGAATGTGTCAACCACTTGTACACTAGTATTCCATGGCACAGTTTCAAGACCTTAGTCTCCTGATCCAACTCATCAATTTCTTTTCAGTGGGAGTCCTTTCAACCTTTAGCCTTTCCATAAACATTGAATCGCTTTTTTTAACCTTAATAGTGCACTCTGCGCCTGGGCCCAGTTTCTAGTTTCTCTGTTAAAAGAAACAAATACAATATTTCAATATATTTTTGAAGGGAAGAGATGAAAAAAAATGGTTTCATCATTACTTTAAGTATTTCATGTGTTAATTTATGGATATATTGGATCTAATGTTTCATTGTCACATAAACTGCTACTTACTATACACAAATATATACAAGTTAAGTACTGTCATCCTGTCAATATGTAGAGAATGTGGCTTATTCCTTTAACAGTATGTTTAAGGCATAGATATATGTGATGAGCTGTACAAGAAAGTTATTTGCAGGAAAACTGTAGCAAAACAAATGCCTCTTTAGAGAAAGTGGGGAGTTAGACCCAATTGTGCCAACAATATTTTCTGTTGAAATGTAACTTTGTTTTTCACATTGATGAAAATGCGTGTAGAAACAGAACCAAAATCTGCCCAGTTACAGTACCTGAAATTGAAACCTTATTACAATATTCCCATTACATCCTAATAGCAATAGGAAAGTCAATCAATAAATATTGTGGGAATATTTCAATCCTAAATTGACATTGTGTCAATCATAAAGCAGCAAATCCAGATGTGGATGAAATGGAATTATGTATTAACTTATAACAAAAAAGATCATGTTATGTAAAACATTAATCTGCATTGTACCCTAAGCTACCCTAAAGTACATGAAGATGCACTGTTGACATTGCAATAATGAAGCTAAACACCTAAATTGCTGAAAATCTTGTATAAGTATGTCCATCCCCACCTAAAACTCCAAAACAGATGGCCTGTTTATCACATATTAAACCAAATCCATTACAGTATAGTGATGAGCATTAACCCACCCCATACTCCGCCCCAAGAACCTTCAATTCATTGTCCTGCATGCATTTTGTCCATCATCCACAGGCTGTGATAACCATCTCTTCGTCCTTGGTCATAGAATCTGCACAGTAGTGATGTGAAAGGCTTTAGTGACATTGACAGTTGGCACTGAAATTCCTAACCATTATCTTACGGTCTGATAATAGACCATGGATGGGTCAATCTTCCTGCCACATTTAATACCATGGAATGGGTAATGCCATTTGGTGTAAATTATTATTATTTCATTTGGTATAAATTATTATTTCATTTGAATCCTTAAGGCTTGGATTTCTTTTGGGTAGAGCTAATATTTTAAAATATCAAGCTTGTTTTCAGTATTGCTTCATCAAAGTTTATTGGTAAGGATTTCTGACCCCTATTGTATGCATGTAAAATCTAGATTTCTTAATCATATCAGTTCAAAAACATATTTTAACATCTCCTGTAGGTTAGCTTTATGCAGAAAATGTTATTAAGCTGTATTGCAATCAGTTTTGAGATAGTAAGCTCAGTGTATCAAAAGGCAATTAGCTTTCGCCGACTGGGTTAATATTGTTAACCATAATATTTTATTATACTTATTTTGTATCAGTAAAAGCCAAAAGAGGAAAAACTCTATTTCAAAGTTTTTTGTTAAATACTATATTTAGTCTAAATTATTTGGTTCTGAAATTATGTACAACTTCTTGAAGAAGGAAAATAATCTGAGCTGCCTTCAGTTTAAATCTGTGGGAGGTCTTCAAAACTCTGGAATGGATAGAAACTGTAGCCAACCAATGACAAACAACTTTTCCTTCATCTGCATCTTGAATCTACTAATGCTTGGAGAACTGAAGGACTGATTCAACTTCTTTCCTTTAACAGAAGAGTGCTGTTAAACAAAAGTGAGCAGTAGGACAGCCAAACGTTAAATGCACAATATTTAATTAAAATTATGTAAATATGGGTGCTTTAACCAAGTCATGATCGCATGATGGAGCTCCACTCGCAGAGAGAGAACATATCAGGAATTCAGGCAACTTCTCCATATGAATGCGAATGTGCTTATTAAACATCTTAACAACAGAACGCCTCTGTTTTCTTTTTGGTCACTCTTAGGTTTAGATTCTATGTGACCTTAATCACTTGCTTATTAACCATTCCCATGGGGTTCTATGTGAACTGAGGCTTTTTAGAAAAGTGTATCTTGTTCATTAAAATGTTTGTACCAGGAACATTAGTGTCAATTCAGAGAAGTAATCAATAGAACACACCCCATTCCAGAAAACATACTTTTATTTTATGTGCGCTGATGAATGAACTTAGTGCTGTAATTGGCCATTCATAATGCTGGGAAGAGTAAGCCTGTGGTCTCCAAGAACAAGCTTCCACTAAAGATTGCAATTTTAGCAACAGAAGCAATAATCATTTTGACTTTTGCGACTACGCTCAATTTTTCAAATCTGTTACTATTAAGAGAGGAGAGCAGGGTCACCCTCTGCCAGCAGTGTGGACGTAGAACCTTACTCTATTTCTTTTGTCTCTTCAACTCAATAAACCAATCATGGGTAAAAAAAATGTTATTACATGTCTTAATCTTCTGGCAAAAGAAATTGTATTTCATATTTTTTCCTTGGAAAGTGTGGACAAGGCTGCACAAATGTAGGTCTCAGCTGATAGTTGAAATTACATTTTCAATCAGTTTTTACATCAGATTGCATGGTGCCAATCTTGGCCAAGTGTTCCCATTAAGTGAACATTTCAGTTTTGCCTGTCTGGTACTCGAATCAATCTAAATGAAGATAGTTTGACAGAAGGTAAATGTTTGCAGAATTTTCCTTGTGAAACAATTCACTATCATAGATAAAGTAGGCTGTTCAGCGAGAGTTAGTCGCTGATGGAGCAGGTATAGCATTCCGGACAAAGCATCTGTTTCCCAGCTGATCTAAAAAGGTTTTGAAGAACAGTTGACCCCAAGAATTACAGGGCTGTTTTCCCACAGATTGAAAGTGCAATTTATAGAATAGCAAATAAACTAGCGACCAAGTTGTATCAAGGACATCAGCATATCAGTGTAATCTCAATCTTGCACATGAGCACAATCCAGCCTAAGTTAGTCCTTATAATATATTAGATTTTATACAGGTAAAAATGTTTTATTTGGGTGTAACTTTTTTTTTCATTTGTGGAAAAGTTTCTTTTGCTAGCATGGTGTCACAACAGATTGCAAGAAAAAGCAGCCTCTCAGAATTAAATCATGCAATATGACCACTGATATTGTATACTGGCCAACAGCAATATAGCTTTTAAATTGTTTGTTACGGGAGGAATCCCAAAATTTAAATCTTTCACACAAGTTAGATAAATAGTATTCAGATTTGCTCCAAATGCTACATTTTGAAATATTGAACTCTTGCATAAACAGGTACACATTTTAAAAGTTCTGCAGGATTAAGTTATTTTTACTACAGTTGAAAATAGAAGCACAGGAACCAACTTTAACTCATTAAACATGGCACCAGTCACTGTTTCCTTTGTAACATTTTAAAGCTTGTATCCAGTATGTTTGAGATTACTTACCAGCCCTTTCAAATTGGTTTACAAGGATTCATTTCTATCTTTCTAAGATCTATTCCATCCCTCTGCATGTGAACAGTTTATTATTCAACTGTTGTAGTTGAGTGTGAGTTTCAGGAGAAACCAGTATAGCTTCTGGTTATTAAACAGGATATGTTGCCCTTGTGATTTTAAGACAGTTGACAAGCTATTTCAATGTCCAAATTAATTAGAATATCTCACCCATATCAAGATCAAGGGTCTTGTGGTGCAGTGGGTAGCAACCTCTGAACCAGAAGCTCTGGGTTCAAGTCCCACTCCAAAATTTGAACGCCAAGGAAGGTGTGTTCATAATGCAGCCAAACAGGTTGAATATCAATTTATAAATCCTTCCAACATATGCCAATGGCAGGCAGTAAGAGTAGGAGAGATTCCTGGTTAGTCATGTGATGGAAAGAAACTGGAGCCTCTACCATCACTGTCCACTCCTTTTGCTTCTTGACATTAACAGGCAGGCCTGCAAATGCACCGAGCATCCCGCTGTGCATGTTCATCAGTGTTCTCCTCTGTGACATTTCATCAAATTCTGCAGCTGAGCTCTCTGCAGCAGAACCCATCTGTGACCTGACCCTCCAGAGAGGTGGTAGATGAGCTATCCAACTTCTGGCCTGGCTGCAGCCCACCCATGACTGATGACTCAACACATGCTGATCCCAACTCTATACTAGCCTCTAAAGCATGTGCTGTGCCAGTATCTGAGTTGGTGGCTGAGTGTCAGATCAAGTGACAATGCTTCTATCTTGGATGTCTGGTGCAGTTCTCTCTCTTCCTCCTGGGGCTGCTGTGTTTGGGCAGGCAGTAGTTCTTGGGTACCTGAAAGTATAAAATCAGAAGGGGTGAAGGAACTGGGAGAGGATTGGGTATAAAGGAAGAGGTCCTCAGTCAAACGATCTGCAGGTTGCACTTGGTGCCAGATAGTAGGATAAGGGTGACGTGTGGGGTGACCAGGGATAGAAGACAGGAACATTCTGTCATCCTGAGTGTTCTTGATGACGCTGGATGCCCCAGCCTCAGTTGCACCCAGCCCCATGATGCAGGAAACTATCTACTCTGTCGGGCTGAAAAGTTGAAGGCATGCTAGCCCCTGCTGGTTCCCTGCTATACCATCGTATTTTGTGCCACTGTGCCCTGCACACAGGAGAGCAGAATGTCAATGATTGTGTTGCACTGTGTTTGGGTGATGTGCCTGCCATATATAGCTGAATAGCTGGAGTTATGTGGGGACAGTGAGAGGTGGGTGTGAGGCTGGCATCATTGGAAAGTGTGTGAAAGTGAGTATCTGAATGATGTACATAAGTCCTGACTGCTGGGGATAGCTGCTGGGTGAGTAATGGGGGTGTGGTGATTGAGCAGAGTGAGAGGTTGTGGTGTGGAGGAGAGGAGATGTCCGATGAAGATACATTCATTGACCTTGACCACCTATGTGAGGTCATTAAGCTTCTTCTTGCACTGTTACTAGGTTCTTGGGCCAGATTCTGAAAATTTACCTTCCTGGCCCCCTGATCACATTCCCTTTGGAGGATAGCCCTTTCGGGCCTCCTGGTCCCTCTGTGGAAACATAGCATCTCTTCTCCTATTCACCTCCATGACTAAAGCCTCCAGCACTGAAGCTGTGTCCCTGAATCATTCTCTATGCCCAGATGATCCATGTCCATTCTCTTAGTGACAATCACTAGCCACCTCCTCTGACTCAATGCAACTTCTCTTTATGAGGGTCAGGCTGCCTCTAAGGGTCAGGGGCTAACTGGGACACATGCCAATCTCCCATGCTGTTCGGCCCCTGTTGTGCATGCAAATGGTCAGTAGTGCAGATCACATGCAGAGACCATGGAAATGAGGAGGCAGCTTGAAGTTTGTGGAATGGGTCCACTTGATTGTGACAACAAACTGTGAGATGTTGCAAGTATTTTTTTATTCATTCACAGGATTTGGGCTTCACTGGTTGGGCCAGCATTTATTGCCCATCCCTAGTTGCACTTGAGAAGGTTGTGGTGACCTGCAGTCCATGTCATGTAGGTACATCCACAGTGCTGTTAGGAGGAAGTTCCAGGATTTTGACCCAGCAACAGTGAAGGAATGGCGATATATTTCTAAGTCAGCATGGTGAGTGATTTGGAGGGGAACTTCCAGGTGTTGGTGTCCCCATCTATCTGCTGTCCTTGTCCTTCTTGGTGGAAGTGGTTATGGGTATGGAAGGTGCTGTCTAAGGAGCCTTGGCGAATTCCTGCAGTACATCTTCTAGATGGTACACACTGTTGCTACACTGCGTCGGTGGTGGAGGAAGTGAATGTTTGTAGAAGGGGTGCCAATCAAGGGGGCTGCTTTGTCCTGGATGGAGTCAAGCTTCTTGAGTGTTGTGGGAGCTGCACTCATCCAGGCAAGTGGGGAGTATTCCATCACGCTCCTGATTTGTGCCTTGTAGATGGTGGACAGGCTTTGGGGAGTCAGGAGGTGAGTTACTCGTCGCATGATTCCTAGCCTCTGACCTGCTCTTGTAGCCACTATATTTATATGGCTAGTCCAGTTCAGTTTCTAATCAATGGTAACCCATTGATAGTGGGGGATTCAGTAATGGTAATGCCATTGAATATCAAGGGGCGATGGTTGGATTCTCTCTTGTTGGAGATGGTCATTGCCTCACACTTGTGTGGCGTGAATGTTACTTGCCACTTGTCAGCCCAAGCCTGGATATTGTCCAGGTCTTGCTGCATTTTGACATGGACTGCTTCAGTATCTGAGGTCACAAATGGTGCTGAACATTGTGCAATCATCAGCGAACATCTCCACTTCTGACCTTATGATGGAAGGAAGGTTATTGATGAAGCAGCTGGAGATGGTTGGGCCTAGGACATTACCCTGAGGAACTCCTGCAGTAATGTCCTGGAGCTGAGATGACTGACCTCCAACAACCACAACCATCTCTCAGTATCTCCAGCTCCTGCTTGAAAGGAGCCAGCTGCATTAAAGTTCATCACATGGTAACCTTCACAGAAACTGGCAATGCTGTCTTGCCCTACTCTGAAGTTGTAGTTGTGGCTGCAGCCAATGGCAGATTTCAGTGAGCATGCCCTGAGAGAAGCGTGGACATGCCTTAGAACCATAGAACACTACAGCACAGAAAACAGGCCATTCGGCCCTTCTAGTCTGGGCCGAAATATTATTCTGCTAATCCCGTTGACCTGCACCCAGTCCATAACCTTCCAGACCTCTCCCATCCATATATCTATCCCATTTATTCTTAAAACTTAAGAGTGAGCTCACATTTACCATGTCAGATGGCAGCTCATTCCACACTCTCACCACTCTCTGAGTGAAGAAGTTCCCCCTAATGTTCCCCATAAACCTTTCTCCTTTCACCCTAAAGCCATGTCCTCTCGTGTTTATCTCTCCTAATCTAAGTGGAAAGAGCCTACTCGCATTTAATCTGTCTACACCCCTCATAATTTTGTTAACTTCTAGTAAATCTCCCCTCATCCTTCTACCCTCCAAGGAATAAAGTCCTAACCTGTTTAATCTTTCCCTGTAACTCAACTCCTGAAGATCCGGCAACATCCTAGTAAATCTTCTCTGCACTCTTTCAATCTTACTGATATCCTTCCTGTAGTTAGGCGACCAGAACTGCACACAATACTCCAAAGTTGGCCTTACCAATGTCTTATACAACCTCACCATAACATCCCAACTCCTATACTCAATACTTTGATTTATGAAGGCCAGTATTCCAAAAGCTTTCTTTACAACCCTGTCTACCTGTGATGCCATTTTCAGGGAATTATGTATCTGAACTCCCAGATCCTTTTGTTCCTCTGCACCCCTCAGTGCCCTACCATTTACTGTGTATGTCCTACCTTGGCTTGTCCTTCCAAAAAGCAACACCTCACACTTTTATGCATTAAATTCCATCTGCCATTTTCTGGCCCATTTTTCCAGGTGGTCCGGATCCTTCTGCAAGCTTTGAAAGCCTTCCTCGCTGTCCAGAACGCCTCCAATCTTGGTGTCATCAGCAAACTTGCTGATCCAATTTACCACATTATCATCCAGATCATTGATATAGACAACAAACAACAATGGTCCCAGCACAGATCCCTGAGGCACACTACTAGTCACAGACCTCCAGTCTGAGAAGCAATCATCCACTACCACTCTGTGTCTTCTCCCACACAGCCAATTTCGAATCCAGTTTACAACCTCTCCATGGATACCAAGTGTCGGAACCTTCTGAACTAACCTCCCATGTGGGACCTTGCCAAAGGCCTTTCTAAAGTCCATGTAGACAACATCCACAGTCTTTCCTTCATCTACTTTCTTGGTAACCTCCTCAAAAAACTCTACAAGGTTCATTAAACACGATCTCCCAAGCACAAAGCCATGCTGACTATCCTTAATCAGCCCTTGGCTGTCCAAATAATTGTATATCCGATCTCTCAGAACACCTTCCAATAATTTACCTACTACTGACGTCAGGTTCACTGGCCTGTAATTACCTGGTTTATTTTTGGAGCCTTTTTTAAACAACGGAACAACATGAGCTACCCTCAAATCCTCCGGCATCTCACCCGTGGCTAAGGACATTTTAAATATTTCTGCCAGGGCCCCTGCAATTTCTACACTAGTCTCCCTCCAGGTCCGAGGGAATATCATGTCAAGCCCAGGGGATTTATCTACCTTTATTCGCTGTAAGGCAGCAAGCACCTCCACCCCTTTAATCTCTATATAATCTCTATATGACCTTGCTGAGTTCAAGTAGGAGAATAGATCCCTGAACACCCTGGATAGATATGGCCTCCAGTTGTGAGCCCTTCTCCTCCTCCTTCTCCTCCCTCTTTCAGCAGCTTGTCCTGCTCTATGTTGGATCTGCATGTTCTGCCAGTCAAGCTGTTTTCTGGAATGTCAACCCGTGCACCCATGTCTGGGAGCAATTTGTTTGTGCAACAGTCTTGAAATCAGGAAAAATTGTTCTGTATCTGCAACACCATTCCCTGAATACTCTGCAACTTGAAAGAACTATAAAAAATAGTTGTACAATTGTAGCAACAGCCAAAAGAAATCAATCAGCAACTAACCTGCAAGTAGCTGATGATCCCTTTAATTGGCACTGCTGGGCATGCGGGGGTGGTGTGGGGGGCGGGAGGGGGTGGGGAGGGCGCTTTCTTCCAGATGCTTAGCTGTGTTCAGCCGTGCAATGTTGAGAGAGTTTGTTGGGTTCCAAATTTGCACACTGACTGACATCATGACGGCCAGCTCTGCATGCTTCCAACACACATCAGCAGTGAGTATTAACACCCTACCAAGAGGCACAATTCACAGTGGTGAGCAAGCATGCATCAGATGCCATTTTGGGCAAACAACAGCAGTAGCCAAACAACAGCTTCAACCAAGTCCAATTTTGTGCCCAATAAGTCTAATTTTAAATTAACTGGATGCCGGCTCACTCACAGAATCCATGAAAATCGTCACTCAGTGTACCTTAGAGGTTACAATTAGGAGAATATTACTGAATACTTTAAACAAAAGCCATTCCTTTGCTCCAACTTAGATACTTAGAAAGTATAGTTGTATATAAAGTCCCATCATTGCAGTTAGTCGAGAGTGCATTGGATGAATACATGTGTTTCTCCACACTGATCACTTGGAAGAATGTATTCATGCATAATCTAAATAAAATCAGGCTGAATTCCCCTTCATAATATACAGGAGTGTTTTTGGATTGGTAGGAATGGTGCGAACATCCTCAACCAGTTTGCTGTGGCTTATAAAGCTTTAATTCTCAGCCCATTTCTTAAAATACATGCGGAAGTGATGACAGGAAAAGATCAGCTAATCCGTCAAGCCTACTTCCACACTCATGATGACTGAGGTATCATGACTTTCTACATGCCCCCAGGTAGACTTTTAGGGGGTGGGGTTTCAAGGAGAAGGGCTGTACCAAGGTCCAACATTCCCTAATGATGAGAGTTTAAAGTACCAACATTTTCATGGTAAACTTGATAGAATCACATGAGTATATACTGGAATTCATCAATCTGATAACTTATGAATTGAACTGGTCTTTCAAACTATTATGAAAAATATTTAGCTGAATACTTTAATAAAGATTGTCTCTTCTTAGGTGAGATCTATATTTGGCTTTATATTAAGATAGGCAACATATATCTGTCACAAATTTCATTACTTTGGCCTTTAGCTTTCCAGGATCTATTCACACTGGGGGAAGATAGTCATTTTGCTTATTATGTGTAACAAAACCATAAACTAGTTCCTTATGAATGGACTTTCAATTCCATTGTATACAGTGCGCTAAAGGTATCTTTCCCCAGTGAGTTAAGCTTGCTTTGAAGGAAATTGAATGTAAAAGAAATGGCGAAGTGTGCAGTTTTGGCACGTTACAGATATCATGACTTCAAATGCAGATTCCCTGCAGTGGGAGTAATAGCTCGATCTGTGTAAGAGAAAGAAACTGGAGTTGATGTTTGAAAGCTTACTTGTATTAATAGTGTTTCAGTTTCAACCTTGTAGGAGATTCTTGGCATGCCTGTCAGTATAGACTGTACTATACTGAGTGTAGAATGTGCGAGAAAGGGAAATTACAAAATATCAAGCAATACATTCTCCGACATTGCAACATTGTAATCACTGGATAACAAAAGGTAAAATTCAAACATCAATAAACCAAATTTAACTCAAATCCTTACAAACCAATTTGTACACTGGAAGGAATGCACAATTCAACAGAAAATAGTTACCTCGAGTTGGAATAATCAGGATGTTGCCAAACTTAATTTCCAGGCTAAATTGCATTTTTTAAAAATGGTAGTATTCCTGACCAGCTCAATTTTCATTAGCAATTTTTTCTCTTCTCCTCCATGCAATATTTCCCTAGCTCGATTTTTTTTTTAGAATAACTTATGTAGTATGAAAAGCTACAAACCTTCCAGTTTCCCACACAGTAACAATCTCTTTACATGGCAGTGAAATGGAATTAGATTTGAGTAGGTGAAACCAGAAAGGCCACATTAACTTTTAAATTTGGTTATAGGATCAAAAGCACATGCATAACCAAGTTTGATCAAAAGCTTCTCTGCCCTGGACTCTATCATCTTCCTAAGATTGAGTGAAGAAGCATCATCTTAAATATCTTTACTCTCATATCCAACCAAACATGAAGACAAGTTACAGCCACAGAAAGGGTTGGGTCTCAGTCAATAGTACAAGTGCAGATTTGGTTCAGTTTTACACTCGATAAGACCTTTTCCCCCAGAATCAAGTCAGCTTTTATTGGCTCTTAAGACTCTGAGACATAGGCTGAAGTACAGCTGCCTGTGACTTATCAACCAGGGGTTTCCTTACCAAAAAGTACACTTGAAAACAGCACATTAACAGAACAGTTTCATTCTCCAATTGTGCTATTAGGCTCCAACATTCCACTTGATGCCAGGCAGTTCAATCAATAATTTATTTTTATAGTCCTTACAGCAATATCATGGATTCCAGTCGTATTTTCCAACTAGCTGTTGGGGTTTATTTTCCTGTTTGAAAATGATTAAAGTCAGTGAAGGAAATTAAGTGCTCACTAAACCTAAGCACTAATTAGCTTTGCTGCTCCATCTCCTACCTGGCTGTGGAACTTCCAGTGTGGTCAGGAGAGGATGTTCTCTGTACTCCGCTGTATTTGATCGTTCATTTCCATTTGAAACACTGCCTCCTTTCCTTGTCTCTGCAATATTACTTTCAGCCCATGTCACTTCATCCTCTCCACGGATAGAGGTAACTGTGAACCTCTTGCTCATCTCTCAAGAGAATAAACAAATGGCAATGCAAAGTAAAAGTGCCTTAAAAACACAAGAAGACTAGATCACTGCATGCAGCAACCTTCCTCACCACCTCAACACTGAATGAACTGCTTGCTACTAGGCTTTATATTTACTCTGCACTCTCTGGGTCTTAGTGCCCAACCTTCTCTTTTGAAGCTGGAGTAAATAAGGGTCATCAAACAATGAAAAAAGCTATTGCAATAGGTTTAGAGTTAGATTTAGTTCCAGCACCTTGATGATATTTACTTGCATTGTATTTTTTTTAACTTTATGAAACAAGGAATTGGAAGAAAATCATCTATGCCATAAAACATGGTTGACGTCGAGCTGATAGTTTATTTCAAAGGATATGGAGAATGGGCTTAGAATGGGTGGTTAATGTTAAGAAACAAAAGATTGGCACATAGGATGAGTGGATCATAACTGTGGAAATGAATTTCAAATTATTGTTATCAAAAATAGAAATTTTTAAGAATTCACATTAGAACTAGATTCCAATCCTTATCAATGCTGACTGCCATCTGTATATCTGCAAATTTCTGCTTTTGTTTCAGATTTGCAGCTTTTCTTTTTTATTTTAACTGTATTCATCATTTTGGAGGGGAGGCAGAGAGGGATATACTTGTACTTTTTGAGGAGAGGGATGGATATACAGGTATTTTGAGTGAAGGCAGAGAGACATATGCACACAAACTTTGGGGGAAATAGAGAAAGGGATATACATATAATTTATGGGGAGAGAGAGAGGCAGGTTTACACATGTATTTTTTGGTGGGAGTGGAAGAGAGACAAAGGACGAAATTTACCCAAATTTGCACTAAGTGCAGTAGCGGACGGGCAAAATGGAGTCCCACTCGCCTATAGCGATATCGGGTTTTCACAATGTATCAATCCAAACCTGCCACGTTACTTATGCATTCCCGGGAAACACGCCGTTTCCATGGCGAATGAGCTCTCATTCACCCTCTCTCATTCACCCTCCCGCCATCACCCCGCCGTTGCAACACGATGGCCGCCATGTTTAAAAGGCAGCTGCCAGCACGCCACTCATCACTGCCAGCTCACCATAGCGACCCAGGAACATGGCCAGCAAGGGAAAAAAAATCCGCAGCCCCCCTAGTTTAATGACAGGTCCCCTGAGCAACTGCTGGATGCAGTGGAGGCCAGCTGGGATGTCCTGTATCCTCACTCTGGCCGCAGGATGGGCAGCAATTTGACCAATGTGGCTTGGGAGGCAATGGCAGTGGTGGTCAGTGCCATCACCCTTCAGAAGAGGACAGCCACCCAGTGCCGCAAGAGGATGAATGATCTCTTCCGTTCCACCAGGGTAAGTCACTCTCCTCATCACCCTCAACTCACACACTCACAAACCCAGCACACATCCACAGAGCCCTCACTCACTGCCAGTTCAAGGGACATCACCATTCACTCTCTAACACTCACTGTCATTATCCTCATCCCATCCATGGGACCACACAACACCCACACAGGCCAGGCATACTTATCATCTGGCCTGGCAGGCTTCCTGCTTACACTTTCCCCATCTCTTCCCATGCAGGTCAAGCTGGTGCACAACAAGAAGGAGATCGCAGGCTGGTGGAGGAATGGTCGAAATAAAGGCTCTCACAGATTTTGAAAACAGAGCCATCCAGCTGGCTGTTGAGGGTCTGGACCGGTCCTGTGCTGCTGGTTTCACAGGCCACTGGCAAGCACTAATTATTTCTCCTTGCTTTTGCAGGCATACCTGGGAAACAGCCGACAGAGTCCATGACCCAGGCCCGCCAATCAAGCTCCGATAAAACCTCTAAAGGGGAACCTGGAGGCACCCTCCTTGAAGTCCCATCCACACTCACACCCTCCACCAGCGCAGAGACTCACACCTCGGTGGGACCTGGCTTTAGAATAGACATGAGATCACAATTTGGTGAACACACCTGATCCACAGCAGGCGGCAGCAGGGACTTCCCTGGTCCTCAGCATTGAACGACTGGAGGCCAGAAATTTGCTGAGTCTGAGTCAGATGACGAGCCTCTGGACTCGGTCATGTCACAGTTGCTGGAGCTGCAAAGACAAGCTCGGGAACATCAGGAAGGGATGTCCGCTGCACTCCTCAGATTGCAAAGCACAATGGAGGAGTCCATCCACCTTCAGGCTGAGGTGATAATGCTGGCATGCCAATGCACCGAGGTCAACACTGGTGCAGGCGCCATGGAAACTTGGTCCAGGACGTCGCTCTCACATTGCTGCATGGGCTCAACTCCATCGCTGACACCACAGTTGGCCTACAACAGTTTGTACACAAGAGGGACGACAGGGCAGCTCGATCTCACCCCAGCTATCCCTTCCCTTCAAGGAGTCAGCCAGGGATGAGGACCAATAGTTGCACCCATAGGGAGGAGGATCAGCAGGTGCACACTCCGGGCCCATCCACCCAGGCGACTGGCCCATTTGAATTCCCTCTTCCTGTGGCCTCAGCAGCTCCAGCTTCATAGGTCGAGGAGGGTGCTACTGCCACACAACAGGACCCCAAAGCAATCTGGGGCCCTCCAAGTCTTGGCCCTCCAGAGGATGCCTGCCAAGGTCATCACAGACAAGGCGTAGCACTCAGCAGGCTGCCTCCACCTCCCCTGTGAATGTCCGGGGAGCACCAACACATAGTGGCAGGGTTAGGAAAGTTAAGATGAATTAGTTGCGCAGCCTGGGCACAGATGTTAATTACTTGTATATACTGTTCACTATTGTCAAAAAACTCCCAAGAATGTCTCCCTGCCTGTGGCTCCTTGTTCTGATGAGCAGTGTTCTTGTCACTCAGATGTGAAACCTTTCTGCACAAGATAAAGGCAGGTATCTCAGTCCAGGGCCTCTTCCCTGTGCTCTGTGCAGCCTTCAGACCAAAGTGATAGTCTAGCTGCACACACCCTGGAAACATTACTGATGCCTGCACCTCAGGGGTGTTTGTCATTGCTGCCAGAATATAGTGGGCAGGCATCAAAGAGTTCTCTCATACTCTCTGTGTGCTCTCAGGACCTTTAAGGAGGGGCTGGCCCCCATCTCTTCAGCATCTATGACCAGTGATGCTGTGCACCAGCTCCTGAAGGGCTCAGGTGCTGAAGGCAGACAAAGAATCAGATGTTTCTAAAGTTTCATGGCTGTGTCTCCATGATATGACCCTGATCACAGAGCGCAAGCGAGCTGCACTCAGCCAGACAGGAGTCAGACGTTCTCAGAGGTTATGTGAAGATCTATGGAATGTCCTCACTGCATGTCATCAACATCCTCCAGCAACTGAGCAACTATTAGAGCCTCCAATGCATCTCCATGACAGGAGCATTCTCACAGAGGGTATTCGCGCTGCCATAAGCCAGACTGGAGTCAAACGTTCACAACTGTGACGTGAGGATCTATGGGGTCTCCTCACGGCATGTCGTCTACATTCTCCACAAATCTACCAGCTCTGAGGGCTTCCCGAAAGCGCCTGCCTCATCTAGCCAGTCTGAGGGCCTCATCCCCGTCATTGCACCTCCGAGGACTTCCTCACCCTCATTCCCATTGATGTCCTCTTCATCGGAGGAGACATGCATCTCCTCCATCTCCTCCTCAGCTAACTCATTTCCCCGTTGGAGCACCAGGTTGTAAAGGACACAGTAGACGACGACGATGCATGACACCCTCTGTGGACTGTATTGCAGGGCTCTACCAGACCGGTCCAGGCACCTAAACCTCATTTTCAGCATCCTGATGGTCTGCTCCACCAAGTTACGAGTTGCAGCATGAGCCTCGTTATGACTTTGCTCTACTCCAGTCTGAGGCCGCCGCATGGGTGTCATCAGCCATGGCCACTGCGGGTAGCCCTTGTCCCCGAGCAGCCATCCCTGCAGCCTCTGTGAACCCTGGAAGATTCCAGGGATCTGTGACCAACTAAGGATGTAGGCATCGTGCACAGTCCCTGGAAACCACGTGCACACCTGCAGGATGCGTTTCTGGCGGTCGCATATAAGCTGCACGTTCAGTGAGTGGAATCCCTTGTGGCTGATGAAGTCCACCATCTGCAGCAACAGAGACCTGAGCATCAAATGAGTGCAGTCAATCGTACCCTGCACTGTGGGAATCCCGAGATCAGGGCAAATCCAATGGCCCTTACATCCTGGCTGTCCCGGTTCTGGGTGAAATGCACAAAGTTGTGTGCCCTCAGGAAGATGGCATCCGTGATTTCATGGATGCATCTGTGGGTGAAGGCTTGTTATATCCCACAGAAGTCACCTGTGGAGCCCTGAAAGGAGCCACTGGCATAAAAATTGAGCACCGTGGTCACTTTCACAGCCACTGACACTGGATGCTCTCCATGTCCCTTTGGCGCCAAGTCCTGCAGTAAGTGGCAGATGTGAGCCACCAGGTCCCTAGACATGCACAGTTGTCTGCGAAAATGGTTCTCAGTCATCTGCGGAAATGACAGGCGGCATCTATAGACCCTGGTTGTCACTAGGCACTGACCAGCCACGGCTCACTCTTGCTCCTGGGAGGCCTTCCTGCCGTCATGAAACCGATTGCACCATATTGTCCATGCACGCCACCTATCACGCCCACTTCCAGCGGACACAGAAAATTCCGCTCATAGTCATAGATTTCATGGCATTAGATTCTGCAACATGTACTCTGGATTCAATGTTTTTATGAAGGACTTTGTGGTCCTGTAAGAGCAGAGCTTTCTGCGTACCAACTAAAATCAGAAAAAAACTGAAAATACAAAGCAGGCTATGTCCCATCTGATAGATAGATTCAGCTTTCCTGCATAATGTTGTTCTTTCTTTCTCTTTTAGATGCTGATCAAACTGTTGTGTATTTTTATTTCAAATTTCTGACACCCCCAGTTTCCCCTTGACTTCAATTACATAATCTGAGTGCACAGATCAGCAGCTGCTACTAGGCCACCTTCATTTCTCCTCTTCTTAAATTCCCACAGTTGATGCGGCTGGATTTTCACACCAATTATGAGCCGTTAATGGGCATGCATTGGACATAATTTACTAAAGTACGAACAAAGATAGTTTATTTTGGTTCTCTTCTCACGGAAAGTAGTAGAGCGCACAGGGCAACAGAAATTCCCAGAAAAAGATGGGAGTTTCAATTTAATATGCATGGCTAGTGACATTGTCAGGATATCAGCACTGTTCTTTGCCATCCCTGATGGCACTACAATTCCAACATGACAAAGTTCCGGAGGAAATTTCTATTATCAAATGTGGTCGTAAAAGTGCTACAGAAATGTGACTACAGGAAATTAGGCTTTGCAGGTAGGAATTGCACAAAGATGGACATTTTTATTATAGTTATTCCCAAGCCCACAACTCCAGTATTCAACCCATGCTGACTGCCTTCCAGACAACATTCCTGTTCCAATGACAAATTAATCATATGCTTAATGGAGCAGTAGATCACCTCAGGTTATTGTAAACCTAAATGGGTTGCAGCAATTTGTGTCTGCTGAAAAAAGTCAGGAAGGAACAAAATGCAAACAGGTCTATGTATGAGTTGAATGAACTATTATCACTAATTGGCTAAGGAAGGATGATGCCATGGTCATAGAGTTAGGGTGTATATATGGAACTGCCTTAAAAGGGACAGGCAGAACAAGAGCAAAGGATTTGGGCTGCAGGGTGCAATTTTGAAATTTGCAGATGACAGGAAATTTGGAAGTGTAGTAAACAATGAAGAATATAGTAATAGATTTCAGGCATAGACAGGCTGGCGAAATGGACAGATTCATCACATTTGAAATTTATCACAGAACATTATGAGGCAATACATTTTGTGGGAAAAATGATTAGTGAATACAAGCTAAATGGTCTAATTTTAAAGGGATGCAAAAAAAGAGAGATCTGCGGATACTTGTGCTCAAATCTTTGAAAGTGACAGGACAGGTTAACAAAGCAGTTAATAAAGTATGTGAGACCTTGAACTTAATAAATAGAGGCATGGAGTACAAAAGCCAGGAAGTTATGCTAAACCTATATAAAACATTAGTTCAGCCTCAGCTGGGATATTGTGCCATTTCTGGGCACTACATGTTAAGAAAGACATGAAGGCTTTGGAGAGAGTACAGAAGAGATTTACCAGAATGATTCCAGGGATGAGGGATTACAGGGCAGCATATTCTGTTTGGCAAGCGGAGTGGGTGGGGCCCGCTCGCCGACGCATAAAATTATGCTGGGTGATGTCTCCCTGCATCATTTAGGTTGTCAGTTCGGCAGGCGCGCATCCAACTCAGATGCGCTCCCGCCAATCTGTCGACTGCTGATGAAGGCCATTAAAAAACCAATTGAACTTATTAATGGACCTGCCTGTCCAACCTTAAGGTTGGCAGGCAGGCCGGGAGCCCAGGCGGGCTTGTGAAAAAACATGAAACCTCATCCACGGGATGAGGTTTCATGAGTGATTTAAAAAATGCAGAATATTTTACAATAAAAGTTATGGACATGCCCCAACTCATGTGACAGTGTCACATGAGGGGATATGGCAGGGAAATTTTTTTCTAATCTTTATTCAAAGTTTAAAATCGGAGCCAATCTCCCTGAGGCAGCATTTAGCCTCAGGGAGATTTCACGTGCATGTGTGAAAGAGCTCACTCCTGGCTGAGGGAATCCGCCCCCCCAACCGCACAGGGAGTGCATAGTGCTTCCTGGCGTACGTCACACTGGGCGGGCCAATTAAGGCATAAAATGACGGCGCGCCCTCGACTGGGAGCACCAATCGGAAGCCCACCCGCTCCCGCACTTCCCCCCCCGCCACCAACGGGGAGAAAATATTGCCCCAGTTATGTGAATAGATTGGAAAACTGGTGCTGTTCTCCTTAGAGCAGAGAAGTCCGAAGAGATTTGATAAAGGTATTTAAAATGGTGAAGGGCTTAAATAGAGTAAATAAAGAGAACTGCTCCCAAAGGCTGAAGGACTAGGTTTATGATGATTGGCAAAAGAGCCAGAATTGACAGACGGGAAATCTTTTTTACACAAGTGTTTAGGATTTGGAATGCATTGCCGGATTGAATAGTAACTTTCGAAAAAGTATTGGATAAATATTGAAGGTGAAGTTGTATGGATATGGGAAAGAATAGGGGAGGAAATGAATTGCTCTTCAAGTGAGCCAAAACAGATTCAATGGGCAGAATGGCCTCCCTCCATACTGCACTGCTTTATTATTCTACGAATAGATTGTTTCATCACATGTTCTCCAAAGGACTAAGGTACAATCCATTTTTGTATTTACTAACTTGCTTCTGCTTGTAGCTAAATGTAGTGTAATCATCAAAGTTATTGATGCCACTGTAATGGCTATCTAATTGAACTGATGTACACCATGTCCACCCAAAAGCCAACAACCACGTGGACTAAAAATTAATTTTCTTTTTTTGGTGGAGGAGGGGTAGTTGAAGGGGTGCACAGCCATTTACACAGGTACAAACACCATCACTTTAGAATCTTCATAACAAGCTTCTGAGAAATCTGCACAGATTGTTCTTATTTACCTCTGCATGGATTTTCTCAATCTTCCCCCATTGAGACTTATTCAGCTTCAGGGAACTTCAACCAGCTCAAATTAGATAACTTACCAACAAAGAGCTTCCTACTACTTGTCCACATCACCCACTGGCACTGGGCACTCACTTGCAGCATCTTCTTGAACCAGATAAGAAGAATCAAACTGCCAGTGACGGGCCTACTCGTCCAGGTCCCCATTTTGGTGCAAGCTGGCCCATCAATCAGTGATTCAGGCCCTTTATGCAGTTAAACTTAAAATTGATGTAAACATTGTCCCAGAATTTGTTGCCCGTGGAGATCTTGTGGTATATGGCATTAGTTAGATATTTTCCTCTATGTTTCACCTTAAAGCTTGTGTGTTAGTGCTCACTGGAAGTTTGAGCTGAAACCAGCACAGCAAGAACAATCAGACATTTGAATAACCTTTTATTTGTATAAAGATGGCCAACTCCAGACAAGAGGGAGGTAGTCAATTGATTTAGTTATGGTGGGTGTGCATAGAAAAATGTCCTGTAAAGCATTTCAATCATTGAACCATTACTCTGACATCAGTTTGAGCTTCTATGTATATGTTTTTCTTTGTTGATATTTGCAGTAGCTGAAACAAGCTACATCAAAATTGAACTGCTCCTCTCATTGATCTCATGACAACACAGACGGTTACTGAGGATACAGGAAGAAGCAATGCCTTTACTGGAGCACTTCAAAACTGTGCTGGCTAAAGCAAAATTCTATTCATTACCAGCAAAAGGGCTGGATGATTTACCCTGGAATCCTTGAACTTCTAATGTTGTTGCATGAATCTAATTTTCATGACAGGTCGGCTCTCTCTGCTCAAGTTTTGGACTATTGACAGCACCTTTATTCTCACTCCAATTACCTATGACCAGAATCATGAAACACCTCCAGGATTGTGGACACGACAAAATTAATTATAACCTAATGGTCAAACTGATTGCTAGAATTTACATCATTAGACATGTGAATGAAATTCATTTAGGGATTACATTGTTATCTGGCTGTCATGATGTGGAGAGTCCTTGACATCATTTAAAGCTGAAATTGGCCCATGGTTTAAAAGGTATGATAAATTTAATGAAATAAAATAGAATATGATAGCTTGTGCATCCATGGGCATCCATGGGGGGTATCATGGATCATGACAGGATACTCATAAGGTGATTTTTTAATAGTTTATGGCAAATTGAACTTTTAGAATTACTGTAAAATATTTCTGATCTGTATATTTTATATTCCTGACATAACTCATTGCATTTCAAATTAATTAATTGTATGCAAGATGCTTTGAGGTGTTTTTGAATGTAGTGATACAGTGCTATATTTTTAGACTGTGTCACAAACTGAGAGCCACATCCTGATAATCTCTCTGCCTTCAGTTATCTCCCCAGCATAGATAGAGTGTGGGACAGGTAGGAAAGCAGAGTTTAGGCAACAATCAAATCAGCCATGAGACGGCTTGGTGCACGATGGTGTAGGCTTGATGGGCTGAATGGCCTACCCCTGCTCCTATTTCTTATGATCTTATGATCTGAGGCTCAGGGATCACACTTTGCTGCACATATGGCAATTGAAGGATAGAAAGCATCTGACTGACAACATGTAAGAAAACTAAAAGAAAACATATGCATATCCACCTGGAATTATCATTGGTTTTAGAATTCATTCCAGACCTTAGATCTCACCATGTGGCTTGAGTCAGTCAGAGAACTCTTCCCATATGACTGGAGATTTTATAGTTAGTGAGTTCTCATCACATGACTGGAGACTGTCCAGCAGGCAGACAGCTCTGAGCAACCATCTAAAGACAAAAGAATGGGACAGATTTACAAACTTTAATCCCCAGCTTTTATGCGATGTGCAAGGAATGTTGCACACAGACCCCCCGACCCACACCCTCATCCCCCCACCCCAAACCTTTGCCGCTACCGTCAACCCTAGTGGAAAAATGTTAAGCCACATCAAATGTCAGCTCAGTCATGGATCTGATCAGTTTGCTGACCATATTTGTACAACTGGCCTCACGGTCCTGAACTTGGGAGCAAGCAATCCGTTGGGATGTCTGTGCCCTTCTGTTCTCCTGCCACCATGAATATCAGTCTATCAGAAGAGAACAGAACCTAACTTAATTGTCCTCTATCACTGAACAGTCTAGGTTCGTAGATTAAAATACTGTAGAGCTGTCAAACCAAAGGGTCACCAAGTCAGGAATACCCTTCAGATTTAGTTTCATCGCAATCACTAGGGTGCCCTTGCAATGTACTATAGACTCCAAATATTCAAATTGCTGGGGCCAGGCCTACTAGTCAGAAGAGATCCCTTTTCAACTTTCATTCACTCGCCCTAGAGTCCAGAGAACAATTTGGAGACGTTGCATTGGAGTATGAAGAGACAAACCAGAAATTTATTTCAATCTTCAAGCATGCTTCAACAAAATTGCCAGGCAATGACCATCTCCAACAAGAGAAAATCTAACCATCTCCACTTGACATCCAATGACATTACCATCGCTGAATCACCCATTATCAACATCCTGGGGGTTACTGTTGACCAGAAAAAGAACTGGGCTGGCCATGTAATTACTGTGGCTTCAAGGGCCAGTTCAGAGGCTGGGAATTCTGTGGTGAGTAACTCACTTCCTGACTCACCCAAAACTTGTCCACCATCTGCAAAGTACAAGTCAGGAATGTGATGGAATACACTCCACTATCCTGGATGAGTCCAGCTCCAGTAACACCAAAGAAGCTCAAAACCATCCAGGACAAAGCAGCCCACTTTGATTGGCATCCTATCCACCACATTAACATTTACTTTGTCTATCGCTGACACACAGTGGGAGCAGAGTGTACCATTTCCAAATGCAGTGCAGCAGCTCACCAAAGCTCCTTTGACAGTACCTTCCAATCCATGACCACTGCCACTTCGAAGGTCAAGGGCAGCAGATGCATGGGAACGCCACCACCTGCAAGTTCCCCTCCAAGCCACACACCGTTCTTTCACTGTCACTGGATCAAAATCCTTGGATTCCCTTCCTAATAGCACTGTGGGTGTACCCACATGGACTGCAGCAGTTCAAGAAGGCAGCTCACCACCAATTTCTCAAAGGGTGCTATGGATTGATAGCAAATGCTGGCCTAGCCAGCAATACCCACATCCTGTGAAAGAATAAATTAAACAATATCTTGCTAGAGAAGATGACAGTCAGAATATAATTGGAACACCTCTGTCATTAAACTTATTCATCCCAAATAGAATCCTGGTGGACATTCATTAGGTCCCAAATGTTCAGATCATAAAATTAGATACAAGTGCTTTGAGAGATTACAACATGAGACTAATTAGAGCCAAATAGCTTTATATGATAATAGATAAAAAATTTGCAAATTGAAAGAAAGACAGAAAGTGCTAGAAAAACTCAGCTGGTCTAAAAGCATATGTGGAGAGAGAAACAGAGTTAACGTTTTGAGCCCAATACGACTCTTTGGAATCTTCTGTGAACCAGCAATCTTTCTGTGATGCGTCTCTGGCTTTCTATGATCTATCAGCACAAACAATATCAGAACAAATAATGCAGAACAGGAATTAAATAGAAACTGCGTCTGATAAGCTGATACAAAGTGATAAAAAGAGTAATTTGCGCTGCAGTTTGGTAGACATCCCTTTAACTCAGCCACAAGGCATTTGATGCTCAACCTTCGCCACCTGAAGATCCTGAATCCTCCATATTTGCAGTTACAAGTCATTATGATTGTCTCAGTATTCATTTGATAAAGGAATGGAGAGGAAAATACAACATTGCTGCAGTTCTAAGGAACCTGCAGTAGTGGTAATGACTGCCTGCTTTTCCAGAAGCTTGTAATTATATTTCTCCTGTCCATATGTTGGTCCCACAACCTCTAACGTCTAGAAGGTCAGGGACCTTCACCACCACCTTCAAGTTCTTTTCCAAGCTTCATACCATCCTGACTTGGAATTTCATTGCCACTCTTTCATTGTCGCATGGCATCGGGTCAAACATGGGCAAGGAAATGTCTTACTGATTACCACCTACCACCTACCACCCTCCTTCAGCTGATAAATCAGCACTTCTCCATGTTGAACACTATGCAGAAGAAGCACTGAAGGTAGCAAGATCACAGAATGTACTCGGGTTGGGGCACTTCAATGCCCATCACCAAAAGTGCCCCAGTAGCATGACTACTGACCCGACTGGCTGAATCCTGAAGGATATAACTGCCTGACTGGACTTGTGCTATGCGTTGAGGGATAAATCTACTTGCCCTTGTCCTCACTAATCTACCTATAACAGATGTAGCTATCCATGACACTATTGCACAGTCCTTGTGGAGACCTCTGGAGACATCTGGATAGGTAGATAAGGTGATCAAGAAGGCATAGAAGAAACTTACCTTTATTAGTCAAGGCATAGAATATAAGAGCAGCAAGATTATGCTTTAAGTGTATAAAAGACTAGTTAGGCCACAGTTGGAATACTGTATGCAGTTCTGGCTACTGCACTATAAGAAAGATGTGATCGCACTGTGGACAAGATACATGATGCCTGGACTGGAGAATTTTAGAAATGAGGAAAGGCTAGATAGGCTGGAGTTGCTTTCTTTGGAAATGAAGAAGCTGAGGGGAGGCTTAACTGAAGTGTATAAAATTATGAGGGGTCTAGATAGTGTAGATAGTAAGTCCCTTGATTTAGGGGTCCATAACTTGGGGGGTATACATTTATGGTAAGAGGTAGGAGGCTTAGAGGGAATTCAAGGGGAAATCTTTTCATCCAGAAAATAGTGGGATCTGGAACTCACTGCCTGAAAGGGTGATAGATGCAGAAACCCATATAACATTTAAAAAGGACTTGGATATGAACTTGAAGTGCTGTACCCTGCAAGGCTATGGATCAAAATCCAAAAGTAGGACTAGGCTGGATGGCTCCTTGTCAGCTGGCACAGACACAATGAGCCAAATAGCCTCCTTCTGTGCTGTAAGTTTCTGTTATCGATTTTATAGTCACCAACAGTAGGGAGGCTGCAGAGTAAGCTTTGTTGGCAACTAGGAAGTAGGGGGTCACCTGAGATCAGAAGGGCTGGGAGTGGAGGAAATAGAATAGGAGCTGGGAAGGCCAAAGGCTACCTTGAGAGACTGGGAGGGAAACTCCTGCCCATGAGGAATACTGAAAGAACTAAATGTCCTGAGGAGCTGGTAGCTCCCACCTCTTTTTATCGGCTGAGTCCAAATCAGGCTCCCAGTTGCGGAATGGAAGCCTAATTTATATATGAAAATAAATGTCTGTCTCTCCACAATGGGATACTCAGGTGCACTGATATCTACCAGCTTAAAATGGTGTCATCTGTGGCATATTGGGTTTGGGTTTTGTGAATTTTACATTTTAACCTCTGAAGCTCTCCCCTCATCATGGGAGGGTTACTATCAAGGCCACAGTTTAAAGCAAGATTGTCTTCTGCTTGTTACCAAATTTTTGTCATTGTGTTTAAAATCAAGTGCATTTTTATTGAAAAGCTCACCAAATCTCTCCAACCTCTACTGAGTCTTGTCCAATAATGTTTGTTCTAATTTCAGTTTGGCTGTTCAAATGACAGATAATGTATGAGGAAAATCATTCAGCCCATTTTAGTGGCATGTTTGCAGCTAGTATTACACTGTTCCATTTATCAGAGACTGTGTGAAAGCAAAAGCAAGAAATATTAAATTGACTCCATATGACCTTCAGAGTTTGGGATTAAACGAGCTGCAAACTAACCTATAGGAATAGGTTTTCTGTATTTGTTGCAGCAAAATACAGAGATTAAGAATTTGAAAAGAAATCCCTGGAAAGGGCATTGATACAAGCATGTGAAGCTGATGGGTTTGTTCCACCAAATGCTTTAGAAAATGCTTTAGTAGCAACAGTAAAATCCGTCCTATAGTCAGCTGCGAGGGTTATACAAGTAAAGAACATGTTCAGGAAAGTGGCCAAGTAGGAATGGGTTATGTTCCATGGCCAGTTTTTCCACATACTGTTTTACGTCCAGCTAAAATATTTGCACTCATTTTGTGCCAGAGTCTCTTAAAGGCTCCAAAACACATGAAAAAATATTTAAATGAACAACTGGCACAATTTCTCAGCTTGCGAGCCAAGATTGTGCTTTTTGCCTTCAAAGCTTATTTGAATGAATGCTTGCAGAGTTCCATATGTGACACAGCCCTTAAAATAAACTAGTTTTGTATAGATTTACGATTGTACTGTTTAGAGGAGACAACACTTAAATTATGCATTATTTTTTAAAAAATATTCATTCACGGGTTATGACCATCACTGGGAAGGCCAACATTCATTCTCCATCACAATTTGCCCTTGAGAGTTGCTTTTTCAACAAAAGCAGTGTTTTATTAGTATCTACTAAATTGCTGGGAAACAGACTGTAAATGATACATTTATTGAGTTTTAGCAGATTCAGAAGAGATGAAAAACAGGGACCACCGGAAGGAGTTACCAAATTTCATTGAGCTCAGGGAAGCATGCAGCAAATAGATGCAAGATCCTGGCTCCTGTTACATACAGCTAGAACAAGTAAGGTTAGAGACGGACTTTGACTTGGATGCACCCCATTCAGTGCTTCATGGATGAAGTGAAACATGATGCAGATAGCGTTGAAGATGTTTTAGGCTACTTTGTTGCTGAACTGTGAACAGGAATGTTATATAAAATGGCAGCAGAGTACTGTTACATATATCTTGTATGAGTGCCTAACGCATCACACTTCCTGGTCACACTGGTGTTTCAGGAGTTACATCCTCAAGGTATTGGTCTGCTGGTTTGGCCTTCTTTCAGGATTGTCCTCTCTTCCTCCACTATTAGACCTTTTCCTTTAATAATAAAATAAATGAACTGGTGACAATGACCCTGGAGATTCTAGATAGGATCTACTGCAAGCAGTCTCTCATTGTCCCGACGACTGAAGTTTTTAAGCTGGAAAAGATATGCTTAATAAAGATTTGAATGATTCATTATTCACATCCACACTCTACTTCTGTTCAAAGGTGATATTTGGCAGCTGAAGACATGTTGATGAGTTTTCCTTCCAGTCTAATTCAAATAAGCCCAGATGAAATAAAGCAGATAGAATAAAAGCATTAGGGAAGCAAACATTGACTTGGCTAACATGGTCTTGCTAGTAACTGACTGGCTACACATTTCTATTAATATGAGCCTGTGTATTGTGGAGAGCAGCCTAAATGGTCATGTAGGAATCTCACTGGACACATGAACGTCATCTAGCACACCCCTTGCAGAAGGTTTGATGTCAGGTTGAATTGGCTAACCCTATAAAGCAGCTATAAAAAATAAAAATAGAAAATGTTAGAAATACAAGACTGGTAGCATCTGTGGAGAGAAAAACAAGGCAAACGTGTCAAGTCTGTGACCTGACATAAGAACATCCAACATCTGCAGGAAGCCAATCATATCAGCCCTGGGACATCACTTCAGGTGTTCCTCAGGTCCTGGGCCCAACCATCTTCACCTGCTTCATCAACCAGCTTCCTTCCATCATAAAGTCAAAAGTAGGGATGCTCACTGATGATTGCACAGACTTCAGTTGCATTCACAATTTGTCAGATAATGTAGCAGTCCATGCCCACATCCAGCAAGACTTTGACCATATTCAGGCTTGCGCTGGCAAGTGAAAAGTAACATTCATGCCATACCAATACCAGGTGATGACTATCTTCAATAATCTTCAACAGTTGGCATTCAACAGATTACCATTGCTGAATCCCTCATTTTTTAACAGAACACAACAGAAATTAGAAACAAAAATAAAAATTGCTGGAAAAACTCAACAGGCCCAATAGCATCCATGGAGAGAAAGACAGAGCCAACATTCCAAGTCCGTATGACTCTTCTTCAGTACTGCTGAGCCTGCTCAGGCCTGTTGAGTTTTTCCAGCAATTTTTGTTTTCGTTTCAGGTACCAGTATCTGCAGTATTTTGCTTTTACAACAGAAATTAACGTGGCTCCCGTTTTACTCATTCAATTACAGTAGCAGACATGGAGCAGGAAAGGCATGGGGCTGGAACTGTAGGTCCGCCTTGACGAAGTGACAGAGCAGAGGTAAGTCCTCTTAACAGGTTGGCAGGAAAAAGCTACCCTCCCAAACTAAGTATTCATGGATAGAAATGGCTAAGATCAAGAGCAGACGGAGTGTGGTCAAGAGGAATTTGGTCCAGTGCTGGAGGAAAAGGTTCAATGACATTCACTCTGGCAAGCTGAGCACATCACTAGACCCTCAGGACAGGTCTTTAGGTATTCAAACTCCAGCAGGCAGCTGAGGGTGAAGACCTGAGGGTACTTGTTGCTCCTGAGCATGGGATGCCTACAGCACTTTTTGACCCTTTGGTTCAAAGTCATATACTGTTGATGACCTACCAAAACTATTGCATGCAGCTTCCTATATCAATGAACCTATGGCATTGGCTATAAAGGCCAGCAGTGCCCTCTCTCTTTATTTTGTCCTTTCAGGTGAAAAGGCAAATAATGTCCATGAAAGGGTGCGGTCTGGAGGAGCAGTCCCATCCTAAACACCTTGACCATCATGGAGGTGGAAGCAATGGAGATTGCCAGAGTGGCTGATCATGAGCAAGTTGGTGAAAAGGAAATGGGCATCCCTGGTGGAGAGGGTGAATAGATATTACCATGCATAGATGAAAGGGGTGCAGTCCACTCCACCTCTCTGACAACATGCCAAAGACTCAGCTGCATTGGAAACATGCCTTGCTGTGAGATAGGACACAAGCAACAGAATTTTGAATGATCACAATTTTGCAGGAGGGTAGAAAGTAGGTGACCAGCCAGGTATGTATTGGAATAGTCCAGTATAAAGATTACAAAGGCATGAATGTGGGTTTCAGTAGCAGATGAGCTGATATAGGAGTGATGATATGGAGGTGGAAATAGGCAATCTTAGTAATGACATGAATATTAGGTCAGAGGTTCATCTTGGGATGAAAAGCAGCACCAAGTTTGTAAACATACTGGCTTAATCTATTAATACTATTGTTGAACTCAACTCATCAGATTCTCTCTTCTCTGAGTTCACTGCACTCTTATCCTCCCTAAATCTTTCCCTCCATGTTAGCTCCCCAACCCATATTCACAGCTACCCCCTTGACCTCACCCTCTCCCATGATCTTTCTAGTCCCATTGCATCAATTACAGATAAGGCCAACTCTGATCACTTTGTCGTGTCATTTACAGTTCCGAAACCGCTCTTATCAAAGTCACGAATGACATCCAATGTGGCTGTGACAAAGGTAAACTTTCCCCCCCCTTGTCCTTCTCAACCTGTCTACAGCCTTTCACTCAGTTGGCCACACCATCCTCCTCCAATACCTTTCCATTGTCGCCCAGCTGGGTGGGCTTGTTCTCACCTGGTCCCATCCTTATCTATCTAATCATAGAAATTGACTAATGGGTTAGTCTCAGTGGAAAGTGACTGTAGTTAGTAAGAGTGCGGATGTCAGTCGGGATTTGAACAGTCGTGAGAATGGAAGCAGAACAGCACAACAAACATGTTATGTTCTTCATTACCCTGCCTGCAATTGCATTGCATCATTACCAGAATTAAACCATAAATAAAATGTGTTCCAAATATTTTATGAAAAAATCAATTGATAAAACATTTTAATCACTATTGCCAGGGAGAGGGATGGAGTCAGAAGCTAGGGAATGGAGTTTGGAGTGGGGACTGAAAACAATGGGTTCAATCTTCCCAATATTTAATTAGAGGAAATTCCTGCTCATCCAGTACTGGATGTCAGATAAGCAGTCTGATAATTTAGCAACAATGGAAGAGTCGAGATAACTGGTGGTGAGGTAGAACTACAGATGTTGTCAGCTTACATGTGAAAACTAATGTTGTGTCTTTGGATGATATCACTGATGGACAGCATGTAGTTGAGAATTGTGAGGGGGTCAAGGATAGTTTCTTGGGGGACATCAGAGGAAATGATGCAGGAGAAAGAAGAGAAGGCATTGCAAATGATTCTCTGTCTCTGATTAGATAGATGAGGATGGAACCAGGTGAGAACAAGCTCACCCAGCTGGGCAACAAGGGAAAGGTATTGGAGGAGGATGGTGTGGCCAACTGAGTGAAAGGCTGTAGACAGGTTGAGAAGGACAAGGGGGGGGAAAGTTTACCTTTGTTACAGCCACCTTGGATGCCATTCGTGACTTTGATAAGAGCGGGTTCGGAACTGTAGTGGGGAAGAAACCTAATTGGAGGCATTCAAACATGGAGTTCTGGAAAAGATGGAGATGGATTTGAGAGGTGAAAACACATTCATGGACTTTGGAGAGGAAAGCGAGTTTGGAGATGGGGCGATAGTTTACAAGGAGACAATGTTTGATTTTTTTGAGAATTGGTAATGACAGCAGATTTAAAGGAGAGAGAAAGCCATTTACAATAGCAGCTAACTTGAGGGCCAGGAGAGGAAATTGGATGATCAGCAGATTAGTAGGAATAGGGTTGAGGGAGCAGGAGGTGGGTTTCATGAACAAGATGATCTCAGCGAGTGCCTGAGGGGGTAACAGGAAATAAACTAGAGAAATAGGCGAGTTCAGGGCTAAGGCAGGGAGGAGCACTGAAGAAAGTTTGGCCAGATGGGCTGGTAGAAGGGAGGGACATGGCAGAGGCTGCTGATCAGATTGTCTCAATCATAGTGACATAGTGCAGGTAAAAGTGAAGGGAACAGGGGAGGGGGGGTTTAAGATGCTGGCTTGTGGTAGAGAAAATAGGTTGGGGGTTACCTTTATACCTTCTTAAGGGCAAATAGGGATGGGCAATAAATGCTGCTCTAGCCAGCGATACCCTCATCCCATGAATGAATTAAAAAAATCCTAGGATTATCCTGGAAAAGCAGTTGAGAACAGGATCTGATATCAGTTTTGCAGTGGTTCAAGAAGGAAACTCACCGCCACCTTTTCAAGGGTAATTAGGGATGGGCAAGAAATGCTGGCCCACATGTCATGAATGAATAAAAAAGAAGTGTTTTGAGTGTTCCAGGCCGATCTGGAGGTGGCTGGCTAAACCAATTTTCCACCATGTCCTTTCAAGTCTGCATCCCTTGGGCTTAAGCGAATGGAGATGAAGGCCGTACCAGGAGAACGGCAGGATGACAGACAGCAATCATTTTATTGGGGACTAGAGCATCAAAGGTGAAGGTAAGGGTGTGGTTGAGTAAGACAATAGCTACAAAAATATTGTGAATTGAGAGCCAAAGGCTGGAGAGTTATGATTTTGAAAATGCAGTTGTGATTATATTGGTGATGGTTTTTTCCAGGGATGGGTACAGAGGGAGTAGTTTTAGGGCATGGAAGGGGAAATGTAACTGATACGACAAAGTGATCAGAGTTGGTCTTATCTGTAATTGATGCAATGGGACTAGAAAGATCATGGGAGAGGGTGAGGTCAAGGGGGTAGCTGTGAATATGGGTTGGGGAGCTAACATGGAGGGAAAGATTTAGGGAGGATAAGAGTGCAGTGAACTCAGAGAAGAGAGAACCTGATGAGTTGAGTTGGACAATAGTGTTAATACCAACTACAATACAATCTCGACAGGATTGTCAGACAATCCTGAGTATAGGAGCATGTGAACAGCTTCAGTTTGTCTCTATTGAGCTCAGCGTGAGAAAAATGAAGGATTTTAATCTTGTAGTCTTTGTTAGTTTGGAATATAAAGTAGCACCATCATCCTCTAAAGTCTGTTAGGGACATCATTTCTAAAATTACTTTCATAGAGAATAGTGGCCGCTTGTTGATGTGAAATAGACTGTGATCCAAACAGTTCCTCACAATCATTAACCTATTTAAAGTTGAACATGGCCCAAATTCCCATCCATTAGAAATTGACTAATAGGTTAGTCTCATTGGAAAGCGACTGTAGTTAGTAAGAGCGCGGATGTCAGTCGGGATTTGAACAGTCGTGAGAATGGAAGCAGAACAGCACAGCAAACATTTTATGTTCTTCATTACCCTGCCTGTAATTGCATTGCATCATTACCGGAATTAAACCATAAATAAAATGTGCTCCAAATATTTTACGAAGAAATCAATTGATAATAACATTTTAATCACTAAAAGGGAACTAAATCCAAGATGGTAATTTTCATCTAACCTCCAAGGTTAGGTTTGTGTTGATTGGCTGGTTTAAACTCCATCCATCAGGGGGAATTTTTCACTGATGAGACTAAATGCGGTGGTGGGTGGTTTCGGCGGCAAACTCCCCGCTGGGCAGAAACTCGCATCCTCCCCGCTGGGCAGAAGGGCAGAAACTCGCATCCTCCCCGCTGGGCAGAAGGGCAGAAACTCGCATCCTCCCCGCTGGGCAGAAGGGCAGAAACTCACACCCTCCCCACTGGGCAGAAACTCACACCCTCCCTGCTGGGCAGGAGCTCGCACCCTCCCCGCAGGGCAGAAACTCACACCCTCCCCACTGGGCAGAAACTCACACCCTCCCCACTGGGCAGAAACTCACACCCTCCCCGCTGGGCAGGAACTCACAGCCTCCCCGCAGGGCAGGAACCCACAGCCTCCCCGCAGGGCAGAAGAGCAGAAACTCGCACCCTCTCCACTGGGCAGAAACTCACAAGCTCCCCACTGGGCAGAAACTCACACCGTCCCCACTGGGCAGAAACTTGCACCCTCCCAGCAGAGCAGGAACTCACACCCTCCCCGCTGGGCAGAAGAGCAGAACCTCGCACCCTCCCCACTGGGCAGAAGGGCCGAAACCCGCACCCTCCCCACTGGGCAGAAGGGCAGAAACTCACACCCTCCCCACTGGGCAGAAGGGCAGAAACTCAAACCCTCCCCACTGGGCAGAAACTTGCACCCTCCCCGCAGGGCAGGAACTCACACCCTCCACGCTGGGCAGGAACTCGCACCCTCCCCGCTGGGCAGAAGCTCGCACCCTCCCCACTGGACAGAAACTCGCACCCTCCCCACTGAGCAGGAACTCGCACCCTCCCCGCTGGACAGAAACTCGCACCCTCCCCGCTGGGCAGAAGCTCAGACCCTCCCCGCTGGGCAGGAGCTCACACCCTCCCCGCTGGGCAGAAACTCACACCCTCCCCGCTGGGCAGGAAATCACACCCTCCCCGCTGGGCAGGAACTCACACCGTCCCCGCTGGGCAGGAACTCACACCCTCCGCGCTGGGCAGAAACTCGCACCCTCCCTGCTGGGCAGGAACCTGCACCCTCCCCGCTGCGCAGAAGACCAGAAACTCACACCCTCCCCACTGGGCAGAAACTCACACCCTCCCCACTGGGCAGGAGCTCGCACCCTCCCCACTGGGCAGGAACTTGCACCCTCCCCGCTGGGCAGAAACTCACACCCTCCCCGCTGGGCAGGAACTCACACCCTCCCCGCTAGGCAGGAACCCACACCCTCCCCACTGGGCAGGAACTCACATCCTCCCCGCTGGGCAGAAACTCGCACCCTCCCCGCTGGGCAGGAACTCACATCCTCCCTGCTGGGCAGGAACTCGCATCCTCCCCGCTGGGCAGAAACTCACACCTTCTCCGCTGGGCAGGAACTCGCACCCTCCCCGCAGGGCAGAAACTCACATCCTCCCCACTGGGCAGAAGGGCAGAAACTCACAGCCTCCCCGCTGGGCAAAAACTCGCACCCTCCCTGCTGGGCAGAAGGGCAGAAATTCCCACCCTCCCCACTGGGCAGAAACTCACACCCTCCCCGCTGGGCAGAAGGGCAGAAACTTACACCCTCCCCGCTGGGCAGAAGGGCAGAAACTCGCACCTTCCCCACTGGGCAGGAACTCACATCCTCCCCACTGGGCAGGAACTCACACCTTCCCCACTGGGCAGAAGAGCAGAAACTCGCACCCTCCCTGCTGAGCAGGAACTCACACCCTCCCCATTGGGCAGGATCTCGCACCCTCCCCGCTGGGCAGAAGGGCACAAACACGCACCCTCCCCGCTGGGAAGGAACTCACACCCTCCCCACTGAGCAGAAACTCGCACCTTCCCCGCTGAGCAGGAACTCACACCCTCCCTGCTGGGCAGAAGGGCAGGAACTTGCACCCTCCCCACTGGACAGGAACTCATACCCTTCCTGCTTGGCAGAAGGGCAGGAACTTGCACCCTCCCTGCTGGGCTGGAACTTGCACCCTCCCTGCTGGGCAGGAACTTGCACCCTCCCCGCTGGGCAGAAACTTGCACCCTCCCCGCTGAGCAGACACTCACACCCTTCCCACTGGGCAGGAACTCACACCCTCCCCACTGGGCAGAAGAGCAGAAACTCACACCGTCCCCACTGGGCAGAAGAGCAGGAACTCACACCCTCCCCAGTGACTGAAGAGCAGGAACTCACACCCTCCCCGCTGGGCAGAAACTCACACCCTCCCCGCTGGGCAGGAACTCACACCCTCCCCACTGGGCAGGAACTCACACCCTCCCCGCTGGGCAGGAACTCACACCCTCCCCACTGGACAGGAACTCACACCCTCCCCGCTGGACAGGAACTCACACCCTCCCCGCTGGACAGGAACTCACACCCTCCCCACTGGGCAGATGAGCAGGAACTCACACCCTCCCCACTGGGCAGAAGAACAGAAACTCACACCCTCCCCACTGGGCAGAAGAGCAGGAACTCACACCCTCCCCACTGGGCAGAAGAGCAGGAACTCACACCCTCCCTACTGGGCAGAAGAGCAGGAACTCACACCCTCCCCACTGGGCAGAAGAGCAGAAACTCACACCCTCCCCACTGGGCAGAAGAGCAGAAACTCACACCCTCCCCACTGGGCAGAAGAGCAGAAACTCACACCCTCCCCACTGGGCAGAAGAGCAGGAACTCACACCCACACCAGTGGCAGAAGAGCAGGGAACTCGCACCCTCCCCGCTGGGCAGAAGAGCAGGGAACTCGCACCCTCCCCACTGGCAGAAGAGCAGGAACTCACACCCACCCCAGTGGCAGAAGAGCAGGGAACTCGCACCCTCCCCGCTGGGCAGAAAGGCAGGAACTCGCACCCTCCCCGCTGGGCAGAAGGGCAGGAACTCACACCCTCCCCGCTGGGCAGGAACTCACACCCTCCCCGCTGGGCAGGAACTCACACCCTCCCCACTGGGCAGGAACTCACACCTTCCCCGCTGGGCAGGAACTCTCACCCTCCCCACTGGGCAAAAGAGCAGGGAACTCGCACCTGATTCCGTGCTTAGAAACTCATTAATAATGCACAGGTGAGTATTGGGCCGAAACACCTGGTGGGTCCGGAGATGATTCGTCTGCCACGTCAGCTAGCAAGGTCGAATTTCCGGGTGCCACTTTTAAACGCCAGCCCAACACATTCATCTCACTCTCTCGACTGTCTTCAGGGCTCATGCAGAGATATCTTCCAGCCACAAGAAGAAGGCCGATAACCTCAAGAAGACGGCAGCACCCCACTTCACCACCAGGTCCTCCAGGCCTTGATCAGAGGAGTGTGGGCCACAGGCAAGTCCTGTATCCCAGGGATGGCTACAGAGAGCACAGCAGCCTGAAGTCTCCGGTCTGGGAGCCCGTCGCAGAGCAGGTCAACGTGACTGGCAGCCAAGCCCGAAATGCCATCCAGTGCAGGAAGAGGGTGAATGGCCACATCGATTCTGCCAGGGTAAGTCATTCTTCAACTCCCTCTAATATCAAACTCTCATCGTGGCATCATGCACTCAAATGGCTCCTCTCTTCAGATATCTCACACAACCATTAGTGGGGGACACTTATCAACACTCATTCTCTCACTGAGGCTTTCACATCACCATCATCCCCATCTATCATATTGTTCACACTCCATCCTGTGGCCCCTCTGGGGGGGGCTCACCACACACAGGGGGCATGCATCTCACCCAACCTCTGCTCCATCCCTTCTCATCACATGTCTTTCTTCTTTATACAGGCCAAGCTGGCACCCAACAGGCACAAAAGATTGCAGACCGGGGGAGGGGCCCCCCGACTTTATTGCCATCACTCAGTTCAAGGAGACTGCAGCTGAGCTGGCTGGAGAAGACAGGGATCACTCCTGTGGGGTAGGGGAGATCGGCCTCTCCCAGCAACCTAGTACGGATCACAGCTCCATCACTTCATCAAATCCTGACGATCACAGTGACTCAAGAACGTCTTATATAGCTCATGCTCATTAATTGAAACTCAACCCAGATTTGCACTAAGTGAAATAGCGGGCAGGTAAAACGATGTTTTACCACCGGCCACTATGGTGGCTTTTCACGCCGTATTGTTCCAAACCTACTGCATTAATTATGCATTCCCAGGAAAAACGCTGTTTCCATGGCAGGTGAGCTCTCGTTCGCCCACCACGCCATCACCTTGCTGCTTCATCATGCCAGGTGCCACATTTAAAGTGAGCCACGGGCACACCTCTCAGTGCTTCCAGCCCACAACTGCTGCGTGGAAGATATGGCCCCAAAAAGAAGAATGCAGCCTGCAGGTTTAATGATGTGTCCCTTGAGCACATGTTGGATGCCGTGGGTAGCTCACTCTTCTCATCACTCTGAACTCACACACTCAAAAATCCATCACACATCCACAGGGATCTCACACCTCAAGGGACAACACCACTAACTCACATACAGCCTCACATCTCCATCAGTTTCATGTCCTCATGAGCTTGTGTCCTCATCCCGTCCATGTCTCCGCACACCACACAAACATTCCATGCAGTGCCATCGTGAACTGTACATTGGAATTCTCTAATGTTGAGGTTTAGCCATCCTCCCACTCTGTGATAGTGTCCCACTGTGAGATTAACAATCCTGCCATGTCAGCCTCAGATGAGCTAGTCTCCGCATCCTTGTGTGATGTCAGGGGGATGAATTTAAAACTTTATTTGAAAAGTGTGATGCAAGCGTTTCTAGCCCTTCTTTCTCAAGGGCAGCTCATCAGCATTGATATTCTAGCAGTATTTGTGTCTCCTCAGCGGTAGTGGCAGAAGAAAAGACATGTACAGGAGGAGGGGATCCCTAGGTACGTCCTCGTCTCAGTTGCAGCAGTGTTCGCATCATTAAATGGCATCGAAGGCTTCAAGTCGTCTCTTGCATCATTCTTGTTCCTATATGGACTCTCAGTTCCCAGAGTGATCTCACTCACAGGGCCCCACCGACCAAAGCAGAGATCATGACCTGGCAATTTATGAGGCCAGAATGTGCAAGTGTGAAGGCAGGACTCATTCTCACTGCAAGTGATTGGACATCCCCTGAGATGAAGTAGAATGGCATTGAGGGCAAGGAGGGATGTGGCCATATGCCCTCACTTAACTTTACTCTTCCTGGAGCCTGTTAGCAATTAAAGTATTATGGACATGTCTCCCACGTCTTCCTTCCTCCATGGTGTGATCATGCTCATACTAATCCTCAACAACCTCATGAGGTTCCTGGGCCTTTGGATCTTCATCCTCTGGTGATCTTTCATCCTCCTCCAGTTCATCCTCTGGCAGGGGTTCATCTCTTTGCATAGCCATTTTGTGAAGGGCGCAACACACTTCAATGCTGCGGGAAACCCTGTCGGGAGTGTATTGGAGTGAGCCACCGGAACGGTCCAAGCATCTGAAGTGCATCTTCAGAAGCCCTATGGTCTGCTCTATAAGGGAGCATGCAGAGCTGTGAGCAGTGTTGTATCTCTCCTCGGAATGACTCTGAAGGTGACGTACCAGTGCCATCAGCCAGCATTTCAGTGAGTACCCCTTATCCCCATGCAGCCATCCCTGTAGATGTAATGGGCCCTCGAAAAGCTCAGGCACCTGGGAGTGAGTCAGGATGTAGGCCATGTCAACTCCCAGGGTACTGTGCATACACGTGCAGATACGGTGATCACACACCAGTTGTACATTGATGGAATGATGGAACTTGTGGTTTATAAACATTAGGTGCTGCTGCCATGGAGCCTGCATAATCAAATGGGTGCAGTATATTGCACACTGCACTCTCGGGAAGCCTGAGGTGGCAGTGAAGCTATTAAATCTCACAGCCTGGCTATCTCCATTCAGAGCAAACCTGACATAATGACGGGCCTTCCTGTAAAGGGCAACTGTGACCTCCTTTATGCATCAATGTGTTGTGGACTGACGGATGACACCTGTTAATCCTTGGACCCAGAGAGAAAGAAATTGAGCTCTGCAGTCACCTTCAAAGCCACTGGCGGGGTATACCCTCAACTGTGTGTGGCATCAGGTCTTCATGAAGAATGTGGCAAATGTGATGTACCAAAGCTCAGGACAAGCACAGACATGCACAGCATTGCCTCTCGCTCATTTGTAAATAGGAGATTCTTCTACAATAAACCATAGGTCTGGTGAGTTGCCCCCGTTGTCTGGGTCTGACCTCCTGATCCTCCTATTCATGCTCTGGCTCTGCATGATCATTTCCCTCATGCTGGAGCTGTGCACAGAGTCGCCTCTCCCTCCTTCGCCTCCTCCATTGCATTTAGGACCCTGACAAAGGCAATATTTAAGCCCTGAATCCATATGTGCTTTTGCCTTCTCTTTGAAAGGAAACATTGAAGACATTAATGATTCAAAGGGCAAGAAAGTGAAGCTCAGAAGATGAAACGTATGGAAACTGTAAGGGTCTATAGATTTTCCTGCCTACTTGCATGATGGCTGATGCCACCTTGTCCCTGAGACACTAGCACACACATTGAGGTGACCAAGGTGGCATTGCAGATGTGTAACATCTTGAGCCCTGGGAGGGATGTTAAAGTTTAATTGAGATGAGTGACCCAACCTAGCTCTGTGCTCCAATCTCTGATGTGGCATATTAATGATCAATCAGTTTTACATGGTCAATGATTGGATGCCCTTTGGCCTGTTAGGAGTGTCAATTCAGATAAACACATGACAACCCTTCATTGATGGAATGCTATATATGATACACCTGTGCCTTCTTCACTATAGCCTGCAATCCCAAATTCTACATTCCTATGTGTTACTCTTGAGGTGCAGCGACTATGATATGAAGCCACTGAGTTCTGAGTAGCCCTTTAACAGTTCTAATTAAGACATTGGCTTTCAGTGGCTTTTGTCGCAAGGAGGTCTTCCTCCTTTCTTTCTAAGCAGACACCTGTTCAGTCTTATGGCAACGACAATTTAGAGGGCAAGCCCAGAAAGGCTCACCTTGTGTTCGCTCTTCCCCCTCTCAGCCCTTCCACGGCGTTCCTTCCCTATTGCCCGCCTTGTATTCGGGATCCCACCCTTGCCTCACACTCCACCCTGGTCGAAGTGCTAGTTTCTGAAAGTAGACTTTTGCCTGACTACCACTGCACAGTGGTGTCTTTGTAGACAACGGTCTCAGCCACTGGGAGTAGAAGACTCCTGCACTCCCCAACCCTGGCCACAGCATTGGTCACTGTCTGAAAGTGGAGGCCTGCACGAGTTCCACAGCATAGAGGTGTTCCTTGAGGAAACATTGGCAAAGAACAGGAGCAGACCAACCCTACAGCCCCAGCAGTGTGCTGTTTATTCCAACAAGACTGGTGCAGCACTATGACAGGTAGCCTTTGTATGTTGTGCTCACCTCAAATTTATGAATGAACTGATGTCCGACTTGTGCACGCTACTCCTTTTCGAAAGGGTTTGAGGCCGATGTAATTTCCTGTTGGCATGACGCAAGATTGGGAGGTGTGACAAGTTTCCAGTGAGCAGCTGTTTTAATGACCATTCATGAGATGTTAATGAATGCAAATGGCGTTCACCCCACTAATCGGCGGGATAACTGACCCACCATTAACCCGCCATCAGGAAAATTGCAAACTGTTTTTACACCAGTGGATGTTTGACTTTCTGGCCACTGGGCTCTCCACTCCATCCGGCCACGAAACCCGTCACAGGCTGGACGGGAAAATTCCACCCATCAAGTCAATGAAGAGTAAATAGTGGAGGTGTAAAACAGGTGTCTAGCCTGCTCCTGTCAGCTTCCCATCAGGTGTTAAACCAATGACCTGTGTCCCATTTCAGGTGGATGTAAAGCACCACACAACACTATTGCAAAGAAGAGCAGAAGAGTTCTCCCTGGCTTCCTGGCCAATAATAACTCCCCAATCAACTCTAAAACAAATGATCTGGTCAATTTATTGTATTGCTGTTTGTGAGATCTTGGTGTGTACCAATTGACTATTGCATTTCCCACATCACAATAGTGACTACATTTCAAAAAATACTTAATTGACTGTAAAGTCCTTTGACTGTAAAGTGCTGAGGTTGTGACATATCTTTCCTTTCTTATCCACGACTGAGAAAACACTGAGTTTTTTAATGAAGTGACATAAATCAGAGAACATTACCAGAGATAAATCATCACCATAACAGGATGTGACTTCAGCTGTATCAACTGTTAATGTTGGAACATGATGCAATAGAGTGTGGTAATTAAAAGCAGCTGCCCCCATTGGGGAAAGATTATGGAATCTTTGCAAGAACTTAAAAACCAGTTCGCACTTAAGCATTGGGGGAAACATGAGGAATCTGTGCCATTACTCTGTAGTCTTGGAAAGAAACTTGGCTCAAGGGAAAAGACTGGCTTCAGATTCATCTTTTCCTCATCCATGAGATGTGGCTAAGCCAGCATTTATTGCCCTTCCCTAAATGCCCTTATTCAGAGGGCATTTAAGAGTCAACCACATTACTGTGGGTCTGGGGTCACATGTAGGCCAGCAGATTTCCTTCCCTAAAGGATCAGATTTTTTTTACAACAATCAACAATGGTTTCATGGTCATCATTAGACTTTTAATTCCAATTTTTTTTTCAATTCAAATTTGAACTCAGGTCCCCATTACCCTGGGTCTCTGGGTCACTAGTTCAGCGAACAATACCATTATGCCATCGCCTCCCCCCACCACCTGATGAAATTAATATCAGATTAACCATTACTGACTAAGAGCTTGGTAAATTTGGAGAAAGCAAATAGTTCAGGAACAGCAGGCAGGTTATTTATTTTGAGCTTTCTCAATAGTCTCTAAGCTCTGCAGTGCAGAGGTACTGCATTGCCTGTACCTTCCACAATAAAACTGAAAAGGAACTGGCACTGTACACAATCAGTTCTGGCACAATTTTCTGATTTGTGGTAAAACGCAGACTATCTCAATCTCTGCTTTTCCAATTAATTGCCCTGGCTTGAAATTCCTGCTTGAAAATTATCATTAAGAATTACCAGTCAATGCAATGTATCAAATGTAATAAGATGCAGCACTAAATTCTACCCAAGTGAGAAGGGTAAAACATCTTCCACTCACCTCTCCATCTAGATTTCAGTTTGAAATAGACCTGGGAGACATTGCTGGGACCCCTAGATATCACACCAGATAAGAAAGCAAGAAAGAGCTTACATTTCTATAGTTCCTTTTATGACCCCAGGTTGTTTCAAAGCACTTTACAGGCCAATGAAGTAATGTTGAAGTGTAGTCACTTTGAAATGTCAGAAACATGGCAGCCAATTTGCAAGTTCCCACAAACAACAATATGATAATGACCAGATAACTTGTTGGTGATATAAAAGCAAAATGCTTGGTGGGCACCACAGGGTCTGGGATGCTTTATTGGCCCCTTTAATCATGTTATATTTTAATGCTTGTAAGTTTCTTTTAAGATTAGCTTTTCTTTTTGCTGCATCCCTTTAAGGGGCTGCTTTTTAATTTGTCCCCCATTATGTTAATTTAGTTTAATTGGTTTAAACCTAAAGATTAAAAGCAAAATGCTGCGAATGCTGGAAATCTGAAATAAAAGCAGAAAATGCTGGAAAAACTCAGTAGGTCTGGCAGCATCTGTGGGGAACGAAACAAGAGTTAACGTTTCAAGTCCATATGACTCTTCTTCAGAAGAATAATACGGACTGGAAAAGTTAACATTATTAACCTGTTGGTGATGTTGGCTGTGGAGCAAATCCTGTCCAGAATACCAGGGAGAGGGCCCCTGCTCTTTTCTCAATAACGTCATGGGATCTTTCACGTCCACATACTCTAGATTAACTCTTAACATGGTAGCCCATGCTACACAGCAATTGGGTCATAAAGTTACGTGGTCAATCTGCTCATGTTCTCTTAAAGATGTATTGCATCTCAGATTACCACATCCCTCCTCTTTACTTGAAAGTAGATTACACAATATATTAACTATTTACATAAATAAACTCTTTGCAAATTCAGTCTCTCTGGAGGCTTCTTTAAACATGTTGAATGCCGTAGTTCTACAACTTCAGGTGGTTTATCCGAAGCCTTCCTCTCAAGAGTCATCAGTCCACTAGGCTCCCCAGTAGAAACCTGTAAGTTTGCCTCTTTGACCCTCTCAGGCTCAACAGGGTCCTACAGATACTTCCAAAGCAGGTGGTGTAGACTCCAGCGGGAAAGTTTTCACCCTCTTTTGGGCCCCATCGCATGCACTCCTGCTGCCCCTCCCCTCCAAGTTCAAGAATATGAAGGATAACTGTCAGGCAGGTTCGGAGAATCAGGATGTTGGGCAAGGCTAAATTCAACACAAAATGATCAGCTGCCTGTTGTGTGAAAAAAAAATTTCAAGGCCATGTTAGTAATGCCGCTTTTTCTTCCTATGTGTCTTCTTTTGCTGGGTTTTCTTCTTAGCAGCGTTGACTTTAATCTCAGCTTTGTCTTCAATTCCTCTATTGCCCAGACTAGGCTCAGGTATGAGCTCAACTTGAGTGAACTCAGTGGTTGAGTCTTCCAAGCATTTCCTCACCTGTCAGCTCCTTTGAAAACTCAGGGGTCTCTATTTTTAAAACTTCTTGGCTTCCACATAGCTGGTTCTTCAGCTCTTCCATTTCTTTTTTATATTTATTAGTTGTTTCCTGGAGAGTTAAGTATTGTTGTGCTTTCTCGGCTAATTTCTTCTTCATCTCGGTCAGAGATATGCTGAATTCTTCCTGTTCTTCCTCATATCTTTTTAGTGGTACAAATTGGGATCTGAGGGAATCTTGCAATATGCGAAAGTCCTTCAGCGGGTTTTCTTTTTCTTTTGGTGGTTATTGACTTCAACTCAAACTCTGCCCTGTAGCATCAGCTCTACGAGTTCCTTTTGTTGAGTTTTACATGTTCCTTTTTCCAAACAGCAACATTTCCTGTTTCTGATTGGGATCTCAGTAATCTCTCAAGATTAATCTCTCTTAACCAGTTTCTTCCAAGGAGACTCGGTCCTCTGTCTGCTATCGCCATTAGGGATAGATTTGCAGACTGGCTTCCATGTTGTACTGGAGACTTGCATAAACCCCTTACTCGTATGTTTTTGCCCGTATACGTCTTTAATCTAGCATCTAAATTTTCCAGCTTTAGTGAGTGGCATTCCCCATTCAGATACTTAAACCTGTGTTTCTCTACAACTGTCATGGATACGCCTGTATCCACCTCCATGCGACTAGGTTTTCTGTTGACTTCTCCTGTCATGTAGATTGACTGTTTTATCCATTTTTAAGTTGTGTAGCGAGTAAATATCTGATTCTGTTTCTTCTGGTTCCTCTATTATATAAATTTCATGACTTCTGCCTTTTTGTTTGGAATTTTGCCTCAATCTCTCTTTACAATATCACATAATGTGCGCATTGGCATGACAGTAGAAACACTTGGTTCTTTTAAATTATCGTTCATTTGCAGGCTGTCTGGTTCCAATTCTGCTATTTTTATCTGCTAAACCATTGCTTTTTGCTGGTCTGTTAATTTTGCTGGTTTCCTGCCTTTCCGCGAAGCCCTGTGCTTTTACGCGATTTCTAACTGGTGTTTCCCTCCTGAAGTGATGGGCGGCACCATTTTGTGCTCCTTTAATTTCTTCTGAGTCCCTGACTGCATTTTCCATTGTGAGCACCAACTCCAGCACCTTGCTGAAGCCTAGTTTCTGACAGCAACCATTTTTGAATGGCATCTTCGTTAATCCCACACACTAATTGGTCTCTTAACATGTCACTAATCGACATCCTGAACTCAGTGCTCTGTCAGATGTTTTAACGCTGCTACATAGCAAGTAACTTTCTCTCCAGGGGTGCGACACCTTGAATTGAACTTAAAACGCTGCGGTGTTTCAGAGCGTTTCAGCTGAAAATGGCTTTTCACTAGATTCACTAACTCATCAAAGCTCTTGGAATCTGGGGCGCCGGGTGCCATTAGACTACAAATTAGGCTATATGTTTTACTGCCACATGTCGATAAGAGGATCGCCCGCGCCTTCTCCTCCCCCGATATGTTGTTGGCCAGAAACAAAAATGCTAGGTGTTCAGCATAATGTGACCAGTCATCGATGGTCTGATCAAATGGTTCGATGTGGGCAAATTGCGGTATATTGGAGGGAGATAACTTGAAAACTATGGTGAGGGCTATATTTACAATTGGCCTGCAAGGCATGGCTGATTCACTTCAGCTGAGTTTTCACGGCATCCTTGGTGTCGTCGACTGGTCATGTTTTGCCTCGTCGCCAGTTGTTATGTTTTACTACAGGGTCACTTTGCTCCTGAACCAGTTGCACACTCATCTGTCAGCAGCTAAGTCAATAACAAAATACTACAGATGCAGAGACCAATATGAAATGAAGCACATGCTATTTATTTACAGAGACAACAGAGCATTAACTTGATATGTGCTTCTCCAACCAGGCCCTACTCTAGACTAACTCTTAACATTGTAGCCCACGCTACGCAGCAATCGGGTCGTACAATCACGTGGCCAAACTGCTCACATTCTCCTAAAGGTGTATTTCACCTCAGATTGCCACAACTTCTGAGTTCTATACTCCCTCAGTCTTGCAAGCCGCCTACATACAAAGTTTCTGTGAGCTTCACCCTCTGAATCTGAAGGGGGTGGTGGGGCCCTACTGTCCTTCGGTCTTGAGGATATCAACTTTTTAATTACCCACAGATGGTGGCCCCTTCCCTTGGAATTTTTCTTTCTCATTGGAAGGTATCTGTTCTGTGTATTCTGAAATAGCCCTTTAAATATCTGCCACTGCACTTCTGTTGACTTATCCCTTAACCGCATTTGCCAGTTTACTTTAGCTAGCTCTGCTTTCATGCCCTCATAATTGCCCTTATTTAAACTTAAAATACAAGTCATGGACACATTGGTTTCTCCCTTAAACTGAATGTAAAATTCAGTCATATTATGATTACTGCTACCAAGGGGTGCCTTCACCAGAAAGTTATCAGTTAATCCTATCTCGTTGCTCTATACCAGGTCCGGTATAGTCTGCTTTCTGGTTGGCTAAGAAACTATCCTGAAAACATTCTATGATCTCCTCATCTATGCTACCTTTGCCAATCTGATTTTTTCAGTCTATATGTAGATTAAAATTCCCCATGATTATTGCTGTACCGTTCTGGCAAGCTCCCATTATCTTTTCTTTTATACCTTGTCCTACCATGTAATTACAATTAGGGGGCCTGTACACCACTCCCACAAGTGACTTGCCTTTACCATTTCTCATCTCAACCCAAACCGCTTCTATATCCTGGCTTACTGAACTTAGGTCATCCCTCTCTAATGTTGTAATACCATTATTAATTAACAGATCCACCCCTCCATCTTTTCTGTCCTTCATGCATGTCACGTACCCTTCAATATACAGGTCCCAATCTATGTCATCCTACAGACCAAATGGCTGTCAGGTTGAACTTATTTATTTCTATTTGTGCTATCAGTTCATCTGTTTTGTTTCAAATCATATTTACGTTTAGATAAATACAGAGCCTTTAGTTTTGTCCATTTTTGTAATGTCTAGCTTTATCTGATGATTTATTCTTAGATTTACACTCTCTGTCCCTTCCTGTCATGGTCTATCATTTCCCATATCAGCACCTTTGCCTCTAACCTTGTCTCTACTCTTCAGGGTTTTTAACATTTATTTATGGGATGTGGGCATCGCTAGTCAGGCCAGTATTTATTGCCCATCCCTAGTCGTCCTTGAGAAGGTAGTGGTGAGCTGCCTTCTTGAACCACTGCAGTTCCTGTGGTGTGGGTACACCCACAGTGCTGTTAGGGAAGGATTCCAGGATTTTGACCCAGCAACAGTGAAGGAATAATGATATATTTCCAAGTCAGGATGGTGAGTGACCTGGAGAGGTACTTTCAGATGGTGGTGTTCCCATCAATCTGCTGTCCTTATCCTTCTAGATGGTACCTGTCGTGTGTTTGGAAGTTATTGTCGAAGGAGCCTCGGTGAATTTCTGCAGTGCATCTTGTAGATGGTACACACTGTTGCCATTGATCGTCGGTGGAGGAGGGAGCGAATGTTTACGGATGGTGTGTCAATCAAGCAGGCTGCTTTGTCTTGGATGGTGTCAAGCTTTTTGAGTGTTGTGGGAGCTGCACTCATCCAGGCAAGCAGAGAGTATTCCATCACACTCCTGACTTTTGCATTGTAGATGATGGACAGGGCTTTGGGGGGATCAGGAGATGAGTTACTCGCTGCAGGATTCCTAGCCTCAACTGCTCTTGTAGCCACAGTATTTATATGGCTAGTCCAATTCAGTTTCTGATGAATGGTAACCCCCAGGATGTTGATAGTGGGTGATTCAGTGATGGTGATGCCATTGAATGTCAAGGTGAGATTGTTGGATTCTCTCTTGATGGAGATGATCATTGCCTGGCACTTGAATAACGCCATTGTTACTTGCCACTTGTCAGCCCAAGCCTGGATATTGTCCAGGTCTTGATGCATTTGGACATGGACTGCTTCAGTATCTGAGGAGTTGTGAATGGTGCTGAACATTGTGCAATCAATGTTTACCACATCTTCCCAAATCTGATCCTTTGCCCCCACTATTCAGTTTAAAACCCTCCCTACTTCCCTAATCATGCGGCTCGCAAGGACACCAGCCCCAGCATGGTTCAGGTGTAGACTGTCCCAACAGCACAAATCCCACTTTCCCCAGTAGTGGTGACAGTGTCCCACAAACTGTAACTTCTCCCACTTCATCCACAACAGCCTTTGAGCCATGCATTCATTTCTCTAATCATATTTATCCTATGCTAATTTTCACGTGGCTCACTTAATAATCTAGAAATTATTACCTTTGAAGTTCTGCTTCTTAATTTGGTGCCTAGATCCTCATACTGACTATGCAGAACCTCCTTCCTCATCCTGTTGTCGTTGTTACCCACATGGACCACAACAACTGAATCCCTCCCTCCCCCACTGCAAGTTCCTCTCCAACCCTGAGCAAACATCCCAAACCCTGGCACTGGGCAGGTAACACAGCTATCTGGACTCTCGCTTCTTGCAGTGTCAAAGCCCCTCACTATACTGTCCCCTACCATCACTACATTCCTTTGCCTCCACCCACTTGAATGGCTTCCTGAACCACAGTGCAATGGTCAATCAGCTCTTCCACTCTGCAGCCCCCGCTTGCATCCAAACAAGTTAAAAGGACTTCAAACCCGTTGGACAATTGCAGAGGCTGACACTCCTGCACTCATGCCCTCTGGGTCCCCTTCCCTACCTCAGCTACAGTCACACTGTCCTGTCCCTGACCACCTTCCAAATCAGAAGACCCTATCCTAATGGATGTGACCGCCTCCTGGTACAAAGAGTCCAAGTAACATTACCCCTCCCTGATGTCTGCAGCTCAGCCTCCAGCACAATGACTAAGCTGAAGCTCCTCAAGCTACAAACACTTATGCAGACGTGCTTGCCCTGGATAACTCCTGGTACTCAGAAGCTCCCACATGCTGCAGCCATGACACATCACCTATCCTGCCATACCTATGTGCTTTAATTAATTACTTAACTGTTTTATTCAATTATTTATTTCCTTTTACATATTTATTAGTCTTCTCCTAAATTGCTGCACTATTTTAAACCATAGGAATAAAATAGGCCTTGACCACTTACCAGATACTCACCAAACAGCTAGCTTCTTCCCCTGTAGTAAATCCAGAACCACTTCCTACAGAGTGGAAGAGTTAGAAAAAGCAAAGGGGTGAAATACTCACCAACCAATCACTTATCTGGCTCCCTGCGACATCACACTTGATTTTCTCTGAATCTGGTCAGTCCACAGACTGAGGCCAACCTAGCTCTTCTAACTCTTTGGCTCCACTCTCTCACCCCTTCTCACGCTCTTCTAGCTCTCCGGCTCCTTGTGGGTCTGACCAAGTAGAGAGTAATTTTTTGGGGGAATGTTTAGTAAGACTAAGTTTAACTGTGTATCTGTAATCTTGTGTGCTTAAGTTTTCATTTATTCTTGTTAATAAAAATTTTACTTTCAATTTTCAAAATCCCAAAAGTGTTACTGGACTTCCTACTGCTGAGATCAATACATCCCCTTCTCATTTTCAGAATACAAAAAAAAAGGTTGTGGCCCGTAAGCCACGTTTCCCTCTGGGATTTGGTTTGCGCATCAATTAACATCAGCTGTGGTATAACAACCTGCACAGTTACACATATATACCCACACACACACCTTTGGATATCTCTACAATGCTTTTCCCCCATCTGTAGGCTCCAGATGCCTGCCCTGACTGAGTGTGCCATCTGCTGCCCAATATGATGCCAGAAACCCCACGGACTGCTGCGTACGATGTTACGACAAAACCCTGCACACAACATGTGGGCGCAACTGGGACCGAACTGACATCCTCGTCCCATCCCTGGACTGGCGTTTGCAAGCTCAACAATGTAAACTAAAGCACTTCTTCACTTAGCGCTTCTCCCATTCTGGTCCCAAGTGGCTTCTGCCATTCTACAACATACTCTCTCCCCATCCTGGTGCTGAGCATGCTACCACCCACCCCCCCACTCTCCCACCAGCCATGTGTCTAAGTGCAACCTTCCCCACTCACACCCCCCAAGTACAGCCCTTGGCCTTCAACCCCTTCCCATGCCTAAAGCCAGTTCCTCTACTCCTCCAGTGCAGTACCTGCCCTGCAGCCCATTAAAAGCCAACCCCACCGTACCGCAGGTCAGGCAGGTAGAGACCTGCCTGTGACAACCTCCTGAAAGTGACGTGGTGCTGCCTATGAAGCCTGGCGCTGATGACCACAAGTGCTGCCTGAAGCAAGGTAGATGGACAAACCATGAAGTCACGAGTGAAGTGCAGGTCGCCAGGTGCGTGTCACTTAAATCCCGTTGTGGAACACATTGGTCTAATTGCAAGCCCACATGCCTGGATGATCCAGCGTAGGGGGATGATTCCAGTGAGGAGCCCTTTTAATGAGATGCAAATGTATTGAAATGACATAAGACAAAAACAGAAATACCTGGATAAACTCAGCAGCTCTGGCAGCATCGGCGGAGAAGAGCAAAGTTGACGTTTCGAGTCCTCATGATCCTTCAACAGAACTAAGTAAAAATAGGGAAAGGGGTGAAATATAAGCTGGTTTAGGGGGGGAGGAGGGGGGTGGTTTGTTGGGACAAGCAAGCAGTGATAGGAGGAGATAACCAAAAGATGTCACAGACAAAAGAACAAAGAGTTGTTGAAGGTGGTGATATTATCTAAAAGAACGTGCTAATTAAGAGTGGAGAGCAGGACAAGCAAAGTAGCTGTACTGGGGGTGGGGTGAAATAAATGATAGGTGGAATACATTTAAAAATAATGGAAATAGGTGGGAAAAGAAAAATCTATATAAATTATATATATATGTAAAAAACAAAACGGAGGGGGAAGAAACGGAAAGAGGGTGGGGATGGAGGAGGGAGTTCAAGATCTAAAGTTGTTGAACTCAATATTCAGTCTGGAAGGCTGTAAAGTGCCTAGTCGGAAGATGAGATGTTGTTCCTCCAGTTTGCGTTGAGCTTCACTGGAACAATGCAGCAAGTCAAGGACAGCCATGTGGGCAAGACAGCAGGGTGGAGTGTTAAAATGGCAAGCGACAGGGAGGTCCGGGTAATGTTTGCGGACAGACCGAAGGTATCCTGCAAAGCAGTCACCCAGTCTGCGTTTGGTCTCTCCAATGTTGAGGAAACTGCATTGGGAGCAACGAATGCAGTAGACTAAGTTGGGGGAAATGCAAGTGAAATGTTGCCTCACTTGAAAGGAGTGTTTGGGCCCTTGGATGGTGAGGAGAGAGGAAGTGAAGGGGCAGGTGTTGCATATTCTGCGTTTGCATGGGGAGGTGCCGTAGGAGGGGGTTGAGGAGTAGGGGGTGATGGAAGAGTGGACCAGGGTGTCCTGGAGGGAATGATCCCTATGGAATGCTGCCAGTGGGGGTGTGAAGGGAAGATGTGTTTGGTGGTGGCATCATGCTGGAGTTGGCGGAAATGGCGGAGGATGGTCCTTTGAATGCGGAGGCTGGTGGAGTGATAAGTGAGGACAAGGGGGACCCTATCATGTTTCTGGGAGGGAGGAGAAGGCGTGAGGGTGGATGTGTGGGAGATGGGCCGGACACGGTTGAGGGCGCTGTCAACTACCATGGGTGGAAAACCTCGGTTAAGGAAAAAGGAGGACATGTCAGAGGAACTGTTTTTGAAGGTAGCATCATCAGAACAGATGCGATGGAGGCGAAGGAACTGAGAGAATAGGATGGAGTCCTAACAGGAAGCGGGGTGTAGTCGAGGTAGCTGTGGGAGTCAATAGGCTTGTAATGGATATTGGTGGACAGTCTATCACCAGAAATTGAGACAGAGAGGTCAAGGAAGGGAAGGGAAGTGTCAGAGATGGACCATGTGAAAATGATGGAGGGGTGGAGTTTGGAAGCAAAATTAATAAATTTTTCCAAGTCCCGACGAGAGCATGAAGCAGCACCCAAGTAATCATCGATGTATCGGAGAAAGAGTTGTGGGAGGGAGCCGGAGTAGGACTGGAACAAGGAATGTTCCACATACCCCATAAAGAGACAGGCATAGCTGGGGCCCATGCGGGTATCCATAGCCACACCTTTTATTTGGAGGAAGTGAGAGGAGTTAAAGTAGAAATTGTTCAGTGTGAGAACAAGTTCAGCCAGATGGAGGAGAGTAGTCGTGAATGGGGATTGTTCGGGTCTCTGTTTGAAGAGGAAGTTGAGAGACCTCAGACCATCCCAATGGGGGATGAAGATGTAGAGGGATTGGATGTCCATGGTAAAGAGGAGGCGGTTGGGGCCAGGGAACTGGAAATTGTTGATGTGACGTAAGGTGTGAGAGGAATCGCGGATGTAGGTGGGAAGGGACTGGACAAGGAGAGAGAGAAGGGAGTCAAGATAGTGAGAAATGAGGTCCCTGGGACAGGAACAGGCTGACATGATCGGTCTGCCAGGGCAGTCCTGTTTGTGGATTTTAGGTAGGAGGTAGAAGCGGGCCGTCTGAGGTTGGGCGACTATCAGGTTGGAAGCTGTGGAAGGAAGATCTTCAGAGGAGATGAGGTCAGTGACAGTCCTGGAAACAATGGCTTGATGTTCAGTGGTGGGGTCATGGTCCAGGGAGAGGTAGGAGGAAGTGTCTGCGTGTTGACGCTCAGCCTCCACGAGGTAGAGGACAGTGCGCCAGACAACAACAGCACCACCCTTGTCAGCGGGTTTGATGAAAATGTTAGGGTTGGACCTGAGAAAATTGAGTGCAGTAAGTTCAGAGAGAGACAGGTTAGAACGGGTGAGAGAGGCAGAGAAATTGAGATGACTAATGTCAAGCCGATAGTTCTCAATGAAAAGATCAAGAGAAGGTAAGAATCCAGAGGGAGGGGTCCAGGTGGAAGGAGAATATTTGAGGTGGGTAAAAGGAACCGTTGAATGGGGAGAGGACTCCTGCCCAAAGAAGTGAGCCTGGAGATGAAGGCAGCGGAAGAAGAGTTCAGCATCGTGCCAAGCCTGAAATTCATTTAGATGAGGGCGTAAGGGTATGAAACTGAGCACTGACCGTTCAGCGTCGGAGAGGGGAAGGTCAGGGGTTATAGTGAATACATGGCCGGGGCTTGGATTGGAAGATGAGGTGGGGACAGAGGAACAGGCAGGGGTGGAGGGTCCTGGATGGGTGTTGGTGTCGATGAGTTGTTGGAGCTTGCGTTCCTTAGCACTTGAGAGAAAGAGAAAAAGTTTCTTGTTGAGGCGTCGGATGAGATGAAGAATAAAATGAAACAGGGGGCATGCGCAGCTTTGAAAAAGGGTGCGGTGGTACTGCTGGAGGGAGAGATCAAGTGTGTTCATATGGCGGCGCATGGCACTGAGTGTGGATCTCAGAATGCGACGGGAACAGCAGTCCGAGAAACGTTTTATATCCTGGAGACACCTCTAAGCCTGGGTGGGTTTGAAACATGAGGGATGGAATTTCAGTTGAAATCCACGTGGGGTAAGCTGGAGACAGAGACAGTCACTGAGAAAGGAGATATGGCTGTGAAAGCGGGTTTTAGTAAACACCTTGTCAAAAACCAGGAGAGAAATGGAAAGCAAAGAAGGTGAACAATGCAAAAGAGAGATTTGAAAATCCATCCCCACCCCCTTTCCGTTTCTTCCCCCTCCTTTTTGTTTTTTCCAATAATTTATATAGATTTTTCGTTTCCCACCTATTTCCATTATTTTTAAATGTATTCCACCCATCATTTATTTCACCTTACCCCCACTAGAGTTAGCTTGCTTGTCCTGCTCTCCACTCTTAATTAGCACATTCTTTTAGATAATATCACCACCTTCAACACCTCATTGTTCTTTTGTCTGTGACATCTTTTGGTTATCTCCTCCTATCACTGCTTGCTTGTCCCAACAAAACCCCCCCAACCCCCTTAAACCAGCTTATATTTCACCCCCTTCCCTATTTTTACTTAGTTCTGTTGAAGGATCATGAGGACTCGAAATGTCAACTTTGCTCTTCTCCGCTGATGCTGCCAGACCTGCTGAGTTTTTCCAGGTGTTTCTGTTTTTGTTTTGGATTTTCAGCATCCACAGCTTTTTGTTTTTATCTATATTGAAACGAAGTTCCTGACATGCCTTGGTGGGAAATGCAGCCCGCCATTGATGGCTGGAGCGCACAATCGAGAGCTGATTTCACGATAGCATAAAACTGATTTTTAGCCATGAACAGGGGCGTAAAATTCCAGCCAGAGTACATTAAGAGAAAGTATTTCTGGTGGCTGAAAAGTCGATAACCAGAGGGTGCAGATTTAAGATGATTGACAAATGAACCAGAGATGACAGAAGAAAAAAGTATTTTACAACAATTGATTAAGATTTGGAATGCACTGCCTGAAAGGATTGTGTCTACAGATTCAACAGTAGCCTTTGAAGGAAATTGGTTTAATATTTGTAACAGAATAAAAATGCAGGGACATGGGAACAGAACTGGGGGTGAGACTAACTGGGTTGCTCTTCGAAAGAGCCGTGCTGACATGATGAGCTGAATGGTTTCCTTCTGTATTGTATTATTTTATGATTCCATAATTCTATGAAATCGAAAAGCCATTCAGACTTCATGACCAGCATGAAATGGTGTATTTAGACCACCAGAGGTCCCTGTACAACTACCTGAACACACCAATTTGAAGCTCTAACCCAATTTTCAGAAGTCATGTAGTGGTTGGAGGTTCTAAAGTGCAATGCAATCCTGAATCCATTATCAGCCAAGAAAAAAGTGTCAGGGTACAAGGACTCATCCTGGGATGATACACCATGGTCACAGTCATAGTCTGCAGTTTCTGACCTTGATTAAAGCAGTTTCAGTGAAATGCTTCTCCATACCTTTGTGCCCTCCAGTTTTGACCATTGCAACCCTTTCTGGTCTCCGATCCTCTCCTGTCCACAAAATCCAGTTTGTCAAAATCTCTGCTGCAAGTTTCCAGTTGACACTGTTTGTCTATTAACCTGTCCACGAACTTTACCCTTGCTATCTCTATGATCTAACCCATGCCAGTGACCCCTCCTAATTATTTCACACTTCCAACTCCAGCCGCTTCTGCATCTATTCCGTGGCTTCTAACCTCAATCCTCAGATGGCTACACTTGGCCCACTCTCTAAAACCCTCCCTGATTCCATTCACCTGCCACTCCACTTTCTAAGCCTTCTTACAACCTATCCCTATGTGATGAACGGGCGTGACAGTGTAGTTGAAACGAAAGATCAGCCAAGATTGTATTGAATGGTGTAAAAGGCTCGAGGGGCTATATGGTCTACTCCTGCTCCTATTTCTTATATTCTAATGTTAATCTTACTCATAAATTAAATAAGGATTACTCAGAGAGGGAGAGATAATCCTCACACAGGGAAAACAAATACAACAATGTGATAGAGTTGATCTTCAGACAACTTTTCTTAATGGAAACGTTCAATTTTATTTACAAGACAGCAGCAGCAACAACACATATGCATCAAACTCCATAACTAAGGAAGAACTCTCTCCGTAGATGCTTCCTGCACTGCTAACACATTGGTTTACACAGATCATGTGATCTTACATCACAGGATTATTCTTCAAGCTCCAGTCCTACGTTTATCCCAAACTATAATTACTACAAACAGTAACAAATGTTAGTAAGTTTAAATGTCGCACTTACTTTCATTCCTATTCCTGAAACATTTAAGAATCAGTTATTTTCTATATTTTTTGGCTTGTTGAAATATTATTAATTCAAATGATTAGATTTAGAGCAATGCTAGACAACGTTATTAAGGAAAAAGGCACGTTCATAGTCGACAAATATTTATGCGACTCTTTAATGAACTATCACCCACTTTGAAACAAAACCCAGATCCAAATACAAAATGTTCCCAATTATCTAATCTGGAATGGTTTTATACTCAAGTGATTGCCAAGTTTCATTTGTAATCAACAGGTCACTTTTGCAAGAAAGACATGCTTTTGTTCACTGTTTTCTGTTTTTGATTGGTGAATTACTGAATGACTGGTTGGATTTTAAAAAGTTACACTAAAGAGCCATTGAAGTCATTTTCAGTTCTATAAAATCAGGTTACTTGCAGATGCTGGATTAAATGCTGAAAAATGCTCATTTTTTGTGATAAACTATTTTTGACTGTACTATCAACCTGCACTGAGTTACCACTCTTAAATCTATCAAGAAATAATTTATAAAGAGAAAGCATTTGTGAAAAAAATTATATTCTGAAATACTGCCTGATTGCACTGGCTCAAGATAGATTTTATGTTCAATGATAGATGAATAACCTTGAATGAAAATTGAGGGAATGAAAACATTCGTAAAAATTAATGCAATTTTGGTCACAATTTGTGCCCTGATTCCTAATCGCATCCAAAGCAAATTCTCTACTTATTCCCTTTGTGGTGTCAAGTTTGAGATGCAAAGGGAATTGAGCAAATAACCCCATGCCAGGCACGTTGGCCAGCTTGCTCCGATCTTGTAACATATTTGTAGCATTAGTGGTTTAAAATTGGTTGTTCTGAAAACGGAGGAAGTGTCAGATGTTTAGTGGACACTGATAACAGAAACTTTCTGATGGCTGGAGAACTCTAATCTGAGTACCTTAAAAACACACGCACGCACGCACACACATGCACACACACACACGCATGCACGCACACACATGCACACACACACACGCACGCATGCACATACGCACACACGCATGCACACACACACACTTGTTTCAGCTCGCTGTCATTCAGTGGGGCCGGATTTATTCAGACATGTCAAATACGAAGTTCAGCGGAACAAGATGGACTGTGCAGATTTGGTGAGTCAGGTGGATTGTGGATTTGTGTTCTTGTTCTCACTGCACATGGCATCAGTCAGTATCTGTGGGGAATAGAATTTCCATTCAAACCTCCAAATTGATGCCAAGAAGGACTCCACAAATGTATAAGGGCTAGATTTTCCACCACTGACTGTGAGCAGGCAGGGGCCTAGCCATTAACTTCCCAGATCTGACTCATATAGACTACTCAATTGAAGGTTTACTAAACTAGTATTGCTCAACTATTTTAGCAGCAAGATTTTACAGCATCTTATGGGGTCCAGAAGGAAAAGGGTGGCAATGATAAAAGCTTTCCAGTCTTATGCCTGCTTTAGCATCAGGCATCGTCAAATTGGTCAAAGGAATAAAGATAGTGCAGTACCGATATCTCCCTGCAAAGATGAGCTTTTCCCCTCCCTCACCATGACAATTAAAGTTCATTTGGACTAATGTAGTGTTGTGCTCCCATTTGCCATCATGCTATATTTTTTCTGCTGTACCAGCTACAGAATAAATGTACTTATTGTCACTAAATTAATTTTACCTTGTTCACATATTCACACAAGTAAGCACTGTCTTTCTGGAGTGCTGGAAGATTGGATTCTAGGGACAATTTTAACCCTATCTATCCGATGGAAACCACATGAGCAGACTGTTAAAATCAGAGATTTGTCTGCCTAGGTCCTGGTCCATTGCTGCTGTCTTTCAATGAAAGGTGCTCTCCTAGCCAGGCAGCAAGGGGACCTGAAGCTGGCAGACAGCCTTTGTTAAATACGTAGATATGGACCCAATGAGGGCTCAACTGCTATTTTGACAGAAGATGGAAGCCTTGTGTCCAGGTTCTTGCCAGGTGAAGATAAAGGGAAGAAGTTGAGCCAATACAGCACCCCAATTGGAAGGAGATTTACAAGGAACAGTGGACAATTAATGAACGAATAAATGACTGAAATGAACTACTTTGAAGTGCAGTCATTGTCATTAAGTAGTTAAACACATCAAGACAAACATTTCAATACGTTTCACTGGGCCAGTTTTAGCCACCTCCATCTTGTAGACAATTATTAAATAAGTTGGCTGACTCAAATATGTTTGTGCACACGTTACACCATTAGTTACTGACTAATCTGCCTCCTCTTACAAATGTGTTGTGTTGTCCAGTACCATTTGTGAAGTGACCACTTGTGTCCCAGTCCCTCCCTCATCAGCCTGCACGAAAACCAGTTTGGAACTTGTAACGGATTGGCTTGCTGTTTTCAATCTCTCTGACTTTCAATTCTCATTCATGCCCAGCTCCTGGACTGTAAGCAAAACTTACAGTTAGGAATCCAGTGCAAGGCTGAGTAGCAGGAAGAAGCAGGGTGGATAATTCACAGGCCACCACCCTCATGGCATGTGCGCACAAGGTTGGTGTACTGCCTATAAATTACATTGAATAGGTGGAGGTGATCATGCATTGTGATCTGTGCACCCATATTCAGGGGTTATCCAACTTAGCCTCTCTCGCTCTCATTTTGTTTGCAAACTTGTGGACAATGCATCAGGTTTGTAAAAGGTGGGATCAGTCAGTAACCAGTGGTGCAATGTGCACATAAGTATATTCAATTCAGGCAACTTGTTTAATAATTGTCTACAAGGTGGAGGTGGCTAAAACTGGCCCAATAAAATGCACTGAGAGTTGCTCACTGCTATAGGTCTGTGGCTTAGGCTGTTCCTCTCTTCCTGATAAAATGATTGCTTTTCCATTTGACTGGGTCAGGTACTCCATTTAAACTCGGTGAGAAATAAAATAGACTAAGGTCCACTCTGGACTGGAAATCCTATTAAAACAATGGCCGGGATTCTCCATGCCTGCCGGTGTCGGCCATGTTCGATGGTGTGAGCGGACAATATGACGTGATCGGTTTCACAATGGTGTGAAACCAGTTTGCGATTGTCCGTTCAGCCCGCCGATAGTGGGCTGCATTTCCCGCCATCAGACGTCGGGAATCTCATTGTAATACATGTGCATATTATCATTAGACCAGTCCGCCGGAATCGACCCCCCCCCCCCCCCCACCTCACCCTCCCCCCCCCCCCCCCCCCCCCCCCCCCCGCCCCAACCCCGTTGGATCATCCGTCCATGTCGATCGGAAAGCACGCTGATGTGTTTCACACCTTGGGGGAAAACTTTCCCCCCCTTGAGGGGGTTGAGTGCAGGGGTGGGCGGGGGCAGGCGTGAACCCGATTGGGGCCACACTGCCATTTTACGTGGGTGGGCCAATTAAGGCCCACAGAGGTGCCTCAGGGAGATAAGTTTGATATTTAAAAACTGAAATAAAATAATTAAAAACTTTTAAAACACTGTCACATGAGCTGGGACATGTCAAAGAATTATTTTAAAAATTTTTATTGAATGAGGTTTCATGAAAAATGCGAAGGCCGCTTGGGCTTCTCGCCTGCCCACCAACTTTAAGGTTGGACAGGAAGCTCATTTAATTGCTTAAGTTAGCTTTTAACAAGCCTTAATAGGCCTTTGACAGTTCGGCGGGCACGTAGCCAACTAGGATGTGCACCCGCCAAAGTGGAAATCTAAATGACGTGTGGTGATGTCAGGACGCCCGCCTGATGCTACCGCGCGTCATTTTACTTGTCGGCAAGCAAGCCCCGCCTCCACTCACCGACCAGAGAATTCAGCCCATTGTATATAAGGCATGCACTTGGCAGGCTGCACTTTCAGGGGAACTCGGAGGTGAATGCACAGTAATGTGCAGCACTCGCCCGGGTCCCCTGTTGGACTTCAATCTTGAGGACCGTTGTGGAGGGGGGTCAAGGGCAGCCCAGCCATTGAATATAGCGCACAAGCATTTGATGTGGAGGGCTGTGGTGAGCAAGGGAAGTGACCACGCATTAGGGACACCTGAATAAAGTAATCACTTCTCTGCAGCTGAGACAGTACAGGCACTGCTACATTGATCTGATTGGAGTCGGGCCTCTAGCTTACCTGCCCACTCAAGCAACCTAGAGGCTTCAAAGTGCCATCAAGTGCACCAGAGCTCACACCTCCCCCCCATCCCCCGACACAGGCTGCAATGTGATGAGTGTTTTAGTGGACTGCAGAACAGTTGGGTGACTGAGCACATTGTACAATTTCCTTGCTAAAGCTGGCCATGGAGCAGTCACTGATGGAGGTGCTCACAGCCCTTTCCAATGTCAGCATCCTGGCTTGGACCAGTCTCCCTGATGTTTCAAGCTAACAGTGCAGCCTTGCAGTGCGGGTTAGGAGAATGCCTGTGCCTGAGCTGAGAGCACAGCATGCAGTCCAATGGGCAAAGCTGCTGCCAATCAGTCAGGTGGAGTGAGGCGGAGGTGGGTGGGGTTTTGGACAGCCATGCAGTGTACTATTCTCTGGCCATCCAAGTGGTAGCCAGCACTCTCTGGGAAATGTTAAGGGGCCTTCACACTTAACCCAGACAGGTTCTTAGCACTCCCATGCTAACCCGCTCTTTCATCCTACAGGAGGAGTACATCAGGATAATGGAGCCTAGTGAACTAGCTGTATGCCTGATAGCCTACAGAGAGTGGAGACGATGGAGGAGAGAGCGACTGAGGCTCCTGGCTGCACAGAGGCACAGCGAACTGCCGCTGGTTGGTGCCTAGTGACACCCAGGGTCTATAGATGCCGTCTTTCATTCCTGCAGATGACCGAGAATCAGTGTCGCCAAAGACTGTGAATGTCTAGGGAACTGGTCGGTCACATCTGCCAGCTACTGCAGGATTTGGTGCCAAGGGGACATGGAGGGCATCCACTGCCAGTGACTCTGAAGTGACCGTGGCACTTAATTTCTATGCCAGTTGCTCCTTTCAGGGCTCTACAGGTGACCTCTGTGGGATCTCACAAGCCACCACCCATAAATGCATCCATGAGGTTACGGATGCCATCTTTGCGAGGGCACACAATTTCATACAGTTCACCTGGGACCAGGAGAGCCAGGATGCAAGAGCATTTGGAACGCCCAGATCTCGGGTTTCCCACAGGTGCAGGGTGCAATTGACTGCACTCACATGATGCTCAGATCTCCTTTGCAACACATGGTCAACTACATCAACCGCAAGGGGTTCCACTCACTTAATGTGCAGCTGGTGTGCGACCACCAGAAATGCATCCTGCAGGTCTGCACATGAATCCAGGGATTGTGCAAGACTCCTACATTCTCAGTCAGTCTCAGATCCTTGACATCTTCCAGGGTCCACAGAAGTGCAGGGTTGGCTCCTGGGGGACAAGGGCTACCCGTAGAGGATGTAGCTGATGACACACATGCGATCGCCTCAGACTACAGCAGAGCGAAGGTATAATGAGATTCATGCTGCAACTCACAAGTTGGTGGAACAAACCATCAGCTGCTGAAAATGAGGTTCCAGTGCCTGGACCGGTCTGGTGGAGTGCTGCAATACAGTCCACAAAGGGTGTCATGCATCGTCGTAATCTGCTGCGCCCTTTACAGTGATGCAATGGGGAGATGAGTTGGCTGAGGAGGAGATGGAGGAGCTGGAGGTCTCCTCTGCTGTGGAGGACGCCAACGGGGATGAGGGTGAGGAGGTCCTCGAAGGCGACGATGACGGTGATGAGGCAGGTGCGCCTGGGAAGCCCTCATGGCTGTTAGATTTGTGGAGGATGGTGAGCGCAAGATGCCCCAAAGCACTTCATGGTCAATAAAGTACTTTGAATTGTAAATATTGTTGGAATGTGGGGACATGATACACTGTTGTATAAAGTGAACTTAATTATATTTGAAGTTTTATATATCACGCTGTAATTGCACCAATGGATTCGGACTTGGTTCTCACCTCTACTGTAATGAAATGGTATATACAGTTCATATGGAATATGGAAATAATTGCAGAATAATTTGTGTCCAGTTTATACTTTAAGTTAGATGTCAAAGCAGCTTTGAAATCATCTAGAGTCTGACCACCAACTTGACCAAATCACAAATTAGCTTCAATAGCCTTCTGTTATCAAAGTCATAGAGTCTGCATTGGTATAGAACATAAACAAAAATACCTGGAAAAACTCAGCAGGTCTGACAGCATCTGCGGAGAGGGATACAGTTGATGTTTCGAGTCCGTCAACTGTATCTCTCTCCGCAGATACTGTCAGACCTGCTGAGTTTTCCAGGTATTTTTGTTTTTGTCCTAGATTTCCAGCATCCGCAGTATTTTGCTTTTATCTTGGTATAGAACATACTTATTTGATTGGATGCAACCAGTTTAAATATCTGATGCTGTATTTAGACAGCAGGACTATACAGAGTTAGACCTGCTCTATTTACAATATCCCCTTCCCTCAACTGTACATCCTATTTACCATCTGTGAGAGCTGTTTCTACTTCTTTTTTTGAGGACATGGAGAACATGTAGTTGCTTGGTAATACAGAACTTGAGTACTGCTGAAAAAAAGAGACATGCTGTCCAAGCTTTTCGTCTTGTACTCATCAGGACAGATTCACAAGAATACCAAATCTTGAAAGGAATAATAACTTATACCACATGAGAAGAGGGTGTTGATTGGTTGACAAGTAGAGGTATTGCCATGCAGAATTATCCAGGGAACAGTTAACTGCCAAGTTATGGTCTAAATTAAAACCAGGTAAGTCACTTCCAAAGCGTGCGCACCTTAGACCAAGTGCAGTGTAGGGCACTGCATAAATTAGTAACCCTGCTACCAATCTGATCAATCTCATCCTGTATAAATGCTTGCTGGATTCTGAGACTGTATCTCACGTTTGGTGTTATGACACTTGCGATTTGGTTTTGCGATTCTTGTGATTATTTCCTGAAAAGTACAAGATGAAAAGCTTCGACAGCATGTCTCTCTTTTCAGCAATACTCAACATTCTTGCTTCATATCTAATGGGATGGGGCAAAAAGACTCCAATCTATCAGTCTGGAGATGCCCAGTTAAGAACATCTAGTCTAATGGGGGAAGCTACTGCAACCCAAATGTATAATCACCTCAATTTGAGCCAGGACAGGGGTCACCAGGTGAAATCATTGCTGAGATCTAAGTCACAGGAACATATGGATGGACCTTACACTCCCCCACCAGTGGCTTTCAAGGTGGGAGACATATAAAACCCAGTGGTGTGGTGGGGCCTTCAAAGCTCCGAAGCGACCACCACCAACCTGTGTGAAATTTTACAGGGGGCAGTGGAGGTGTTGGGTGGTCTGCTTGCCCTTGGGCCTATTGAGACCTAATTGGCTACTTATGGGCCTCATCCTGCTGCTGCTGATATTTTACTCACAGTGGGGAGAGGCCCACCATGCAGGAAGACCAGCATCTTTAGCTACACAGACTGGTGTTGGGGGGATCATTTTTGCAGGCTCCCTGGGCCCATCGGAGACACACTCCAAAGGTCATTCCCCACCCCTTTAACCCTCCTTCCACACTCCTGGCTTCTTGAACCAGCCCCACACCTCCCTCACCCCCTTGCCAAGACCCCCAACCACAGACTTACCTGAGCTCCTTAGCATGGTGGGACAGCCTGTACTCCCAGCAATGGCCTCTGCTCCCGGTGACACTGCGGGGACTACAGAGCTGCTGACCATCCAATTGGCTGGCAGCTCTCTCAGGTTGGGACTTCCTCCTGAAAAAGGGTCAGAAATCTCACCTTAAAGCAATTAACGCTGCTTCCAAGGTTAAATAGTTGCGGGGCAGCCATGCTGGGCAAGCTCTACCCAACATTTTTAGCCAAGGGTCAGCGAACACAGGGCCCTGTAAAGCCCAGCTGCTTAGGAACAGGAGTAGACCTGTTGTACCATTCAGTTAAATAATGGCTGATCAGTATCTCAACTACACTTACCCACCTGGTTTTAATACCTTTTAATAACCTTATCAACAAAAAATCTATCAAGTTCAATTTTGAGGTTTACAGTTGACCTAGCCACTGCAGCTTTCTGAAGGAATTCCAGATTTCCACTACCCTTTGAGTGAAGAAGTGCTTCCTGATATCACTGCTGCACAGCCCAGCTTTAGTTTTAAGGTTATGTTCTCTTGTTCTGGATTCCCCCACCAGGGGAAATAGTTTCCTTCTATTTACCCAAGTAAATCTTTCAATCACCTTAAATACCTTCACTGAAGCGTCCTTTAGTCTTCTGTATCAAGCAAATACAAGTCTAGTCCATGCAACCTGTCCTCATAATTGTGCAGTCAGCACAAGGTTTCTCCTGTATACTGGTTTGGATGTGCAAAACACAAGATTTGAAGATGAAAAGAATGGTAGATTTTGGAGAAAATTCCCACAAAAAAGCACAAAAACAAGAACTGCAACAAACAAGTGTGCATAACAGAGAAATCAGTCAATCTGCACGCAAATACCACAATGGAAGAGAGTTCACAGTTTAGGATATGCTGCACCTAAAAACGATCAAAACGTTCGTGCTTTTCAACCCGCAACTTCCAGCTGTAGTCACTGACTTTTATTCTAATTCAGGCACAAAATGGAAAAACTAGTTTATAATTTATCTTCTAAATGTCATCTGCAAAGCTTATGTGTCTGGGTTAAAAACACTTCATGTGGAATTGCACAGAAGTAACTGTATGTACAGAGGAAAGATAGAAGTTGCCTCTTATGTTCTGAATTGCAAATGTTAAATCATTTTTCTACAACAATATACTTCATTCATAAATTTTATAAAAGTACATTACGTGGCCATTTAAAGTTGACATTGCTTAAGCTGTGAAACCAAATCAGTTTTTTCCAATGCTGTTTGTTACTCATTACATTTACAAATACAGTTAATACTTACAGTATTCATTACATGTCAAACATACAGCCCGAGGGCTTTTACCCAGATTCCAGCCCCATGGTATACCAGGGCTGAAAGGCCTTAGACTGTGGCGTTTCCCCATTGCACCTCTGCAGTGGCTTTCCCAAGCTTTAGTGCATCCTTCAGCATGTAGTATTGCCCCAAATTTAGGGCCATACATTTGGCCTCACAGTATCCAGTTGTTAGTTGCTAACTGGCTTACTAAGTTCCCAATATAGCAGGCAAGAAGCATGCATACATTTCTGGACTTGTTCCACTTGCCTTGCCATAATGGGAAAAGAAAAGAATTAGGTATCCTATGTCACATTTGAAGCAAGTGTTAGTTTGACCCTTTGCCTGTGCAGATAAGGGACCAATGCCTGTTCGTTTGCTTTCAGTTAGCCATGTCCACTGTATAATGCATTACAACTGTGGCCTAATCAATGAATGGTATAACATCAACATCACTTTCTTGTTTTTATATTCTCTCAAAGTATAAAATTCTCAATCTCATTTTCCTTTTTTATAGCCTCCTTTGCCTGTGCTCCCACTTTTAAAAGTTTTGTACCATTCATGGTACACTCCTCATTTTTCCCAAACTGTATTGCTTCACATTTCTCTCTGCATTAAAGCACATCTTCCACTAATTCTCATACTTCACTAGCCGGTTTACCTGCAATAGCCTGCACTCTTCCTCTTGGCTTACCATCCCTCTTAATGTGATAGCAACTGAAAACTTAAAAATCAATCTTCTTTGACCTCCATTCAAATAATTTACATCAATGGAATACAAAAGTTGTACCTGAACAATTCCCTGTAGCACAAGATTGCCTACATCCCACCAATCCAAAAGACATCCATATTCCCCAGTGTTTGCTTGCTTTGCCATATACATGGTGTGAAATCATGCGTGGAAAGCATGATTTTAGTTTTGAAGAGCCACAGTAAGTTGGTGAACAAATAGGTAACAGTTCTGTGAATGAGAAAAAGTCTTTGCCTTCATCTGCCTTTTGCAGCTACACTGAGATGGAAGTCAGGGAGAGCAAGGTGTGACAGCTGGGGCTCCCCCCCTGCCAACCACATTGCATGCATGGCAACCATCTTGTAGGATGGGGCCTTGATTGGGCCAGATTGCAGAGATTCTCTGCCTTCAGTGGGCACCCTATATTGATGTCTGCCCCAGCACCTTTCCTCAGTCCTGAGATCTTTTTGTGCATTTGTTTGCATAACTAAGCTGTGACCAAGCCAATTTTTCTCCTTGTGAACAACCTTCTGTTTTAAACTTGACAACACATACAGTTTTTTGCACTTGGAAGAACAGACCCCCACTCCCTGCCATGTGTTAATAGGTGACTAAACAAGTTCAAGGAGTTTGGGCTATTATTTGAGTTGGCGCTACAACATCCAACATTTGGAGTAACTGCAAATGTCATAGTTCAATCAGAATTGGTCATGCATAAGAAAGTGCAGGTTTGAAAGTTATGAAAGATATCAATGCTTTTTGTGCTCTATCACTGATGCAGGGTAATATTGCAAAATGCTTGCATCATGTTACTATGATAATAGATGTATTTAATCTAAGGGCAGACTAAGCTTGGAACTCTTCCTCAAGCCTTAGAATTTTGTAATTATCTTCTCCCAAAGCTCAATCAATGAGCTGTGACGTGCTCATGACATATTGTGAAAAGGACTATTCTCAAATTCAAACATGGCTGCACTGGGACTTTCCTCAACTTCAAATATGGCTGCATTGGGGCTCCCCTCAACTTGAAATATGGGTGTACTGTTTTGGCCGGACATCCAAAATGTAATTATTGATGGGAGAGCCTATTCCTACATTCATTGCAATTTTTGACCTTCTTTTCAATGCTGCTAAGGCAAGCAGCAATATCCTCAAGAGTCACTGTGCTCAAGGTTCCCAAATCCTGAATCCCTTCTATTCTATTCATTGTGCTCCCTCCATCTGTGATAAAAACACAAGGATCACTTTGAAATAATTACATTGAGTAGATGCCACTGTTGCAGACAAGATCAGTTTCCTTGTAAGTTGTGAGAAAGCCCACAGCAATCTCAAAATCCTGGCTCCATTTTTCCAAGTATGCTGTAAATTGCCTTAGACTTCCAGTCAAATACAGGCAATTTTCAGCAATGAATCAGCAGAATTCCTAGAAGAATGGCGTAAGTGCCTATAATTATGCATTTGCACCATCGACCCAGGTGGATAATTTTCTCCCTGTCGGGCGGGATAGGCAGGAACGAGTGCGGGCGGGCACAGGGTCTCTCCTCAGCTTCAAACATGGCTGCACTGGAACTCCCCTCAACCTCAAACATAGCTGCACTGGGATTCTCCTCAGCTTCAAACATGCCAGCATTGGGACTGCCCTCAATTTCAAACAAGGCTGCACTGGGACTCCCCTCAACTTCAAACATGGCTGCACAGGGACTTTCCTCAGCTTGATACTGCTTTGGCCGGACATCCAAAATGTAATTATTGATGGGAGAGCCTATTCCTACATACAATTGCAATTTTTGACCTTCTTTTCAATGCTGCTAAGGCAAGCAGCAATATCCTCAAGAGTCACTGTGCTCATGGTTCCCAAATCCTGAATCCCTTCTATTCTATTCATTGTGCTCCCTCCATCTGTGATAAAAACACAAGGATCACTTTGAAATAATTACATTGAGTAGATGCCACTGCTGCAGACAAGATCAGTTTCCTTGTAAGTTGTGAGAAAGACCACATCAATATCAAAATCCTGGCTCCATTTTTCCAAGTATGCTGTAAATTGTCTTAGACTTCCAATCAAATACAGGGAATTTTCAGCAACGAATCAGCAAAATTCCTAGAGAAATGGTGTAAGTGCCTATAATTATGCATTTGCACCATCGACCCAGGGGGATAATTTTCTCCCCGTTGGGTGGGATGGGCAGGAGCGGGTGTGGGCGGGTACGCAGCCAATCGCCCCCCGCAATCGGCTGCCTGCTGCCATTTTACATGGGAGGGCCAATTAAGGCCCTCCCAACATGACGTGAGCTCAGAAGCGCTGTGCGCTACCTGTGTGAGCAGGGGGAGGAAAGAGTGTCGGGACCTGCGCTCTAAGCGCAGATACCCCCCTGAGACACAGAGCTGCCTCAGGGAGATTAATTTGATTCTGAAAACTCGAAAAAAAGAATTAAAAAAATTATTCAGTCATGTCCCCTCTTGTGACGGTATCACATAAGCTGGTACATGTCAATAAATTTTAATAAAAATTTTTATAACTGTTATAAACCTTTCATGAACACTCATCCTGCCTGTGGATGAGGTTCCATGAAAAATGCAAAGGCCACCTGGGCTCTTCGCCTGCCTGCCAACCTTAAGGTTGGACAGGCAGCTCTGACAACTACTTCAGTGAGTTCATTAATGCCCTTAACAAGCTTTGACAGTTCGGTGGGCGTGCAGCCGACTCCGGTGCCTGCCCACCAAACTGAAGATCAGAATGACGCACAGTGATGTCAGGATGCACAGCCCGACGTCACCATGTGTCAATTTACGCGTCAATGTGCGGGGCCCATCTCCGCACGCCAACCAGAAGATTCTGCCCCAGGTTTCCCATGGAAGAAACAACAGGTAATCAGTGGAATCCTATGGAAACCCAGGTCCAAACTGTCACCACTGCTGTGGAAGGAAGGATATCAGGGACAAGCAACATAAGTGCACATTTTAGTGTGGATCGCATTATCAGATCATGTGGTTAACACACAGATGAAAAGAGATTAACATTTTTGTATGTGAATGATACCACTTTAAAGTGCGAGTCTTATCCAATTTCCTTCAACCTCATCTTGTGTTTCGCTGTAACACATTAGGGCCAGAATTTTACGTTGGGTGTGCAGGCACGCGCCCGACATGCCCGAGCATAATGTGACACATGATGATGTCGGGCGTACGTCCCGATGTCACTGCGCACCCTTGTGATATTTTGCTAGGCGGGCGCACGATGAACACAAACGCCCATTCGCCATTAATTAATGGGCCAGTTTAGGCCCCTGAGGCACCAATTGTCTGTGATTTTGCAATTTTCAGGGCGTCCATGGGCACAACAGGCAGGCGGGTAGGCCACATTTTCAAAAACCTCATCCACAGGTGGGTTAAGATGGGTGAGTGGGCTTGCCTAATGTGAACTGTTTGTACTTTAGCTTGTAAGTTGCTGCTGCTTGCTTGTGTGAACAGAACATCTTCATTTTGCTTCAGAGCTACTTTGACAGAAATAAGAGGCTTCAGTTCAGAACTCCAGAGGAGTCATATCAGACAGCCTTCCCTTATCCTAGGAATGGGGATTGTGGTCTCCACTGGAGGCACCTCCTCTGAGGAGGGAGAGAGGGCTAGAAGGAGGAGAAGGCCAAGTGTCCCTATTCAGCTTCCAGGGGCACGACCTGTGGGAGGAGAGGCGCAGGCACAAGGGATGCAGGACCAACAGGAAGTCCAAGGCGGAAGAGGCTGCAGAAGACACCACTATCCCTGTTGCCAGGGTTTACAGACGGTGATGCATTTAACTCAATATGTCTGAGGTGCAGTGCCAAAGGAGGCTCTGCCTCTTAGGGGAGACAGTGACTTCCATCTGTTAGAGGATCGGCCCTGAGATCAGCTCTGACTGTATAGGTGGACACCCCATGCCAGTGGCACTGAAGGTCACAGTTACCCACAAGGTCTATGTCTGCAGCTCTTTTCAGGAGTCGGTCGGTGATCTTTCTGGAGTCCCTCAATCAGCTGTACACGGTTGTGTCAAGCTGGTGACAGACGCTCTGTTCAGGCGGATACTGACCTTCACCCACTACAACACGGACGAGGCCAGCCAGTCTGAGCAAACCAGAGGCTTCACAGTGATTGCTGGCTTCTCCCACGACCAGGGTGCAATAGACTGCATACATGTGGCCCTCAAGGCGCCAGCAGGTTAGCCCGGTGCCTTCATCAACAGGAAGGGCTTCCACTCCATGAACGTGCAGATAGTGTGTGATCACAGGATGCTGATTCTACAAGTCTGTGCAAGGTACCCAGGCAGCTCCCATGATGCTTACTTCCTCTGACACTCCCAGGTGCCGGGGCTCTTCAGTGCTCCAGCTCAGCTGGATGGATGGCTTCTGGGTGACAAGAGCTATCCCCTCAGAAGGTGGCTCATGATGCCTCTCCGCCATCCAAGAATAGAGAATGAGCAGTGATACAAAGGAGCCACGCCTCCACAAGGGTTGTGTTGGAGAGAACCATCAGTCTTCTCAAGATGCACTTCCGATGCCTGGACCGCTCAGGGGGCGCACTCCAGTATCCCCTAGATCATGTGTCATTGATAGTGGTTGCATGCTGCCCTCCCCACAATCTGGCGCTGGAAAGGGGGGACGCAGTGGAGGAAGAAGATGTTGACGCAACTGCTCTGGAAACTGATGATGAGTCCAATAGTGAGTCCGAGGACGAGCACGCTCAGGAGAACACCGAGGACATAGATGCTGACCTGGGCAACCTCCAGGGAGGCAGGGACACCCAGGAAGCTTTGATCCAACACTCCCTCAGCTAGCCTACTAAATAAGAACCACCACCACATGCCAGGGCTGCAGGCTCCATACTCGATCCCTGACAGGAACATTTGCTTGATGAACAACATGCATTTCAATAGAGTTCAATAACAAACAAGTCACTCATAACAACATGGGTTACACTGCACCTGCAGAACTAATGAAGCACCCAGAGGCTTGTTGAACAGAAACACATTTAATGTTGTGGCGCTTGGCATATATAATACAAATTAAATTGAAAGGTGCTATCCATCACACCAAATAATACTTAACGCAAAAGTTGGGGAAAAAAATGTCACCAGTGATAAGCCTGTGTTGTGCTTATGCTGCTTTATGTTTACACTTGTGGGTGCTACATCTAGGAGCTCCCCCTTGCTGGCACCGGCATTGGAGACAGCCTGCTCTCTGCTGTCCTGTTGGCCTTAATGACCTGGATGGGCATCCTCTGGCCAGTGGAGCCTGTGCTGGCCCCGCCTGGGAGGGAGCAGCCAGTGCCACAACTGGCATCTTCCCAGTCACCGCAGACTTATTGGATGCTACAGTCACTGGCAGAGGGGTGGAGGAGCTGCTGCCATCATCTGGAGCAACCTGAGAGGAGCCCACAGAGACCACAGGCAGTTTGTGCACCAACATGAGGTCACTTTGGACCTTGCTGCTCACCATTGATGGGTGGGCACCTAGCTGGGATACTGGGTGCCCAATCCATCTCCCACACTGACGGTAACCACCTGAGGTCATTGCTGCTGTGAGCGCTTGCAGGTCCAAACGCATCTCCAGGAACCCCTGATTCAGCTCTTGGAGGTGCTTTTCGATCATTGCTGTCCTCTGGGGTCAGTGCTGGGCTGTCAGGCTCCTCACCCAATGAGCTGCTTGTGAACCTGAAAGGAAGAATAAGGACATGTCATTAGTTGAAGTCATTACACTGTTACTGTGCATGCTTGGCACTCGGATCAGGGTGCACTCGTCTTTCCATTATCAATGGGGATTCCATGTTCGAGGCTCATATCAGTAAAGAGACACCATTGGAATGGTTGATATTACAGACATCCTGACCTCAGTGCACTGCACTCTTACCTCCCTGTGGCACCCCAAGCTCACCGTGGCTGGGTGACCTAGGCATGTGGTGCCTCTACAGTTCCAGGGCCTCCTGCTCATACCGAGTGTGAATGAGTAGCTGGGGCGGCCCTCAGCCAGTCCGCAACCTCTCGGCACTATTATGGGGTGTCTTCTCCTGAAACAACAGAGGAGCATTGATTAGTCCACCTTGTGCATTGCCATTGCAGCCTGGCCAAACTCACCTGAGGAAAATCTCGCAGGGCTCAGCCGATTCGTGACCCTGGAGCCTCAAAACACTCATTCCAAGCAGCCAGGGCTCACCCCCTTGCCTAGAAGCTGCCTCATTGACATTTGCCATTCACATTATGGGAACTCTGAGATCTAAGAGGGTGTGGGGGGGCGTGGGGTGGGGTGGGGGGGGGGGGGGGGGGGGGGGGGCGGTGGCAGGGCCGGGGGGGGATGAGCGCTTCTAACTGCTGTGCTAAGTGACCCATGCGAATATGGTACTCACCCTTCCGAGCCCGCATGCTGACTGTAAAATTCTGGCCTGGATGACCTCAGCATCCCAGACCACAATCACTGGAGGCATGAAAACTCCCAAGGTATTCAGTTCTGATAAATAACTCACTCCAGTCAATTTGTACAAATGACGACATAAAAAATTCTGCTGAAATCACACCAGCCCAGTCATGTCAATGGTAATTCATCGAAATTGAAGGTTCATTGGAAAAATAACATGGACATTGCTGATGCCCCTCAATATTTTTGCCAGCATATCTTTTTTTTTCTTCCCACCATACGATGGCAACTGTTAATATCAGTACTGTTTTTATCAACACAAAAAGTAGGCTCCCATCAGGGTCAGCTGAAATCTCTATCTTAACATCGGACCACAGATTTAGACCGAACATCAGTGCCGGATTTTCTCATCAATCTGACAATCATGAAGCTCGCACCACAATTGTATCTCCTGATGCAAGTGAAAGGAACTGCTGCACTCTCTTCATTATACTTCTAGCAGCCCTCAGACAGAGCTGGGTTAACAGTGGCGAATTGGCCAGGATTGTCCAGAGTGGTGTTTTTCAGTCAGTGGTACCTTCCCGTGGAGGGCACATCATAACCTCAACTCTCTGACATCCTGCCAGCTGCAGAATAACTGAAATAACTTGTTCAAAAACAGAATTACCTGGAAAAACTCAGCAGGTCTGGCAGCATCGGCAGAGAAGAAAAGAGTTGACGTTTTGAGTCCTCATGACCCTTCAATAGAACTGATCTTTCTTTACAAGGAGAGGGAAATATAAGCTGGTTTAAGGTTGGGGTGGGGGGAGAAGTGGAGGGGGGTGTGGGTGTTAGGATAGGAGCAGATCATCAAAAGATGTCACAATTGATGCTGCCAGACCTGCTGAGTTTTTCCAGGTAATTCTGTTTTTGTTTTGGATTTCCAGCATCCGCAGTTTTTTGTTTTTATCTTATGAAATAACTTGTTGACTTTCCAGCAACTCAATTCTTCTATGTGCTCCTCCCCAAATCTTGCTGTCATCTGCAACCTTAGGGATCCCTGTTTTGCACCTCCAAGTTGTGGCTATATACTGTGAGCAGCAATGGCTCTCAGAGCTGATTCTGATCAGAAAAGCAAAATACTGAGGATGCTGAAAATCTGAATCAAAAACGGAAAGTGCTGGAAATATTCAGCAGGTCTGGCAGCGTCTGTGGAGAGAGAAAAACAGAGTTAACATTTCAGGTTGATGAACTTTCATCAGAACTGAAGAAATATACAAATGTAAGAGTTTTAAGACAGTAGAACGGGGGATGGGGCAGGAAGAACAAAAAGGAAGGCCTGTGATTCCTATCATACCTCTCTAATTATCCATTATCATGCTGATGCAAATGCCCTTTTTCAGTCTTAAATTTTGGCTCCAGTGCCGTGACATTCCTAACTTTCAGACTAATTTCTTGTGTGACATAGGCATATATTAAACAATTTACTAAAATTAAAATGCACAGAATTCCTACTATTGTCAAGATTTATAAGTTTTTTGACAAATTTCAGTAAATTTATGAAGCAAGATCTTTCTCCCAAAAACTTAACTCTCTCTCACACTACCTTATCTAGGGCCAGATTTTTCAAGTCAGTGAGTGGGTGCGGGTCCCACTCGCCGATGTGTAAAATGACGTGCAGTGACGTCGGGAGTGCGCCCTGATGTCACCGCGCATCATCAGATTTTCAGTTTGGCAGGCCGCTGAACTATCGAAGGCCTATTAAGGCTATTTAAATATCAATTAAAACAATAAACTGAGCTGCCCGTTCAACCTTAAGGTTAGTGGGCAGACGAAGAGCCCAAGCGGCCTTTGCATTTATCATGGAACCTCATCCACGGGCGGGATGAGGTTTCATGAAGGTATTTAAAGTTTTATTAAAATTTTTAATAACATTCATCAACATGTCCCAGCTCATGTGACACTTTCACATGAGGGGACATATCTGAAATTTATTTTTCTTAATTAAAATTTTCTGAACTTAAACTAATCTCCCTGAGGCAGTTCTGTGCCTCAGGGAGATTTCTGCACTCTTTCGCGCATGCACTCCCCGACTCAGGCAACCCCACCACCCCCTCCCCTGCCCGCACAGGGAACCTCAACGCCCACTCCCACCCAACTCCACCGATGGGGAGAAAATTCTCACCTAGAGGTTTCATGACTCTCTCTTGACAGAATGCCTTTGAATAATTTATGCATAGACAACAACAATAAAGTTTTTGCATCAATGATTTTTGTCTTAAAACATTTTACTATTTACATCTTTGTCATTATTTTATGATGCTGTCAGTCTGTATTCCATTATTATAACATTATTAATTTCATTCAGGTGCGACAAATGCACCCATATATGTTACTCTGTTATTTTGTTGATTATTAATTTTAGATAATGCAAAATTCAAGCATCAGTTGTGAGTCCTAACTACAGCATATACATTGTAATTACAACTCACAACTGACCTTTGATTTTGCAGTATCAGAAGGTAATAATCTATAAATATACACACACATATAATATATAATTCCAGGTTAAATTACTTTGGGCTGCAAATGCTGAACACACTAAAATGAAGAAAAATGTAGCAAAAACTTTCAAAAATCTAAATTCCCTGGATGCAGGAGACCTCAATGGTCCCGAGGAAATATAGATTACATTACTGAGGCTTAGTGAAGCTTTCAGGAATTTCCAAATCCACCAAAGCAAAAACTAATTTTTCGTACATCAGTTCATTCTCCCTACAGTAATTCAGCCCATGTAATATTGGATTTATATTTTAATTATTGACAAGTCCATGCCCCACTGTGCCCTCATTGCAACCAATTACTTACATATGTCATACATGAGCTTTCAGCCTTACGAGGATTTTACTAGTTTTTCTTAGTTTTGTGAGTTGACACTTTGGACAGATGACAAGCAGAACATGATCAAGCAGCCACAAACCCCATTGATACCTCCAGCGATTTTTATATGAGTGAATCGGTCTCGCAACATATAAGGGAGGTCAAGCAGAGCAGCATAGCACATACAGGTGATGGTTTCACTTTTACACAGTCCTGTATCACAAAGAGGAGCTTTCAAGACTATCTGCAGCCAGGAAAGATTGGATGCAATATTTCAGATAACTGGAAATAAATGTGAGTTACAACACGTGATTTCTTGTTTAAAATTGCTCCAGTTATTTTAATGTTATGTAAAACACAGACATGCCATAAATAGAAAATACTGAATAGTAAACATAGTGGATGGTTTTTATTTACCCAAGTCTAGCTAGGGCTGAGGCGCAGGGAGACTGGTGATGTAGGGTAGTAAGAAATATAATGATAACATTAAAACACATAGGGGAGAATTTTTCTATGGCGGGCAGGCTGGGCAGGAGCGGGCACAGAGCCAGTTGCCGCCTGCGGTCCGCTGCGTGCCGCCATTTTATGCAGGCGGGCTAATTAAGGCCCGCCCAGCAAAACACGCTGTCGGTAGCGCTTCAGTGCTACCTGTGTGGGCAGGGGGGAGGAAGGAGAGTCGGGACCTGGGCTCTTTCGCGCATGCACACGAAAGAGCACAGAAATCTCCCTGAGGCACGGAGCCACCCCAGGGAGATTGAATGGGTTATAAAAGTTTTTAATAAATAAAGTAAAAATTTATTTAAACATGAGCTGGACATGTTTGTGAAGTTTGGAAAATTTATTTAATTATTTTATAAAACCTTCAGGAAACCTCATCCCCCATGTGGATGAGGTTTCCTGAAAAACGCAAAGGTCGCTTGGGCTCTTCGCCTGCCCACCAACCTTAAGGTTGGGCAGGCAGTGTTCTTAACAAGTTTAATTACTTTTTTAATGGCCTTAATAGGCTGTTGACAGTTGACAGTTCAGCTGCCTCTGGCACGCGCCCGCTGAACGAAATATTGAAATGACGCACGCCCGACTTCATCACACATCTTTTACGCGTTGGCGTGTCAGGTCCGCCCCTGCACACTGACAGCAAAATTCTGCCCATAGGGGGGAGTGTGAATCCCAACAAGGAATAGGTTGAGATTGAGTGGGAAGTGAAAATAGTAACAATTTCGGACACAAGTGCAACCCACCGCCAACATGCTTATTTCCATGTTCAACAAAGGCATCTTTGGCAAGTAACCTGTTCTTCAGCGTTGGATCAATCATTGGAATATGGACTGAAGCCTCCTTCTATATATGCATTCATAATGTCCTCATAGCATCCCTGAAGAAGTCAAACATTCCCATCGACTCATGGGAGTTCCTGACTTGTGGCCAATCAAAATGGAGAAGGTTCTTTTGGGAAGGCAGCAAGCGCATCGAGACCCTTTATCAGGAACCTGCAGAGGTGAAATCAAGGCATCAGAGAGAGCACACAAAACTCCCAACAGCTCATCTACCTGACCCTCCAAGCGCCACCTGCCCACATGTGGCAGAATCTGCCAAATGTGCATTGGACTTATCAGCCATCTCAGAAACCCTCAGACTGGACTGGAAACAAGTCATCCTCGATCCTGAGGAGCTGCCTAAGAAGGAGAATATAAGAACTACTCCTTGCTGGACTTGGTGGCTGTGCAATGCCCGTTGCTGTGAAAGTCACCATTGGCCTCAGTTTCTTTGCCTCTGGCTCCTTCCAATGCACAACCAGATAATTCTCAAGGGTCTCTCAGTCAGCTACATGTAAATACATAAGGCAGATCACTGATTGGTTACTTGACAGGATGTTGGCTTATCTCAACTTTTCCTGTGACCACAATAGCCAGAATGAGCTGGCACTTGGATTCTCTGGCTGGCTTCTCACAGGTACAGGATGCCATCGAAATGTGACAATCTAGGGAAACCACATCAACCAGGAGATTTTATAAACCACAGAAATTTTGTTCCATCAACATACAGCTAGTGTGCAAACAGAAGAAGATGTTCATGCAGGTTTGCACCAGATTCCCTAGGAACTGTCCTGATTCTTTTCTTTTGCAGCAGTCTAGCATTCTGGTCCTCATCAGAAGCAGAATTAAGGGCTGGATTATAGGAGACAAGGTAAACCCTCTTCACACTCTTCAAAAGATGCATTTCAGATGCCTTGGTAAATCTGGAGGTTCACTTCAGTTAGTATTCTGCAGTGAGGATATCTAGAATGATAGCGATGTTCTGCGTCCTACACAACATTGTACAGCAGTGAGGACTGGAGATGGAGATGGATGAAGGCCCTCATCAAGCGTTTTCTGATGAGGAGAATGTTAAAGAGAAGGAAGAGGACGAAAATGGGTCAACCATCGTCAACACAATGACATACTTTGCTACCCAGGGTGCCAAGGTGTACTGATTTTTTTTTGAAAAATATACTTTATTCATAAAATATCTGGAAGAACATTACAAAACATTTCAAAATCACCATCCCAAAAGTACAATCAGATTCAACTTTTACACATGGATCACAAGGTGCATCAATTCAATCAATGAATATAACAATCATTTCAATATGTTCATTACAGTCAATCAGACAATGGTATTGGAGTTATCAACATACATCATGTTGCACTCTGAGGTGCTTCAATACAATTATAATACAACTGGTATTCAATGCAAACATTCATTGTGAGCCGTACAGTCCGATGGGCTCTAAATAGTTCCCAGCCCCTCGTTGCACTATGGCAGAAAGGTCTTAGACAGCGACCTTTCCCCATTGCACCTTTGTGGCGGCTGCCCCAAGCTTTAAAGCGTCCCTCAGCACGTAGTCCTGGACCTTGGAATGTGCCAGACTGCAACTCTCGGTTGGGGATAACTCTTTGCGCTGGAAGACCAATAAGTTTCGGGCAAACCAAAGAGCGTCTTTCACCGAGTTGATGATCCTCCAGCTGCAGTTGATGTTTGTCTCGGTGTGTGTCCCTGGGAACAGCCTGTAGAGCACAGAGCCCTGTGTCACAGAACTGCTCGGGATGAACCTCGACAGAAACCACTGCATCTCTCTCCAGACCTTCTTTGCAAAGGCACAATCCACAAGGAGGTGAACAATGGTCTCGTCCTCACCATAGCTAGCTCAAGGGTAACGTGAAGAGGGGGTGAGACTCCTGGCGTGTTGGAAGGATCTGATGGGGAGGGCCTTTCTCACCACCAGCCAAGCTACATCTTGGTGCTTGTTGGAAAGTTCTGACAATGAGGCATTCTGCCAAATGACTTTGACAGTCTGTTTGGGGAACCATCCCACAGGATCCACCCTCTCCTTTTCCCGCAGGGCCTCTAAGACATTCCATGCCGATCACTGCCTGATGGACTTGTGGTCAATGGTGTTTCTCTGCATAAATCTTTCCACGAGGGACAGGTGGTACGTCATGGTCCAACTACTTAGAGCGTTCCGCGGCAGCGTGGCCAGAGCCATCCTTTGCAACACCGGGGACAGGTAGAACCTCAGCACGTAGTGACACTTGGTGTTTGTGTACCGAAGGTCTACACACAACTTGATGCAGCCACACACAAAGGTGTGAGGGCGATGTTGGGCATGTTTTTTCCCCCTTTATCGAGAAGCTTATACATCACTTCCCTGCGGACACGATCCATTTTTGACCTCCAGATAAAGCGAAAGATGGCTCGGGTGATCACCAGACCTGCACCACGTACAGTAACATCGAGAGTGCCTCACGCCTGATGACCGGGTACTTACCTGCAATGGATAGGGAGCATCACTCCCACATGCCCAGTTTTCTTTGCACCATAGACACTCGCTCCTTCCAGTTTCTAATGCATGGCCCAGTCCCTCTGAACCATACGCCCAGTACCTTCAGGCCGTCAGCCCTGATGGTGAAGAGGCAAAGGATCGGTCAGCCCAGTTCCCAAAGAACATGGCCTCGTTCTTCCCACGATTTACCTTGGCTCCCGAGGCCAGTTTGAACAGGTCGCAGATGTGGATCAGTCTGTGCACTGACAGCAGATCCAAGCAGAAGACAGTGACATTGTCCACGTACAGGGAGGCTTTGACCTGAGTGCCTCCACTGCCTGGGATCGTCACTCCTCTTATGCTCAGATCCTTCCTGATGGACTCAGCAAAGGGTTCTATGCAACACACAAACAGGACAGGGGAGAGGGGGCAGTCCTGCCTGACTCCAGATTTAACAGGAAAGCTATCTGATTCCTACCCATTGATTGAGACTGCGCTACTGATGTTAGTGTAGAGCAGTTGGATTTAATTGTGAATTCCCTCCCCAAACCCCATTTTGGAGAGCACATTCACCATGTAGGTGTGCGATATTCTGTCAAAGGCCTTCTCCTGATCCAGGCTGATGAGGCAGGTGTCCACACCCCTGTCCTGCACATAGGCAATCGTATCCCTGAGTAGTGCGAGGCTGTCAGAGATCTTCCTGCCAGGCACAGCACAGGTCTGCTCAGGTTGGATCACCAATTCCAGAGTGGACTTGACCCGATTGGCGATGACCTTGGACAGAATCTTATAGTTCTCACTCAACAGTGAAATGGGTCGCCAATTTCTAATTTCCTCCCTTTCCCCCTTGTGCTTGCAGATGACGGTGTTGATGCCTTTCCTCATGGATTCTGAAATGCTGCCGGCCAGAAGCATACTCTCGTACACTTCTAGCAGGTCTGGGCCGATCCAGTCCCACAGAGCCGAATACAACTCCACCGGCAAGCTGTCACTTCCAGGGGTTTTACTCTTCTCGAAGGACTCAAGGGCCTTAGTCAGTTCGCCAGGAGTTAGCGGTTTGTCCAGGCTCTCCCGTGTACTGTCGTCTAAGACCTCCGTGATAGAGGACAGGAAGGACTTGGAGGCCGTGCTGTCTGTGGGCTTCACATCATACAATCCAGCATAAAAGGATTTGCTGATCCTCAAAATGTCGGACTGTGATGACTTTACTGAGCCATCTTCTTCCTTCAGGCTGCTGATCACAGAGCTCTCTCTGTGTACCTTTTGGAAGAAGAAACGTGAGCATGTCTCATCCTGCTCCACGGAGCAGACTCTGGAATAGAAGATGATCTTGGAGGCCTCTCAGGCAAAGAACAAGGCTTGCTGGCTCTTCACCTCTTGGAGTTCCTCCTTGACATTGACACCCATCGCCTGCAGCTGGAGCAGATTCTGCATGTTTTTTCTGGCATTGAGACATTTCCCTCTGTTCCTTTCTAGTTTTCTGGGCACCTTTGAAGATGAAAAACCTTTTGATGATTCCCTTGATCGCTTCCCACCAGTGTGTCAGGGACTCAAAGAGGGGTTTCATGGTTCTCCAACCTTTGTAATCCCTCTTGAGCTCCTCAATGTTCTCTGGGGTCAGCTGTTGCACGTTTAGCTTCCATGACCCCCTGCCAACCCTCTGGTCTTCCTCTAAGTGACAATCAGCCAGTAGGAGGCAGTGGTCAGAGAAGAACACCGACTTGACGTCGGTGGATCTGACCGCGAACGCACGGGACACAAACAAGAAGTCTATCCTGGAACGGATAGACCCGTCTGGCTGCAACCAGGTGTATCTACGCTGCGCTCCATCTGCAGGGTTGCTGAAGACGTCATGCAGCTTGGCATCCTTAACTGTTTCCATCAGGGATCTGGACGTAGCGTCCAATCTGCTGTAAGCCCTGCGGATCATCCAGCCGCATCGATGATGCAGTTGAAGTCACCGCCCAGAATGACCGGCCTGCAGGTTGCCAGCAGCAGTGGGAGCTGCTGAAAAACCACCAGCCGCTTGCCCTTTTGTGCCGGGGCGAACACGTTAATTACCCGGAGTGGAGCATTCTTGTACATACGTCTGCTATGAGGAGTCACCCGCCCACCACCTCCTTAACCTCAGAGACGGTGAAGTTGCCTCCCCGCAGCAGAATACCCAGGCCGGAGGAATGAGAGTTGTTTCCTGCCGACCAGATTGATGGCCCATGAGACCACCATCATGACCATTGCCTGTAGGAGCTGAGGTGCTTGTGTGTGTGCGCGTGTGAGTGTGCATGTGTTTGTGTGTGTGTGTAAATGTGTGTGTGCGTGTGCATGTGTGTATATATGTGTGCATGTGTGTGTGTGTGTGCGTGTGTGCGTGCGTGTGTGTATAAGTGTGCGTGTGTGCATGGGTGTGTGTATTTGTGTGCGTGTGTGTGTGTGCGTGTGTGCCATATGTGTGTGCGTGTGTGCGTGTGTGTGTGTGTGTAAGTGTACATGTGTGCATGCATGTGTGTGTGTATGTGTGTGAGTAAGTGTGTGTAAGTTTGTATGTGTGAGCATGCAAGTGTGTGTATGTGTGTGCGTGTGTGTGTGTAAGTGTGCGTGTGTGCGTGCGTGTGTGTGTATGTGTGTGCACGTGTTCACATATGTGTGAAAGTAGGTGCATATTTCATTATATTACTTAGAACATTTTAAGTGTAATAAAGCTAACCTCTTTCTTATTAAACTCAGGAAAACCTGACCTATTGGTTCTACTTTGGTCACAGCACATAAATAGTTAAGTACTCATTGAATTGGAATGTATATTCTTTTCAAACAAAAAAAAAACTGTCGACGTCCAGTGAGGAAAGGGCGAAGAGGAGAGTCATTCAACCCCTCCTCACCTGGTCGTAACAACACCCATTATACATCCCCTTGACAGATCCAATTGTGTACTAACATACATCATGAAACAAATGAAAGAGCAAATTGGCACTTTGGGTGCAACAATGGGAAAAATGTCAAAAAGCATTTTCTGATGACGAATCGCACGTTGCCACAGATAAGATATCAGTCATCCAGTTTAGGAAGCATCCATTTTAGGAAGTGGACTTATTCTGCATGGCTGTGGTCATTGCCTGCATAGACTGATTTGAGAAGCCTGCTTGAAGCTCTATGGTGATGCCCAGTCTCTCGTGACAGACATTTTTGCAATTACCTGTGACACCCATCCACTGCCACTCGATTTGAGCTCCTCTGTGTTCTCTGCCATTGTGAAGAGTGTGTGTGCAACTTGTCTGTCTGTACCTCACAAAATTGCAGTTATGCCTCAGGTCTCGCCACACCAACGCAGTCAATACCCACCTCCCAGAAGTCATGAGGATTATTTCTGGAACATTGAGACCAACACAGTTCCAGTGGTTTCCTGGGCTTGCACATATTGAGCCTCCTGATGTCTGCAGGGAAAACATCCTCCTCAAAGAACACCACTGGCTGAGAGCTAATGAAGCATTCCTACTGACACAGAGCCTCCAAAAATAAAACACACTGTCATCTGAAATCCCACAGCCCCTACTGGACAACACTCCACACCATACAAACTGATGACAGCCCCACCTCTCAGTGGCACACTACCCAGTTGACTGCAAACGTGACCAACCATAACCTGGTAACTAACCGAGTGAAGTCCCAGGTTTGAACCTTCCATGGAAAATCTGGACAACCCCCAACCGCTTGAGGACAGACCAGGGAAGATGTGTCTGCTTGGTCCACAAGTGGAGCACGAGCAACTGTTCAAATTGTGACTGTGGCCATCCGAGTCAAAGCATCTCGCATAAACTGTACTACTTCTCCCCTCAGAGATCCATTCCTGGTGGCATCATAACCATTCACACTGGGTCAGCTAAAGCTGAATGGATTGTTAACTTTGAGATTGAGCTACAACTGCTTCCCCAGCCTTACGAATAAAAATAAAAAAGTTGTACCTCTATTATTCTCCTTCTCAATGATAGCCCCTGGGGTTCAGCATCTGTGTCCAGTTTGGGGGAGTTTTGAGAAGATTGCGTCCCCTGTTGTGGACTTTCCACAGCTGTCTCTGCTGACAATGTCTCCTCATTTGTGCTCATTTGTGAATTGTGAATCATCAGGTGAAAATCCAACTGCCTAGCTGAGCCCACTGAAGTCCATGACTGCATGTCCTGTGACTGAGCACTTCCTGAGGAAATGAAGCCCTCTGAGAAATTGTCCTTATGTAGCACCACTGATCTTTGTTCTCTGCATGCCCTGGAAGAGGAAAGAAAGGAATACGAATTAGTCGTGTCAAAGGCATAATCTTGACAATCACCATCTTCAGGCTTCTCATAGTTCAATCCTTAATGAAATAATGTCAGCATGCGTGTAAGAGACCTTAATTCTCTCATCTGACACCTGTAAGCTCCCTGTCTCTCTCCATCTCCAACTGAGAGGGACTCAGATATGTTGCTTATCTTCATTGCCTCCTTGTCTGTAACTGTGAGCTGCACTATTTCTGAGGATAATCTCTGGCCCTGCCCCACTATCCTGTGCTTTGTATTGTCTTCCACTGCAAGAGGTGAAAGAGTGGGCCTGTGAGTGACTGAAGATGAAACATTTAGCTGATGGATGCATTGCAGTCAGTTTGGATGACTATTAAATGCATCACCTTGCCTAAGGATTGCGGTGAATGGCAGTGGTGGATGGATGGCAGAGGTGAGCAAATGCATAGAATGTGAAGGATAGGTGCTACTGAAAGCTGAGTGGGTGTCATGGAGTCCATTTGGCAAGACAGAGTGAGACGGTAGAAGACTTGATTATATACCATAGGATATGTTACTCATCAAATGTACTCACTTTTCTTCATTGTATTTGTCATTAAAACACTTCTTGCGCTGCATTCAAGACTGGACTCAATGTTTTTGCTGCTCCTTCTCAGTTTCCTCCAACTCTGCCTTCCTGTTTCTTCTTCCAATTGCTGGGGGAAAGTGTGTCCTGTCCCTGCTGCTCCTGTTTTCCCAGCAGTAATTCAAGGGAACTGTCATTAAAACTAGTTGCAGGCTTTGCTCTTCGTGACTCCATGCTAAACTCCTCCAAATTTTATTCCTGCATTGGCCTTTTAAATAATGAATTTCAAGTCCCATCATGGGTGGCATGGTGGTGCAGTGGTGCAGTGGTTACACTGCTGCCTCACACCTCCAGGGCCCTGGGTTCGATCTGACCTTGAGTGTCTGTCTGTGTGGAGTTTGCATATTCTCCCCGTGTCTGTTTGGGTTTCCTCCCACTGTCCAAAGATGTGCTGGTTAGGGGATTGGCTATAGTAAAATTTCCCCTTAGTGGGTGCCCTGTGATGTACTGGTGTCTGTAACCTGGCCAGAACCCATCCCCTGTTGGGATAAGTGTGTTTTAGTTCAAAAGGCATCATACCCATTATCTACAACAATGAAGTGTTTTGAAGGAATTAGTTAGATTAGCACAAACATAATTTGACAGAATTAGTCAATCTATCAATTTTATGCACAAGCTTTATGAGAAAGCAAAATTTTCCAGTAGAGCATGAATATGGGAGTGCAATGACTACATTGCATATGGGATAATATAAGCTGGAGTGTGATATAAGGCTGTAAGACAAAAATGAGGCATCAAATGGTACTCCAGAACACAAGAACAATTTAGTTCAAGCAATTTGGCGCAGCTAGGACACCAAAGATGTGAATCACACTCCAGTCAACAAATTTTTACATAAAACACCCAATTGAAGGTCAGGACTCAGAAGGATTCTTTTTTGCCACAGGTCATGTTGGGCAATGTTAGATGGCAGGCTCCCGTTACTGAGTCACAAGGATCTATTTGGACATTATTTAAACGACATTCTGTCATGATCACGGAGCATAGCCCAATTACTTACAGACATATTGAACTTTTAAGTAAGACACTTTTTTTAAAAAGGGCATGCAAGCCAAATCTGGCTAAAACTGTAAAGTAAACACTTGCTGGAAAATTCCTATATGGATTACACTTGACCAACTAGTCCAGAGAGTGGAATGTGGCACCTAAAACAGAGACATTTCAAAGGAAAATATGCAATGCAAAAACTGAACTGTAATCACCTGTGGTTGCAGGGATAATGAAGGCTGATTACCACCTCAGCAGAAACCATCTCCTGTGAGTTATATCCCAGATTGTGGGCATGATGTGAGTTGAAACAAAAGCAGATCTGGGCGAAAGACATGTTTGTTTTTCTCTCTTCCAGGAATACACAAGAAAAGGGGTTAAAAAGCCAGCTGCAACCCTAGTTCTGTGTGCTAATTTTGGTGTTCCAGGCCTGGTGTTTGAGGGCGCGCTATGAAGATCGCAGCAGAAGAACATCAACTAGACATCCCTGCGCTTGCAGGTAAAACAAATCCTCTCTCTCTGATTGCTGGAAGCAAGTCACAAGTCAGCAAAGCCACAGTTCAAAAAGAAACAGGACAACTCCTTTCAGCTAACCTGCAGGACCAAGAATCTCCAAACCAACTGCTCAACTGCCCAAAGTCAGCTCTACTGAAATCATCCAACTTAACGGCCACAACTTTTCACCATCTCCTCCTCATAGGCCAAAGACTGATTTGGATATCTTTTTAACTTTTGTAACTGGACCCACTTCTCATTTTTCACCTGTGTGTATGTGTGTTGCATTTTTATTACTTTTTTATCGTGTTTTATTAACGAATAAATCCACTCCTTTTTTAACTCAAGAAAGCCTGGTTAAATTGGCTCCTTTTAAAACATTAATACATTTGGACTAGGAAAAGGTATCCACGAGGGGAGGGATCCCTTTTAAATTAACCTTGTTGCAATCACCCAAGGGGGTTGAATAAAGAAGGAGAGCAGGAAAATAACAATTTGGGATACCTTGTCCGGGATCAAAACAAATTGGGGGACCTTGTCTGGGGAACGGCTGTAACAATTCTTATTGGACCTCAATTCAAATAATTTTATAGAGAAAACACATGACTTGCTCACAATAATGTGATTATTGCAAAAAGCACTTTACAGGGAAACAACCTGCTTCCATCACCCTTTCAGGCATGCATTTCCAACCATAGCAACTGCCGATGCAAAAAACATTTCTCCTCATCTCCCCTCATTTTTTCTCCAATTATCTTAAGAACATAAGGATGTAAGAAATAGGGACAGGGGTAGACCATTCAGCCCCTCGAGCCTGCTCAGCCATTCAATAAGATCATGGCTGACCTTTTTGTGTTTCGATTTCCACATCCCCATCTAACCCCAATAACCTTTGATTCCCTTGTCTAACAGGAATCTATCTACCTCTGGCTTAAAAATATTCAATGACCCCGCCTCCACCTCCTACTGAGGCAGAGAGTTCCAAAGTCGCACAACCCTCTGAGAGGAAAAATTTCTCCTCATCTCTGTTATAAAAGGGCGACCCCTAATTTTAAAACCATGCCCCCTAGTTCTGGACTCACCCAGAAAAGGAAACATCCTTTTGATGCTTTCTATGTCTTTGGCTTATCGACCTTCACACCAGTGGAAACAGTTTTCCCTCAGTTTGCTCCATCAAAGCCCTTTAAAATGTTGAACACGTATATTAACTTTTAAAATTGAACCAATAGGTTCTGTGTGGATATTACTCATTTGTCCCATAGTAGAACTTAAAAAAAAGAACAAAATTGCATTTATATAGCACCTTTCATGTCGTTAGGGCATTCCAAAATACTTTATACCCAATGAATTACTTTAGAAATGTAGTCACTGTTGTTATGTCAGCAAATGCAGCAGTTAATTTGTGCACAGCTGGGCCCGTGAACAACAAATGCTATGAGGGACCAACAAATCTTTTTACTGCTGCTGGTTTAAGACATAAGTGTTGACCAGAACACCAAGAGAACTCCCTTTGCCCTTACCACCACCATTAACACTCCCTTTTTACTTTTGTTCAGGACATCTTTGTCAATCTCTCCTTTGGCCCCACCTATCGCTGGCCTTCTATCCTGCTTCACCTGCCCCACCCACCTTATGCAGTATAAATTTCATCGTATTTCTACTTCTCTGAAAAAGGGTCATATGAACTCGAAACGTCAACTCTGTTTTTCTCTCCACAGATGCTGTCAAATCTGTTGAGTTTTTCCAGCATTTTTCTGTTTTTCCATCAAGAGAACTCCCCTGCTCTACTTTTGAAAAATGCCAGAGACCTTTATATCTGGCAGATGGTCCCTTAGAACAATGCAGATGAAAGCCAAACCTTTGACATCTAGTATTCTAGCTCAGTACTGTTTGGTGAGATGCACTCTAAATCTCTATCTCTTCTGCCATGATAGAGTTTCTTGTTTTGTCAACCAGTAGTTACCTTTTGTTGAATGTCTGATTGAATCTCAGTTCCCTTCAATAGATCACACGCAGTGTTTGATGGCCTAACTGTTACATAATTTTGCAATTCTACAGAGTTCAATACATTTAGCCTTCAACTTACCCTATGAATAGGTCTCATCTTACCTAAAGTCCACATTTTATATTTCTCCAATATGTCAGAACACTAAGGAATAGCAACTTAATCTTTGATCAACAGTCTGGGTTTAATCCAGCCCGTTCACGGCCTTGATGTCACATTTGATCCCGAGATAAGTTTTCAATTTCGCACCATCACTTAGACGACCTATTTTTACCTTCGACTTCTCAGTGCGACTTTTCAGCTGATCTGCTGCTGAAACCCTCATCCATACCTTTGTCTCCTCTATTCCAAGGCATTCCTGGCTGATCTCCCACATTCTACCCTCCATAAACTTGAGGTCATCCAAAATGCCCTAACTTACAGCAAGTCCATTCTCCTATCAGCCCTGTGCTTGCTGACCTACTTTGGTCAAGCAATATCTTGATTTTAAAATTCTCAACATTGTTTCCAAACCTCTCCATGGTCTTACCCCTCCCTATCTCTGTAATCTCCTCTAATCCCACAACCTTCAGAGAAATCATCTAATTCTGGCCTCTTGTGTATTCCCAATCATAATTGCTCCACCATTAGTTGCCGTGCCTTCAGCTACCTAGGCCCCAAGCTCTGAAATTCCCTCCCTACAACTTTCCACCTCTCTACCTCACTTTCCTCCTCTAAGACACTTCTAAAAAATATTCCTCTTTGACTGAGCTTTCAGTCAATTGACCTAACTTCTCCTTTTGTGGCTCCTCATCTCTGTTTTATAATGCTCCTGTGAAGGCCTTGGGACATTTCATTATGTTAAAGATGCTATACAAATATGAATTGTTGTTGCTAATGTGGTCCATGTTTCTGATCCTGATTGGAAAGTTCAGGCCTTGAGTTTGTGTAGGGAAGCAGCCAAAATTAAATTGTGTTTTGCCTACAATGATTCACTTTGTATTTCTGAGAAAACGATTCATCTAATCAAGATTCAGTCAGCCTCAGTTCAGTGGTGGCTGTGGTTTACCATCATAATCTATATGTGGCTTTTGACAGCTGCTTTCAATGTATTTTTTAATAAGTGAAAGAGTGAAAGACACAAATGTGATTAGTTAGAAGAGCCTGAGATAAATACAGTTATTGCTAATTTAGCACTCCTAATATGTTCCTAAAAAGCAGCGTGCTAAACAAAAGTGTGTAAAACAAAAATCACTTCCCAATAAGAAAACATGTGCTGAGATGGGTTAGATTCCTGACCTGTAATTTTTAGATAAAAATCTGCTGGCTGCCTTTAACCTAACTGGCCCAAAAATCCTCCTTCTACTTCCCAACTCTTACTAACTCTTAATAACTTACTTTCTCTACTTACCAGCTTGCTGCCTCCCCGGACACTTCTGCTTGCCGCTTGCCTCCTCCAAACCTCCCACTCACCCCTTCCGCCCCTGATGCCCCCGCTCGCTGCTTCCCTCCCCTGACCCTCCCACTTGCCGCTTCCCATCATCTGGCCCTCAACCACTTTGACTGCCTCACTCGCTACCCCTCTCACTCACTCACTCCCTTGCTCACTCGCTCACTCACTCCATCACTCATGCTCTCAATGAGGGCTCAGGAGAGGGACAGTGAGCAAAGTGGCAAGTCGGAAGCAGTGAGAGGGTTGGGAGAGGGAAGTGGCAAACAGGAGGGAGGCAGTAAGCAGAAGGATGCGGGAGTAGGAAGCATCTGTAAGTTTTTTAAAGAGACTGAGCATGCACAATAACCGCACTAAAACAAAAATGTGCTAATAACATGTATTTTAAATGAAGAATACCTATGCTTAAGGAAGAATCTATTTTAGTTGAGTCATTCCATAGAAACTAGATTTTGATTTAGAAGTGAATGTGCCTCTATTGAGTAGATAACTGATGACAAAATCTCTTCTTTAGGAAGGATATTAATATTTACTTTGATTAAACAATCCCTATAATGCTCTCTCTCTGTCATCAGCCTCCTGCAGCATTCCAGTGAAGCTCAACATAAGCTCAAAGAACAGCACCTCAACTTTCTCTTGGCACTCTACAGCTCCCCAGACTCAACATTGAGATCAAGGACTGCAGACCATAATCTCTGCCACCATTTTGTTTCCTATATCTTTGTAGGTTTCTGTTTTAGTCTCATTTTTTCCTTTACTTTTGCTTTTGGAAGGCATCTGTTCAACAATCTGCCATTCACACCTCCTCTAAATACGGTTTTTGTTTCTTTACTTGTCTCATCACCCTTTGGTCTTCCACTGCCAATTCTTTTGTCATTTAATCTCTCCTGTAATATACCTTATCCTAGACCTTCCCCTTTGTTCTTTTTCCCATCCTCCCCCTTTTATTTGCTTAAAACCTATAACACTTCTAATTTTTCCTAGTTCTGGTGAAAGGTCATTGACATAAAATATTAACTCTGTTTCTCTCTCCACAGGTGCTGCCAGATTTGTCAGGTATTTCTGGAATTTTCTGTTTTTATTTCAAAACTCTAGCATTCTACAGTACTAATTTTCAAATTGTCAAGAACTTGCTGAAATATTTCATTTTCCATTGGTTATTTCCATTTCTATGTATGCTTCATTTGATAACAATGGGATTACAAATTTAATAAAACAGTAGAGGTTTGACTATGAAAATTCAACTGGCATCTCCAGCCAATCAGAGAAAAGCCAGCCGCTGAGAAAAGGGAGAGCTCATAAACTGAAAAATGGGACACTTCTTTTACTCAAATTAACTTAATCAATTCAGTAAGTTATCAACTATTCAACTCAAATTGGAGGGAATAGTCAATTACAATGATCTAATGTCAGCTAAATCAGCCAATTGTCTTCTGGGTCATTTTCAATTCAGGCAACATAACAAGATACAGCACATCTTTGTTCTATTGTTGTTAAAATGGTGGAAAGTGTGATGAGTACATTTAACACAATTGGCTGGATATGCTGTGAAAATAATGGTGAGGCTAACAATGCACAATGTTATCCATGTGTTTATCAAAAATCAAATGCAGGTGAGCACAGATGCACAGCTAAACATGAAAATCAGAAAGTTGCTGTCTGAGATGTGCCGCTCTTCCATAATTGTAAACATCATTGCAGCATCTGGCTGCCCATTCAAATATTTTGAAAGGTGTGAGGCTCCTGTACTGGTATCATAGATATGCTGTAAGTTTGCCATAAGTAAAGTCAAGACATTCCAGGCTAAGCACTCTTTTAATGATTACTTAAATACCACCAACCAACCTCTCTGGCATTGAAAGTCAACTTTAGCAAATGTGGGATCTCATTGCATCAGATTTTAACAATTGTTGAAGTTTTAAAAGAAAGCATTTCACTTTCCATCTCTTTATCTCTCTATTCATCAAATCTTTCTTTCCCTTAATTTGCTTTCTGTACCTGATTTGACATTGAATTCATATCACATCTAGATTCAGATATTGTGTGCTTCTCTGCTTCTCATTGAAGATTCTTCAATTTGATTGGTTAGAGGGATATACAGTTGTTTTCCATGTTCACAACTCTCCCAGATACTCTGGAGAGGATGCTGTGCTGTTTGGACACTCGCTGACAGCAACTAGCTGTTCAAAGCCATTTGAGAAGACCCTGGGTAAGAGCTGGCCTCATGAATGGCTTGCACCATTCATTCACCACTCAGCAAAACTTGACTCAATAAACTTGGCATTCCATATTCCATTGTGTTCTTTTCTTTGATAAATGCATGTTTGATTTGAGTGAAGTTGTAGATTTTCAGGAGATTAAATTGGATAGCGTCCCAAAAAGAACAAGGGGATTATGGTCCCCAATGAACCCATGCCCGTTCATTGCCCAATGGACTGCACATTAAATTTGTGCTACCTTCTGATTTCCATGATTGCTATGTGCAACCAGCACTAGCCACGCTGTTCATTGGCTGAACACAGCAGCAGGCAATATGCTATCATGAATGGCTCATATTAATTAAAGGCAGCTTGCACTTGGAGCAAAGGAGATGAAGGGAAATTTGATGGAGATGTACAGGATTATGACAGGTTTGGATAATGTAGACAGGGAGAAACTGTTCCCATCAGCTGATTGTACAAGGACAAGGAGACACAGATTTAAGGTTTTGAGCAAGAGATGCGGGGAGAATGTGAGGAAGAACTTTTTTTATGCAGCAAGTGGTCATGACCTGCAACTTGCTGCACACAAAGCTGTTGGAAGTAGAAGTGATCAATAATTTCCAAAGGAAATTGGATTAACAAAGGAAATTGAAGCAAATAAACTTGCAAGGCTATGGGGATAGAGGGGAGCAATGGGACTAACTGGATGGCTCCATGAAGAGTGCTGGCATGAACTTGGTGGGCCAAATGGCCTCCTTCTGTGCCTCTAGGACTCTATGGTGAGGATTTTTCCTTTGTCGGGCAGGCTTGGCGGGGATGAGCAGGGACAGTCGGGAAGACAGCTGCTGCCTGCGATCAGGTCCAAATCACGATTTCACCCTGGTGTGCCAATTAAGCTCTGCCCAGCGTGAAACATGAGCGGCAGCGCTCAGCGCTATCTGGGTGGGGGTGGGGGGGGGTGGGAGTGGAGGGCGTGCATGAACTTCACACAAGTGAGTGGCTGTGCACTTGAAAATCTCCCTGAGGCACAGAGCTGCCTTAAGGAGATGAACATTTTTCAAAATAAAAAATAAAGCTTTTAAAAATGTTAGAAAACATGTCCCCTTACATGATTCTGTCACATCAGTAGGGACATGTTATTAATTAAATTTTAAAATTCTGATTTTATTTTTATTTGCTGTTGGAAACCTCATCCCGCCTTGGATGAGGTTCCCTAAGAAATGCAAAAGGCCACTTGGCCTTTTCGCCTGCCCACCAACTGTAAGGTTTTAACTTTTTAATGGCCTTAATAGGTCTTTTAATTGTTGGGCGGGCACACCGCCGACTCCAGTGTGCATCCACCGACTGAAATATTGTGCGAGTGCGTGATGAGGTTGGGATGCTTGCCCAACATCATCGTGCGTCGTTTTACACTCGGTTGAGTTGGGAGCACGCCCACCCACCGATCTAAAAGTTCTCCCCAAGGTTTCTTAAAGGGGAGGTGCATTGTGGTTGCTGGAATTGGTGTCAGAAAGTATATTGATTTTGAAGAATATTATCAAGGTGCCTCAACCCTAGATAGGGAATGAGCACCAAGGTTTTTCAATAATTAGAAGTAGGATCGAAAAAGAATTGCATTTATAGTCGTTTGGTAGTACAGAACTTGAGTATTACTGCAAAAAGAGATTTTTTTTGTCAAAGCTTTTCATCTTGCACTCGTCAGGGCGATTTGCAAGAAAATACCAATTTCGGGGAAACAACATATTTATAATGCATGAGAAGAGAATGCTGACTGGTTAGCAAGTGGACTCTGATTGATAGAGGCATTGCCTTAGAGACTGCACCAGTGGATGGTGACTGACCATTGACTGTCCAGCATTGTTTGAAATTTAAACCAGGCTGCTTGACTCTGGTAATGTCTTGACCAATCAGCGTCAAGCAGCTTGGTTTAAATTTCAAACAATGTTTAGCAATTAACTGCCAGTCACCATCCGCTGGTGTATTCTCCATGGCAATGCTTCTACTAATCAGAGTCCACTTACCAACCAATCAGCACTCTCTTCTTATGCAGTATAAATATATAGTTTCCCCTGACATTGGTATTTTCTTTCAAATTGTCCTGATGAGTGCAAGACAAAAATCTTCAACAAACATCTATTTTTCAGCAATACTTGCATTTATATAGTGCCGTTTATGACCTCAGGACATCTCAAAGCACTTTATAGCCAATAAAGTATAGTCACTATTGTAGTGTACGAAATGTGGTAACCAAGCTGTGCACAGCATGCTCCCACAAACAGCAATGTGTTCACGACCAGGTGTTCCGGCTAAGTGATATTGGTTGAGGGGAAAATATTGGCCAGGAGATTAGGGACAACTCCTCTGCTCTTCTTCGCAGTAGTGTCATGAAATCTTTTACATGCACCTTACAGCACAGACTGTGCTTCAATTTAGCAACTAATCAGAAAGGTAGCGCCTCCAACAGTGTAGCACACCCCCTGTACTGCACAGGAGGCCTTGGTACAGTAGTAAGAGAGAAGGAAAGGCATCCTGTATCCACAAGAGGTCATGAAGATAAAGAGATATTGTCACTCAATTTCACAGTCACAGCCACCAACTCAGAGACTGATACAACATATACTTCAGAAGATAAAATAGAGGAAGGGTCAGCATGTGGTGAGACACTGAGCACAAGTGGGCAAGAACTAGGGCAGGGGGGAAGGGAATCACAGGTGTCAGCTCTATGGAGGTCAATGTTACACACTATTTTTATTGCAGCAGAGTCAGCTGAGGATTTCAGTGACAGGCTACAGAATGGCCTGTACACAACCAAATAGTCGATGCACTGGAAAGCCTTCCAAAAAACCTATGCACAAAGTCAAGGAGCATGGAGGGGTCCAGAAATAAGTTGGTAGAGAGCTTTGTGCAGAGCTTGGAGCCCATCCTTCCATACCTGGAATAGGTGGTCAACTCCTTCAGGATACACCTGGTACATGATATTGAATTTAGTGAGCAGGGGAAATGGGGCCCGCTCGCCGATGCATAAAATGACGCGGGATGACGTTGGGCAGAACTCCCAACATCACCCCGCCTCATTTAAATTTTCAGGTCGGCGGGGGTGCAGCCTGCCGTCAGCACCCGCCGACCTGTCAATAGTCAATTGAGGCTATTTAAAAACTAATTGAAGTCGTTAAAGGACCTGTCCATCCAACCTTAAGGTTGGCAGACAGGCCGGGAGCCCTGGCGGGCTTCAGAAAAAGCATGAAACCTCATCCACTGGCGGGATGAAGTTTCATGTAGGTTTTTAAAAATTTAATAAAAGTTGAATTAAAAGTGATGAACATGTCCCAACTCATGTGACAGTGACACATGAGGGGACATGTCAGGGAAATTTTATTTGTCTATATTTCACATTTTTTAATTTGGCACCAATCTCCCTGAGGCAGCACATAGCTTCAGGGAGATGAGTGCACTCTTTTGCGCACATGTGCAAAAGAGCGCACTCTCGGCCTAGGGGAACCCCCCCCCCCCCACCCAACCACTGCCCCCCCCCACCACCCAGCCCACACAGGGAGCACGTAGCCCTTCCTGGCGGACATCACGCCTGCTCCTGAACATCCCCCACAACGGGCGGAAAGTTCTTCCCTGGAATCCACCACGATGCAGAGGCTGATGATCAATTTCACAATTGCAGCACAAGCAGTTTGCATCAAAGGTCAGAGTGCTGCAGTGGAAGATCAGACTGCTCTCATCATGGCTTTGGATAACACTGCCAAAGAGTTTCCAGGGCATTACAGCAGACCATCAATCTATTCTCCAACAGATCGGTAGGATTGTGAGGTGCCACTCTGGGTGAGTGGCAGTGGCTTCATGGAATAGGAGCCTGTTGACCCTCACTCAGAATGATAACATTCCCACGAGTGCCTTTGCTGTTGCCAGTCTGCCAGCCATCCCAGATTGCTGCACCCGAGGCTGAAATGCTTTGGTCTGAAGCTGTGTCCTGTCAGCCCAGAGCTGCTCAATGCTGTCTTCAGTTGAAGGTCAACAGGCTTCCACACTAGTGCTGCAGCCACTGGGGAAGCAACACATGGGAGCATAAGAAGAGGCAAAAAGACACAGAAGTCAGACAGTAATGGAATGCACAGGGTAATTAGGTTCATTGTGTGTGTTATTTAATGATTGAATTGATACATTGGATTTGACTTTGCAATTGGTGTCAGTTTTTACTCCCATGATAAACTGAGGGAAGAACCTATGAATGTCGTGAGAAAGAGAAAAAATGGAAAGGTCATTGAGAGAGGAACAGTAAGGAATGTAGGAGTGTTGATGAATGGCGTGGTGTTGTGGTTACTGGCATCACTCAAAAATAATCTCATGATGTTAAGCCTTGCCAGAAAGGGCCTGTGTACATTTGAACCTTCCACTTCCTCTTCCTCTTCCTACACATCATCTTCCTCTCTTCCTCCTTTACACAAAACAGTTAAGAAGGCAAGTGACATGTTGGCTTTTATTGTAAGGGGATCGGAGTAAAAGATTAGAGAAGCCTTTCTACAATTGTACAGGGCCTTGGTGAAACTGAACCTGGAGTGCTGTCCATAGTTCTGTTCTCCATGTCTAAGAAAGTATTGGAAGCAGTACAGCACTGGCTCACTAGGTTGGTCCATGGGATGAGGGGAGAGGAACACAGTTAACGTTTCGAGTCCGAATGACCCTTCAACAGAACTAAGTAAAAATAGAAGAGAGGTGAAATATAAGCTGCTTTAAGGGGAGTGGGGGGGGTGGGGGGGTGCTGTGATGCGGTGGGACAAATAGAGCTGGATAGAGGGCCAGTGATAGGGGAGATAACCAAAAGATGTCACAGACAAAATGACAAAGAGGTGTTGAAGATGGTGATATTATCTAAAGGAATGTACTAATTAAGGGTAGAAAGCAGGAAAAGCAAGGTACAGATAGCCCTAGTGGGGGGTGGGGGGGGCGGTGAATGAATCGAAAAAGACTAAAAGGTAAAGATAAAATAATGGATGGAAATACATTTAAAAATAATGGAAATAGGTGGGAAAAGAAAAATCTATTTAAATTATTGAAAAAAAGGGGGGATTGGAAAGGGGGTGGGGATGGAGGAGAGAGTTCATGATCTAAAATTGTTGAACTCAATATTCAGTCTGGAAGGCTGTGAAGTGCCTAGTCGGAAGATGAGGTGCTGTTCCTCCAGTTTGCATTGAGCTTCACTGGAACAATGCAGCAGGCCAAGGATGGATATGTGGGCGTGAGAGCAGGGTGGAGTGTTGAAATGGCAAGCGACAGGGAGGTCTGGGTAATGTCTGCACACAGACAGAAGGTGTTTTGCAAAGCGGTCACCCAGTGTGCGTTTGGTCTCTCCAGTGTGGAGGGAACCACACTGGGAGCAGCGAATGCAGTAGACTAAACTGAGGGAAGTGCAAATGAAATGTTACTTCACTTGAAAGGAGTGTTTTGGCCCTTGGACAGTGAGGAGAGGGGAAGTAAAGAGGCAGGTGTTGCACTTTCTACAGTTGCATGGGAAGGTGCCGTGGGTGGGGGTTGAGGTGTAGGGGGTGATGGAGGAGTGGACCAGGGTGTCCCGGAGGGAATGATCCCTATGGAATGCCGCCGGGGGGGTGAAGGGGAGGTGGCATCATGCTGGAGTTGGCGGAAATGGCGGAGGATGATCCTTTGAATGCGGAGGCTGGTGGGGTGATAAGTGAGGACAAGGGGGACCCTATCATGTTTCTGGGAGGGGTAGGAAGGTGTGAGGGCGGATACGCGGGAGATGGGTCAGACACGGTTGAGAGCGCTGTCAACTACCATGGGTGGAAAACCTCGGTTAAGGAAGAAGGAAGACATGTCAGAGGAATGTTTTTGAAAGTGGCATCATCAGAACAGATGCAATGGAGGTGAAGGAACTGAGAGAATGGGATGGAATCCTTACAGAAAGCAGGGTGTGAGGAGCTGTAGTCGAGGTAGCTGTGGGAGTCGGTAGGCTTGTAATGGATATTGGTGGACAGTCTATCACCAGAAATTGTGACAGAGAGGTCAAGGAAGGCAAGGGAAGTGTCAGAGATGGACCACGTGAAAATGATGGAGGGGTGGAAATTGGAAGCAAAATTAATAAATTTTTCCAGGTCCAGTCAAGAACATGAAGCAGCACCAAAGTAATCATCGATGTACTGGAGAAAGATTTGTGGGAGGGGGCCGGAGTAGGACTGGAACAAGGAATGTTCCACATACCCCATAAAGAGACAGGCATGGCTGGGGCCCATGCGGGTACCCATAGCCACACCTTTTATTTGGAGGAAGTGAGAAGAGTTTAAGGAGAAATTGTTCAATGTGAGAACAAGTCCCCATCCACCACTACTCTTCTCCATCTGGCTGAACTTGTTCTCACACTGAACAATTTCTCCTTAAACTCCTCTCACTTCCTCCAAATAAAAGGTGTGGCTATGGGTACCCACATGGGCCCCAGCCATGCCTGTCTCTTTATAGGGTATGTGGAACATTCCTTGTTCCAGTCCTACTCCGGCCCCCTCCCACAACTCATTCTCCGGTACATCGATGGTTACTTTGGTGCTGCTTCATGCTCTCGTCGGGACCTGGAAAAATGTATTAATTTTGCTTCCAATTTCCACCCCTCCATCATTTTCACATGGTCCATCTCTGACACTTCCCTTCCCTTCCTTGACCTCTCTGTCTCAATTTCTGGTGATAGACTGTCCACCAATATCCATTACAAGCCTACCGACTCCCACAGCTACCTCGACTACAGCTCCTCACACCCCACTTCCTGTAAGGACACCATCCCATTCTCTCAATTCCTTCGCCTCCGTCGCATCTGTTCTGATGATGCCACTTTCAAAAACAGTTCCTCTGACATGTCTTCCTTCTTCCTTAACCGAGGTTTTCCACCCACGGTGGTTGACAGTGCCCTCAACCATGTCCGGCCCATCTCCCTCGCATCCGCCCTCACACCTTCCTCTCCCTTCCAGAAACATGATAAGGACCCCTTGTCCTCACTTATCAGCCCAACAGCCTCCGCATTCAAAGGATCATCCTCCGCCATCTCCGCCAATTCCAGCATGATGCCACCACCAAACACATCTTCCCTTCACCACCTCCTCCACCCCGGCGGCATTCCGAAGGGATCGTTCCCTCCGGGACACCCTGGTCCACTTCTCCATCACCTCCTACACCTCAACCCCCTCTCACGGCACCTTCTCATGCAACTGCAGAAGGTGCAACACCTGCCCCATTACTTCCCCTCTCCTCACCGTCCAAGGGCCAAAACACTCCTTTCAAGTGAAGCAGCATTTCACTTGCACTTCCCTCAATTTAGTCTATTGCATTCGTTGCTCCCAATGTGGTTTCCTCTACATTGGAGAACCAAATGCAGACTGGGTGACCGCTTTGCAGAATATCTTCGGTTTGTCCGCAAGCATGACCCAGACCTCCCTGACGCTTGCCATTTCAACACTCCACCCTGCTCTCACGCCCACATATCCGTCCTTGGCTTGCTGCATTGTTCCAGTGAAGCTCAACGCAAACTGGAGGAATAGCACCTCATCTTCTGACTAGGCACTTTACAGCCTTCCGGATTGAATATTGAGTTCAACAATTTTAGATCATGAACTCTCTCCTGCATCCCCACCCCCTTTCCGATCCTCCTCTTTTTTTTCTAATAATTTATATAGATTTTTCTTTTCCCACCTATTTCCATTATTTTTAAATGTATTTCCTCTCCATTGTTTTATCTCTACCTTTTAGCCTCTTTTGATTCCTTCACCCCACCCCACCCCCACTAGGGCTATCTGTACCTTGCTTGTGCTGCTTTCTACCCTTAATTATCACATTCCATAGATAATATCACCACCTTCAACACCTTTTTGTCCTTTTGTCTGTGACATTTTTTGGTTATCTCCACCTATCACTGGTCCACATCCAGCTCTACCTGTCCCACCCACCCTTAAAGCAGCTTATATTTCACCTCTCTTCTATTTTTACTTAGTTCTGTTGAAGGGTCATTCGGACTCAAAACATTAATTGTGTTCCTCTCCGCAGATGCTGCCAAACCTGCTGAGTTTTTACAGGCATTTTTGTTTTTGTTTTGGATTTCCAGCATCCCCAGTTTTTTGCTTTTATGATGGGATGAGAGGGTTGTCCTATGATGAAAGAGTGAGTAAATTGGGTCTATATTGTCTGGAGTTTAGAAGAATGAGAGGCAATCTCATTAAAACTTGCAAGATTCTGAAGGCGCTTGACAGGGTGGATGGTGGGGTGTTGTTTTGCCCTGTCTGGGAATGTAGAACATGAGGGCACAGGATTAGGAATCAATCATTAGGACTGAGATGAGGGGAAATTTCTTCACTCAAAGGGTTTTGAATCCTTGGAATTCTCTATCTCAGAGGATTGTGGATGCTCCATCATTTAATATACTTAAGACTGAGATAGACCGATTTTTGGTTTCTCCTGAAACCAAGGGGTTATGGGGAGCAGACAGAAAAGTGGAGTTGAAACAGAAGATCTGCCATGATCATATTGAATTACAGAGCAGGCTTGAGGGGTTGTTTAGTCTACTTATGCTCTTATTTCTTATGTTCCCCTTTGCTTTTCATGGAACTTTGCTCCCATGGAGCTTCCTTAAATATGGAGATCAAATCTGAACACAGTATTCAAGGTGTGGTCTTTCCAAAAACCTGAACAATTGCAGTAGGACTTCTTTATTCTGGTACTCCAATCTCCTTGCAATGAAAAACAACATGCCATTTGCCTTCCTAATTGCTTTTTTTATGTAAAGGAGGAGGAGAAATGTGAAATGGAGGAGGGTGAAGTACAAGGCAAAGAGGGGAGGAGGCGATAATGTATTCAGGCCCTTTCTGGCAGTGTTTAATGTCACCAGATTATTCAGAGTGATATCAGTAACTTCCCACTCAGCAACAATCCCACAATCTTTATGTAATCCCAGAATTGTATATTTCATTTTAATGCCCTATGCTAGGAACAGGAGTAGGCCATTCAGCCACTTGACCCTGTTCCAGTGTTCAATTTGATCATGTTTGATCAGTGACTTAACTCTTTTTACTTGTTTTGATTCCATGTCATGCCTCTATTCGCACCATCTAAACAGATTTAGAGGGCTGGATTTTACAAGGTGCCATGGCTGCCATAAGTCAGGGGTTGGGGGTTGGGGGGGGGGGGGGGGGGGGATGCGGGGGGGTGGTGTGGGGGGTGGTGGGGTGGGGCGGTGCATCATGGTGGGTCGGGGGAAAATGCACTCATGATCCAACGACTGATCCACAGCAATTAGGGAACAGTGTTATTTGCTTTTAGGTGAGACTTCTGCTCCTTTCCTAGGGGGATGTTCTGCCTTAGAGATCTGATGGCCAATCAGATTGGCTGCAGGTTTGCAGTCTCAACAGTGTCACCGGGAGCCAATGCTGGGGCTACAAGCAGTCCTCAATGCTGAGAAGCCTGGACTGACAGGCAAATCCAGGGTTGGGCTCAGTGGGAGGCAGAATGTGGGAAAGCTGGAATCAGGGAATCCTCACATGCTGTGAAATTATAGCTCTTCTACCCCACCAGTTAAATCACCCCTCCCATGTCCAATGCTCCTCCAGTCAATCCTTCCTTTCACTTTTCCTTGTGAGACACTCACTAGCAGAACCTTTCATATCCACCGCATCATCTTGAAGGGGTGTATTCACATCTTTACCCTCATTGAATCCTGGTTCATTGATGGCTCTTTCCCCTCAACCAGCGTCACCTCAGCTGGCTTTGTATCACGTGGTGTCCCCATCCAAACCACAGTGGTTGGTATGGTACTCAAATTAGCCTTTCTCCCTATTCCAATGTATTTGAATTTCTTACCCTCTACTGACCCTTCACTCTTTTTTAAGTATCTTACTCAGATGTCATCTTCTCTAACCTGAGTTCTAAGGCACTTTCCTCTTGTGGAATCTCTTTTGTCTTTCCAACCTTTACTTTTTTGTTCTCGACAAGTTATTTCTTCATTTGAAATTGTCTTTCTCTTTCTGCATTGACTCTTTTCTCCTCCACGCCTCCCTCAACAAAACTTCTGTCCACCAGCAGTTAATCTCATTATCACATGAGCCCTGGACACTCTCATCGCTTCAACCACTTGTCCTCTCATCCCCATTTTGTCATGTTTACTCCCAGGATATAAATTACCTTAAACTTTTTCTTTAGAGCCCTCTAACTTACCATCTGTAATGATACTGATGCCTCTGTCGATCCTCTCACCTCCATCCCAGTTGCCTCTTCCCTCTCAGATGTTGTAGAGTCTCTCATCAGACTCATCTTCAGTACATTGCCACCTCTCACTCATACCAATAGATCACAAACTCAACTATTTGTGTATTTGACCTGACTACCTCTTAGCAGTATGGGCTGGAGCACCTCAAGGTGTACCTTCACACCCTCACTGTTCACTACGTCGACTTTATTCCGGAGTGCTGGATGGATTCCAAACTGTCTGTTCTGATACCCTCATATCCCACTGCCAGTCTTACCTCAGACTTAAAATATGAGAAACTGATGGAATGCCCATGCCCCAGAAATGGTGTACAGCTTGAAATAAAGTGACTAATTCTACAAGATTACTATACTTTATTTCAGTTCAGGTTACTTTTTCAGCAGCACATACTTCAACTGTCACAATCACAACCTCCCCAAACAAGAAGGACAAAGGCAGCATCGTCATGGGGACAGCATCGCCCTTCAAATCACACACCATCCTAACTTGTATATGTATCACCATTCCATCATGAATAGCAAAATCTTGGAACATTAAACATTACTGTGGGAGCACAATCATCACAAGGACTACAGCAGATCAAGAAGGTCATCATTTGCCATCACTTTATCAGTGCAACTAGGGATGGGGAATGAATACATCCATTGATGCTCACATCCCATAAACAATAAAGAAACCTGTTGATGCTGTATCTCAGCCAAGAACCTATCAAATGAGAGATAGCATTAGATCCAGAACAGTTTATGTATGAAAGTATATGATATAGTTTTAACTCTCAGTGCGCTGCACTGCAGGAACTGAATTAATAGTGGATCAATGAACAAAGGGTAAAGTTCTTGGAATGGGATTCACAGCAAATTAACATTTGCAAAGTACAAAATTCAACAACAGTTAGAATCATATGTCTCAAGGCTGAAGGTTTCTTTTACAAAATGAAAGGACATGGCATGACCTGGATGCTAACCTGTGATTTTATTTTTAAAGAAGGTCAGAAGTTCATCAACAAGCAGACTTCTTCCAAGAAATCACCTGACCTATGTGGTACTTGAGAAGGGGTTGTTTGTTTGTTTTGAGCTGCAAAGCTGGGAGACAAAAAGGCAGTCACATGCCAGAGGAAAAAAAACTTAAGTTGTGAACCTGCTTGTTTTGAAGGCAGTCTTGTTGGAGAACAAGTTGAGGAAAGAAGGTTACCTTTTCTGCCTTCCTTTCTCTCTGCATTGCCTAAAATTGTGTGGCCATCAACCTGTAGCCAGAGAACCCTCAACTGAGTGTAACCAGTCTGCATTTGGACCTGCAAAGCTGAGAATTGGTGAGAACTTCCAGGCACCCATCAGGACCAGTGGCCCTTCTTCACACGAGAGAACTCTAGGTCGACAGAGTCGCGACCCCACAGAGTTTATTCTTTATTTTATAATGCCCATCCTCCAAAGCCCATTTCTGTAGAGATACTCTGTCTCTTTGTCCTTTGTTTGTCTGTGTGTGTGTGCTGGGGGAATTCTTTAGGAAGAGATAGATAGTTCTACTTCCCAATTACAATTGTGTGTTAATCAGTACTTGCAACTTGTTAAAAGAAGTTTTGTTTTAAAATAAATTAATCATTCTGAGTTTTTGAAAGAGGCCTGGTCAGAGTCTCTATTCTTCTGGATACTAGAGTTATAGGAACACAAATGGCCATTTTGGTGAGAAAATTAAACATTTAAATTAATGGTATTGCCTGCGGAGTAGTGGGGCTTGATGGTTCATGCACTCCTCCCACCCCAATCGTAACACAACGTAAAGGTCTCTTTTTCACAGCATTTAAAATTAGTATTTCATAACATTTTAATTATTTCTGCAATACTACAACAGAGTGAATGCCTCACAAATTGAACATATATGTCAATACCATTTATTGATGATTTCCAGATGTTTTATAAAAGATGTAAACCGCTAGTCAATAGTCTTTGGCTTCTCTTGTGAGATCTATGTGGTTCTAAGGTCATTTACTTAGAATACTGGACTGGAATTTGTCAGAGTAGGACATCTCAAGGTGTGCCTGATTGGTTAGATATTTTCCTGTGCCCCTCAGTCAAATTTTTGTTGGCCTGTAAGTTGCTGAAAGAGTAAACTGATAGTTTAGATACAGTGAGAGCAACAGGGCATCTGGGGCTTTGGTGAATGACAGGACCAACAATGTATCTCCTTTACCAATGAGATTATTGGATTGAGAAATAAACAGAGGAAGAACTGAAAAGTAGAGTGAACTAGAGAGAGTGAATTAAATATCAAGTCAGGTACATAAAGTAAATTAAAGAGAGGGAAACATAGATTAACTTTAGATTGAGAAAGTAAAAAGAGACAGGAAGGAAAAGTAAGGGGAAAAAAATCAAAAAAACTTAAGATGTGATTTTTTTTAAATTGCCAACAGCAATTCATAACTTGAATGAATGAAACTACACACTTTTAATTGTTCACTTTCTGGGTCAGAGAGCTTTATTGGTAATCATCAACAATTGTCACATTGATAAAATTGTACTAATGCTATTAGTTACTAAACACAACCTTCAGTAGCCAATTAGTGTACAGCTTCATGAAACTCATGGGGGCGTTAAGTTTTTGTGAAGCTAATGGCAGAGCAGTGCAAATCATCCAGCATGTTGTGATTCAAAATTTGTGAGATATCTTTTGCTTGCCACAAGTTCCTGGGTGGTCTGGATGTTAAAAAGTTGTTATTTTTTTCTCAGCTAATTCTGGCAGAATACTATAAACAGGTAAACTATATTGGGAAAATCAAAAGAATATATATTTAATATCAATTCCTAACAGCAGGATTTTACACTTCATTTCTGTGAGACTTTGAGTCAATCTGGATGGACCATGGTGGAAAATTGGGGCTGGGAGCTTTTCCATCAGCTCCCTACCAATTATCTCCACATCTGGAGTGGCCCACCCAGAAGCAATGCTAGTTGTTGAATGTGGGCCTATTCTAAATGAATGTTAACAAAGGGATGTCTTATTACTGGTCACTCTCACTCCAGCAGTACTAGATAGAGGTGACCCAGCATGTTATTGACGTTCAGCATCGTTATGTTGTGCGAATGAAGATTTAAATGTTCAATTCCCTCTCCTAGACATAATTTAATTAATCGTTTCCTGTTTGCCATAAATTATAATATTTTAAATAAAATTGTCCATCATTTTCAGGTTTCCCAGAAGTAAGCAGCCCTTTCTGAGGTCTACAATTGCCAGGCAATAATCTCGCCTCTTCCTCCCCCACCACACTTTCCCAAAAATTCTGCTGGGAACTTGTCAAAATATTAAAATGCAGAAAAAGGTGCGGAGTCGGTAGCAGCTAATAATTAAACGACTCACAGCTGGAATTATATTCTGGTGAAAGCCGGATATTCCGGGAATTTTGTTAGGTAGTTGCCGAGAGAAAAATTGGCATTTGTCCATTTTTCCATGTTAAAAGAATTCATGAAATTTTCAACTGTATCAGAACACACCTGCAGTTTGCTGAATTTGCTTACCTATACTTCAAAAATTTTGCTGATCAGCTAATGTTCACTTTTCTACATTCTTCCAGTATTTCAAAAGTTGCTGAAAAAGATGCTGAGATGCAGAGTCAATGGGAATCAGGGGAAGACTTCTCTGCCGGTTGGAGGCATACCTAGCACAACGTAAGATGGTGTGGTTGCTGGAGGTCAATCATCTCAATCCCAGAACACCGCTGCAAGAGTTTCTCAGGATGTTGTCCTAGGCCCAAACATCTTCAGCTGTTTCACAAACATCCCCACTTCCATCATAAGGTCAGAAATGGGATGTCCACTGATGATTGCACAGCACCATTCATGGCTCCTCAGATACTGAAGTAGTTTGTGTCCATATGCAGCAAGACCTGGACAACATTCAGACTTGAGCTGTTAAGGCAAGTAATATTCGGTCACACAAGTGTCGTGCAATACCACCTCCAACAAGAGAGAATCTAATCATCTCCCCTTGACATTCAATGACATTACCATCGCTGAATCCGCCACTATCAACATCCTATGGGTTACCATTGACCAGAAACCGATCTTGACCAACCATATAAATACCATGGCTACAAGAGGAAGTCAGAGGCTGTTGCGAGTAACTTACCTCTTGGCTCCCCATTTGCAAGTTACAAATCAAGAGTGTGATGGAATATCCTCCACTTGCCTGGATGAGTGAAGTTCCAATAAAATTCAAGAAACTTAACACCACCCAGGATAAAGCAGGACTGGCATCAAATCCACCAACCTAAAGGTTTACTCCCTCAATCACCAATGCACAGTGGTAGCAGTGAGTACCATCTATAAGATGCATTGCAGCAATCCATTAATCCTCTTTCGACAGTGCTTTCCAAACCACGACGTCTAACATTTAGAAGGATAATGGCAGCACTACCTGCAAGTTCCCCTCCAAGCTACACACCTTCCTTAATTAGAACTATATTGCCGTTCCTTCACTGTTGGTGGATCAAAGTCTTGGAGCTCCCTTCCTATCATAACTGTGTGTACCTACACCAGATGGACTGCAACAGTTCAAGAAGGCAGCTCATCACAACCTTCTCAAGGGCAATTAGGAAGGGTCAACAAATGCTGGCCTTGCTAGCGACACCCACATCTTGTGAAAGAATACATTTTTTAAAAATGTAATATTGAATGTGGCTGCTAACCTTTTAGGGGCTACATGAATTAACAGAATAACGAATGAAACAGGGAAATGGAGTGGAGTAGATAGTGCCATTGTAGAACTAGGATGATGAACAAAAGGCTCCCTACAATGGTGTAAGTTTTACGATTCCATAGATGCTGTGGCCCAGCTTCATTTTTATGTTGTAATTGTCAAGCGTATATCGCAAGAAAACCACCATATCCTCCCAGTTCTGTAATTCTGTAACAATGTTGCTGTTTCATTCATCAGAGCCACATCCTTTCAGCCAACCACCATGAGTTGAGTTTGAATTCTGGTATATCATATGATTCATGGCTTCTTCCTCGAAGCATGTATCAAACAGCTGATTATCTCCTATTCCAACCAAAGTTGGTTAACTTCCTAAATCCTTTTTATCTTCATTGTAACTCTTAACATGAAGATTTTTTTAGTAAGAATTTGAAACAACATGCAGCCTTTCAGTCCCGTTACCGGATTGATTGTAGAATGGGGAGGGCAACACTTGAGAAAATATATTTAATGAGGTCTCTTTGAATCCAAATCATCTGGTGTCATGTTTGTTGCCATAATTTGTTGAGATGATTGTTAACTGATACAACTTGAGATAAATGTATGTGAGTCAAGAGTTGGTACACACTGCTGCCACTGTGTGTTTGTGGTGAATGTTTAAGGTGGTGGATGGGATGCCAATCAAGCAGGCTGCTTTATCCTGGATGGTGTTGAGCTTCCTGAGTGTTGTTGGAGCTGCACTCATCCAGGTAAGTAAAGAGTATTTCATCACACTCCTGACTTGTGCCTTGAAGATGGTGGACAGGCTTGAGGAGTGAGGAGGCGTGTCACTTGCTGCATTATTCCCAGCCTTTGACCTGCTCTTGCAGCCAAAGTATTTATATGGCTGATATGGTTAAGTTTCTGATTGATGGTAATCCCGACAATGTTGAAAGTTAGGGGTTCAGCAATGGTATTGCCATTGAATATCAAGGGAATTGGTTAGATTCTCTCAAGTTGGAGATGGTCATTGCCTGACACTTAAATGGCATGAAAATTACTTGCCACTTGTCAGCCCAAGCCTGAATGTTGCCCAATATTACTCCATAAGAACACTGACTGCTTCAGTATCTGAGGAGTCACAAATGGTGCTGAACATTATGCAATCATCAACGAACATCCCCACTTCCGACCTTATGATGGAAGGAAGGTTTTTTATTTTTAAATTTTTATTTATTTAATTTCTCACTTATTTTCATGATTTTTTTTTAATTTATTTCCATTTTTATTCATTGTTTTATCCCCAGTTTTTAGCCTTTTTGATCTTTTTTCCTGCCATTATTCCCTACCCACGAGGGCCATCTCTCACTTTCCCGAGTGCTTACCCTGGTCCTGCCATTATCACCTTCTACTTCCCACTCTTAATGTCACCATTAGCACGCCCTTTAGCCACCACTATTAACAACCCTTTGACCTTTTGGTTATGACATATTTTGCAATCTCTCCTTTGCTCCACCTATCTCTGGCCTTCTATCCAGCTTCACCTATTCTACCCCTCCTTAAACAGTATATATTTCACCATATTTCTACTTCCCTTTAGCTCTGAAGAAGAGTCAGATGGACTCGAAATGTTAACTCTGTCTTCTCTCCACAGATGCTGTCAGACCTGCTGAGCTTTTCCAGCATGTTTTGTTTTTGTTTCAGATTTCCAGCATCTGCAGTATTTTGCCTTTATCTCATTGATGAAGCAGCTGATGATGGTTGGGCCTGGGACACTACCCTGAGGAACTCCTACAATGATGGCCTGAAGCTGAGATGATTGGAATCCAGCAACCACAACCATGTTCCTTTGTGCTGGTATGATTTCAACCAGTGGAGAGTTTTCCTCTGATTCCCATTTTGCTTTGGCTCCTTGATGCCACATTTGGTCAAATGCTGCCTTAATGTCAAGGGCAGTCACTCTCACATCATGTTGAAATGTAATTCCAGATGGTTAAGATGGTAAATGCAATTGCAAATATCATACTTGTAAATATGCAAATAGAGTTAATGTTTCAACCCGATGATCTTTCAACAGATTCTGTTTCTCTCTATGCACAGATACTGCCTGACCTGCTGAGTATTTCTAACATTTCTGTTTGTATTTCAGATATTCCAGCATCTGCAGTATTTCGCTTTTGTCTCCGAGGTTATGGATTCCTCTCCCTGTTCCGTCCAATGTTCCAATTTCAGGCTGCCAACTGGCCAACCACCCCCTGGATGCCCCCGCCCTTCCAGGTTTGGCCCTCAATTCCACTATTAATTTTAACCTTCTCTGTTCTCCACCTCTCAGTCAGTCCACACCTCCAGTTCATTGCATGTGGCCTTCCATTTTCCTGCATATCCTGGTCTGTAAAATTCACGACAGATAAGCATTGGGAGTCTATAAAAACAGTATGGAAAAATGCAGATGAGAAAGAGGACAGAGTGGTGAGAATGACTGAGATAACTCTTAAGGTAGAGATCACAACTGAAGTCAATATTTGCCACAGATTATGAAAAACAGTGTGAACGAATAAAACAGATGTCAAAGAGAATGACAAAAGATTAGATTGTGGAAAGAAGCATTTACTGGAAGGGATTTCTTTTTTCTCCCTTTGTACACAATTCTATGACAGATCATTCTGGTTATAATATTTGTGTGTTAATTGTTCTTCTACTTCTGTTATTGTAAAATAGCTTATGCTCTGACATCACTAGAGATCAGTGCGAATGTTATCTTCCATACATGGGCATTCATGTCATACTTAAAAAAAAATTGCTGGTTTCACAGAAGCTATCCTAGTAACAGAAAACACTCGCTACCTTAGAAAGTGCTCGTTACAGGAATAATACTTTACGGTCCTAAAGGGACATGACACCGTCAATATTGGTCCTCCTTAGCAGCAGAATAATACATGTTGCATGATGCATTGTTACTGTCCTTATAATAAAGAATGTATTCCACGACTTACACTGAGCAATGCCGTGGGAGATCTAGTGGTATTACAAATAAAAATGGAGTAATAGGAGTACAAGTTATACAAGTTTGGATGATTCAGTTGGTTAAAGTGACGACAGGTTAAAAGTGGGTGACTGTGTTAATGAGTGAACTGATGCAAGAATTTGTATTGCAGCTGAATCAATTGCTAACAACTGGATAACTCAAAAAAAAGTAGAGAACTTTGAGTCATGAATTGGATATTAAGGCACATATTTACTGGAAGGGAACAAGGCAGAATTTTAACAGATAGCAAACCATATGAGTATGGTCATTGCCTGACACTTAAGTGGCATGAATGTTATTTGCCACCACCAACCACCCACCACCTGCAACCGCCACCCCCCTGCACCCCCCACCTCCCCCAACCCCCACCCTGCTAAGAATCACTGAACAGTTAATCTGGTTTACAGGTTTTTCACAGGACTGGGTGTGATTTCATAAAGGAGAGTCAAAAAAGTACAACAAAGAGATTGGTGGGCCTCCAGTCTTCCAGTCTGCAGGCCCTTCTATAAATGCTATCTGCCTGGGAGAGGAAGAAAAATTCTAATTCACTAGCCACAGAGCTCAACTACCTCAATTTTAACTGTGGGGAGAAGAAACCTTACATAGGGACAAGACAAGGAGGACATAATAACAAGGAGTATGTGAAAGAGGTAATAGTAAGATTGAAATGAATGAATATGGGGGTTATCTACAATATGATCACACAAATATAAGAAAATGACAGACAAAAAAAACCCAACTGGTCCATTCCTCCTACCCGACAACATGACGGCTAAACAACACGATTAAACACTCCTTCACTTCCACCCCACCAATCCTGCTTCTCATCTCACAGCTATGCAATCTGCTATCTGCTGGGAGAGGCAAAAGTGGGAAGTGAAACAAGACTAATAAGGGAAAAAAATACTCTGTAAAACTCCTCTCCCAAAAGCAATCAAAACTGATCCAGGAAATTAAATGGACCAAGCGTTACCTAGAAAGGATTTATGCCTTTATTTTCCTATAATCATTACCTTCTATATGATAAGACCTCTGCCTAAGCCAAGAAACAGTCCAGCTCTCTCTAGAAGACATACAGAGAGTCATAACTCACCATGCCGAGTGGCAATGTGTTCCAAAGGCCCGCTGACCCCTGGGAAAAGGTACCTAACCTCTTGGAGTTTAAATTCCTGTCCTCTGATCTTCCCCAGCCACTAAACATATATTTGATAACCATCCAGGTTACAAATCTTTCACCCATGCTACTAATCACATGAATGGCTGTGAAAGCTGGACCATCAAGAAGAGTGATGAGGCTCGAATAAGTGCATTTGAAATGAAAGGACTCAGACGGATATTGCATGTGTCATGGATGGCCAAGCAGACAAATGAGTGCTTGAGAAAGCTGGCATTAGAGGAACTTGTTTGAGGCAGAGATTTAAAGGAAACTCACCTATTTTGGACACATGATACTAACCGGAGGGGGGTGTTTGGAAAAAGAGGTAATGGAAGGCTAAATACCTGGAAAATTTGCAAAAGGAAGACCCAAGGTGGCATGGATGGATAATATCAGAATGTGGGCTGGCCTCACTATGGTACAGACAATGAGGACAGCAGAGAACAGAAATCAGTGGAGAAAGATTGTTCATAGTGCAGCCAACCCTTGGAACAAGGATGGATAAAGACAAGACTAATCACATTGAGGGATATCACCTTTTCTAAAAAATGCTTTTCAACTGTAATTTTTATATTTCAATGGGCTTCGTAAACATAAGGGTGTAAATGCTGAGAAAGGTTCATCCAGTTTGGAAAGCTTCTGTACACTTCCAATTAGGGATGTAGTCTACTCTTATCACAGAGGCCATCAACATCCATCTCCATGACATTACCTATCTCCACCTCTGCCTCAGCCCAGCTGCCATTGAAACTCCTATCCTATCCTTTTGTCACCTCCAGACTCGACTATTCCAAGGCTCTCCTGTCTGGCAACATATCCTGCTCCATTGTAAACCAGTCCATCCAAAACTACACCCATATCCTTATGCCACATCAAACGATGATCAATCTTTGTCTTTGCTGGCCACATTGGCTCCCAGTCCACCAACACTTCAATAGCAAGCTTTTCCTTCTTCTGTTTGAATCCTTTCTTGGACACGCCCCTTTTTAAAGTTCATTCATGGGATGTGGGCGGCACTGGCTAGGCCAACATTTATTGCCCATCCCTAATTGCCCTTGTTCAGAGGGCATTTAAGAGCCAACCACATTGCTGTGGCTCTGGAGTCACATGCAGGTCAGACCCCAGGTAAGGAAAGCAGATTTCCTTCTCTAAAGGACATTAGTTAACCAGATGGGTTTTTACAATAGTTGACAATGGTTTCATGGTCATCATCAGACTTTTATTCCAGATTTTTATTGAATTCAAATTTCGCCATCTGCCGTGGTGAGATTTGAACTTGGGTCCCCATGGCATAACCCTGGGCCTCAGCCCCTCTCTATCTCTGTAACTCCCTTCAACCCTACACCCACCAAGCTTTTGGTCACTCTTTCTAATATCTTCTTTCTCTTAACATCCATTTTTGACTGATTTGTGAAGCACTTCAGGACAGTCCTCTACATTAAAGATGCTTTTCAAATACAAATTATTGTTATTTTAACTGCAAGTAATTCTATTTAAGTTACTTAGAATTGACAGCTGTAAGTGCGGTCTGGTGAGAAGTAAACCTCTCTCCACAGTTTAGCCCCAGCCACAGAAAAGTGTTTCTAAACTAAACCATTAAGTTTTGACTCTTCCCTCACCAGCCATCCTTCAAATTTTCCTGAGTCTTGCAAAACTTATTTTACAGTGACACAGAAATTGAACCCAATCTGACTCTGGGAAGATGGTGTGTGATTCCCTCAATGAGTTAATCTCACCCCAATTAGGTTTCATGCCATGAGTCAAAGGCCCTCCTGAAAAATTAATGAACTTACACAGAGTTGTTTAAATGGTTTGAGAGTATGGACACTCCCACCTACAATACCTAATTATATCAGGTTCATCCCAGGAATGGAACTCCAGGCAGCCATGTGAGTTTTTCCAGCACCTTCTGTTTTTATTTCAGATCTCCAGCATTCAAAATGTTTTGCTTTCATATGTATAATAGGACCAGCTCTCCCAGTTTCCAGCTCTGGCAATGCATCTGTTTTATCTTCTATATTGCTATATCTTCACAAATCCTTAGCATGTCATTCGGAGCCCCATTCAGTACACATGTATGAAGTATTACAAGCATGAATGAGGTGCATGACACCCCCATTAATACGCCTTATGGAACATAACGGCTGGGTTTTTCCGTGCCCACCAGCATCGCATGTGTTTGGTGGTGTGAGCAAACAATATGGCACGATCGGTTTCACAACGGCGTGAAACCAGTTCGTGATCGTCCGCTCATCTTGCTGATGGTGAATCATGTTTCCCACCATTGGGAGCCTCATTATAATACATTACCATACCATTGTAAGGCCAGCCTGCCAGACTCATCCCCCCCCCCACCCCCAACCCACTGGATCGTCTGCCCACCTCAGCTAGAAAATATGCCAATGTGTTTCACAGCAGCACATAAGCTGCGTGCACCTGGCTGGCTGCACTTCGCTCAGAACTTCAAGGCTTGTTTGCCTACCTTGCGTCAGTCAGCACTCACAGTCATCAATACCAGGCTTCACAGGCAGCACCACATCACTTTTAGGGGATTCACGGGCAGCTCTATGCCCACCAGATCAGCCATATGTGGGTGGCTTTTCAATGGCTGCAGGGCTAGGTCTTACTTGGGGAAGGGGAAGAAGTGGCCTCAGGCAAGGGAAGAGGCAGCAGGACAAGAGCCGTAATGGGAAAGGAGGGTATCCCAGGGTGTATGTGGAGTCACATGTCGATCTGTACAAGTCGCCTCAAGATGGTGAGGGCTGAGGACTGAAGGGTTCTCAAAATTCCCATATTTTTCATATCATCAACAAGGATATGATTTTTGGACTTTTATGGCAGAGGACCCAACTGCTGAGTTAAGTGTAGAACCCTGCAGACAGGAGGCTAGGCCCATGAAGGCCTGGGACTGGATATGCCCAAGCTTGTTGAGTGCAGTGTGGATTGTTGCCTGCAACCAGACGAGAGGAGACAGAATATGCATTCTTCCCTTTAGAACAATAAACCCAGAGAAAGACTTCATCTTATATGAAACTAAAGCCCATCAAAATCATGCATAATTGCTACTAACTACTAAGGCAGGAAGGCAGCAATCAATGCAATTATGCAAACCTATCAATACTCCACATATACAATGGCTTTCAGTTCAAGACTAGTTACAGGGACAGGAAGACAATGATAAACATCATGCGAGCCCATTAAAAACAACGAGATAACAATCATCTGAAGAAGCCCACCAAAATCAGGCAAAGAACTTACCTTGATTTGGATTGAGATAAGAAATTAGAAAAAAACAGTATAACTGGGCTACCAGTTATGAAGGGTGAGCAGTTTTGGAGCGGTTGAAGCAGAGTTTAAGCAGGGAGAGGTAGCTGAACCAAGCAGAGGGAGGAGATCTGGAGGTTTGTAGGCCCGCAGGCAACATCATGTGAGGGGCACGGGGTGGCAGGCTCAACTGAAGACAACAAGGTCGCAACCACAGACCTCCATGAAGATCATCACCCACAACCGCGCCCTCCACCCAACTAAAGAACATTTGCAGATTCCACAGACCAGGCCCAGGTGGGGATGGCAGGCCCCAGAGGACATAAAGAGCGTACCCCAAAAAAGCTGCAACCAGCTTACCTGGCTGTATTTCCAACTGCCAAGGAACCCTGGTTGGTGAGCATGATCCTTGACCTCTCCCAGTTCAATTTAGTTAGGTTTTGGGAGTGGGACAAGGGTAAGGGGATTAGTAGCGTGATTTTCACTTATTATGCCATGTGTTCCCCATTCTTAATTAAGTATACTTTGTAGGGCTATATAATCTTAGTGTAATCCTAATGTTATAAGTTCATTTGTGACTTCAGTAAACCCAGTTTTTTTTTCTTGCACCAAAACCAGTTGTCTGCTGCACTTTGTCACAACCCCCAAATAAGTCCAAGATCTAGAACCCAGGGAGTGGGAGCAATTCGAACCGCTCAGAAGTCAGAGGTGAAGCTGACACACACCACCACCCCCTATAGGATGCAGTCTCCAGCGGAGATGAGGCCAGATGGAGATGTGAGGGTATGTGTGTGAGAATGGGTGGTGTTGTCCTTTAGCAGTGATTGAGATGTCAGTGAATATGTAATGGACTTAAGTGTGTGAGTTTAGAACAATGAGATAGTTGCCATACCCTGGCTGCACGGATGCAACCTTTCATCCTCTATCTGCATTGGATGGTCAACCTCTTCCGTGCAGCACATAAGGCGAATGAGGGCCCACCCGCCATGGAAACAGCATGTTTCCTAGGAATACATAAGTAATGCTGCGGGTTTGGGGCGATATAGCGTGAAAGCCCCCCATTGGACCCGGCGGATAAAACATCGTTTTTCCCGCCCGCTGCCGCCCTTAGTGCAAATCTGGGACAATTCTGCCGAACAACTTAATGCACTCACACAGGCTCAGTATGAACCAGGATCTTCCATAAGAACATAAAATATGGAGCAAGAAAAACTTTTCACCTTGCTCTTTCCATCAAACCATGTGCAATATAATCATAGACACTATCTCACTCTTAACCCTCTGAAGGTGAGTCCTACATATATAACTCCAATCCCCAATGAAAACTGACCAAAATACCAGAAAATGCATCCATTCTTACAGCTCCAGTAGTTGACCCTGGCCTACTCCCTATACCATCTCTGCTATGGGTGGAACTTTCCGTGCCCACTTGCGTCAGACATGTTTGGTGGCAAGAGCAGGCAATATGGCGAGAAGGCTAAACATCAGTTTCACAATGTAGTGAAACCTGTTTGTGATCATCCACTCAGCCCGCCAATGGCAAGTCATGTTTCCCGCCAAAGGGCTTCGGGGACCTGATTGTAATACAGTTGCATATCATTATAAGTCCAGCCCGCCAGAATCAGCCCTCAACTCTGGATCGTCCAACCCCGTTGGAATGATTGCACACTGTTGTGCTTCATAATAGTATATTGTAATAAACTTGGAACGCAGGATGGATTTCTTGTAAGAAACAGTAAATTTTATTTACAGATTCCTGATGAAACTACATGTTTGTTCCCAGATCCAGGCTAGAAAGCTCCGTCCCTAAGACTGTCCGATCTTAGGGCTGATTCGTCTCTACAGTCACATGATCCCCATAACAGGTAGAAATGGTTTAACTTACAATTACTGCACATATTTAAGGCGTGCACTTGGCGGGCTGCACTTTGAGGGGAACTTGGAGGTGAGTACACAGTAACGTTGTGCAGCACTCGTGAGGGACACCTTTGGACATCAAGGTTGAGGCGACTTACGGGGGGAGGGCAAGAGCTGCCCTGCGGTTGAGGTGACTTGGATTTGGGAGGTGGGGGTGGGGGGGGCAAGTGCTGCCCTGCAGTTGAAGATAGTATAAAAGCACGTGTGGGGAGTGGGGGGGCTAGGAGGGAAGAGGCCATGCATTAGGGAAACGTTGTATCAAGTGACCATTCCTCTGCAGCTGAGACAATTCAGATGCAGCCACATTGACATGCATGGAGTCGTGCCTCTAGCCGCCTAAACAAGCAACACAGAGGCATGAAAGTATCACCAAGTGCTCCAGAGCTTTGCACCCCTCAGGCACAGACTGCAAACTAATGAGCATTCTAGCAGAGTACAGATCAGTTGGACGACTGGGCACATTGTACAATCTCCTTGCTAAAACTGGCCATGGAGCAGTCACTGGTGAAAGTGCTCACAGCCTCTTGTAATGTCATCATCACAGTTTGGTCCAGTCTTCCCCATGGTTCAAGCTAACAATGCAGCCTTGCAGCATGGGTTAGGAGAATGTCTGCACCTGAGCTGAGAGCACAGCATGCAATGCAATGGGCAAAGCTGCCGCCAATTAATCAGGTTAACTGGGGCAGAGGAGGATGGGGTTTCAGGCAGTCATGCAGTGCACTAAACTCTGGCCATCCAAGTGGTGGCCAGCACTCTCCAGGATGCATTAAAGGGCCTTCAGACTTAACCAATAGAGGTTCTTAGAACTCCCAAGCTAACCGACACATCTCTTTCTTTCATCCTGCAAGAGGAGCACATCAGTAGCTTGGAGGCTGGTGAACTAGCTGCATGCCTCATGGTGTACAGAGAATGAAGATGACGGAGAAGAGAGCAACAGAGGCACTTGGCTGCACAGAGGGAGCAGCAGCACCGTCAGGAAAAAGGGGCAGTTGGGGCTCCCGCAAACGTCGCTGAAGAGCCAAAGCGAGCCGTCGCTTGTCGGTTCCTAGTTCGACCCAAGGTATATAGACGCCGCCTTTCATTCCTGCAGATGACAAAGAACCAGTGTTGCTGAAGACTGTGCATGAGTAGGGAACTGATAGGTCACATCAGCCACCTGCTGAAGAATTAGGCGCCACAGGGACATACCATTCCCAATGCCAGTGGCCGTGACAGTGACCACAGTGCTCAATTTTTATGCCAGTGGCTCCTTTCAGGGTTCCACAGGTGACCTTTGTGGGATATCACAAGCCACCACCCACAAATGCATCCACAGATGCCATCTTCGTGAGGGCACACAACTTTGTGCATTTCACCCGGGACCAGGAGAGCCAGGATGCAAGACTGCTGGAATTTGCCCAGATCTTGGGTTTCCCACAGGTGCCATTGGCTGCACTCACATAGCACTCAGATCTCCGTCGCAACAAGCGGTCAACTCTGTCAACAGTAAGGGCTTCTATTCGCTGAATGTGCAGCTGGTGTGCGACCATCTGAAACACATCCTGCAGGCCAGGTTTCCAGGGAGTGTGCATGACTCCTACATTCTCAGTTGGTCACAGATGCCTGATGTATTCCAGGGTCCACAGAGGCTGCAGGGATGGCTCCTCGAAGACAAGGGCTACACGCAGAGGACATGGCTGATGATACCCGTGTGATGGCCTCAGACTGCAGCAGAGCGAAGGTATAATGAGACTGCGAACATTCTGCAACTCACAACTTGGTGGAGCAAACCATCGGGATACAGAAAATGAGGTTCCAGTGCCTGGACCGGTCTGATGGGGCACTGCAATATAGTCCACAGAGGGTGTCACACATCATCGTCGCCTGCTGTGCCTTTCACAACCTGGCACTGCAACGAGAAGAACAGCTGGCTGAAGAGGAGATGGAGGAGCTGGAGGTCTCCTCCAATGAGAAGAACGTAGATGGGGATGAGGTGACAAGATCCTCGAAGGCAGCGATGACGGCAATGATGCCCTCGCACTGGCCAGAGCAGAAAGACACACTTGGGAGGCCCTCATACTTGTTAGATTGGAGGATGATGACGACATGCAGTGAGGAGACACCATTGAACCTCACATAGCCTCTGAGAATGTCTGACTCTTGTATGGCCGAGGGCAGTTGACTTGCGCTCTGTGATCACGGTCATATTATAGAGATACAGCCATTAAACTTTAAGATCATCTGATCCTTTGTCCGCCTTCGGTACCTGAGCCCGTCAGGAACACGGTGTCACTGGTCACAGATGCTGAAGAGATGGGGGCCAGCCCCATATTAAAACTGCTGAGAGTACACAGAGAGAATGAGAGAACTCTGTGGCGCCTGCCCACTACATTCTGGCAGCAATGACAAGCAACATCGAGGTGCAGACATCAGTAATGTCTCCAGGAAGTGTGAGGCCGGACTATCACTTTGGTCTGAAGGCTGCACAGAGCACAGGGAAGAGGCCCTAGACTGAGACACCTGCCTTCATCTTGAACAGAAAGGTTTCATATCTGAGTGACACGAACACTGCTCATCAGAACAAGGAGCCAAAGGCAGGGAGACATTCTTGGGAGCTTATCGACAATAGTGATTAACACCCATGCCCAGGCTGTGCAATTAGTTCTGGTATGATAGCCAAGTGGTTATGGTACTGGGCTTGTAACCCCAAGATCAAGAGTTCAAATCTCACCATGGCAAATTATGAAACAATGTAATTTCATCTGAATAGGAACAGATGGAAACGTGTTTGTACTCGAAAGAGTTACTTCTTCTCAACTTTCCTAATCCTGCCGCTATGTCTTGGTACTCCCCGGACATCAGCAGCATTCTGACCGCTACGGCCTGTCTGTGATGACCTTGACGGGTTTCCTATGGAGGGTCAAAACTTGCTTTTGGGGTCCTGCTATGTGGCAGTGGCACCCCCCCTCGAGGTGTAGAGCTGGAGCTGCTGGGGTCACAGTAAGAGGGGGCTCGGATGGGCCGGACACTCCCAGAGTCACCTGGGTGGATGACCCTGAAGGGTGCACCTGCTGATCTCCCTCCCTTTGGGCTCCCAAGGGCCCCTGACTGACTCCTTGGGAAGAAGGGGAAGCTGGAGTGAGATCGAGCTGCTCCGCACCCCTGTCACATACACACTGTTAGAGGCCAACTATGGTGTCAGCAATGGACTTCAGCCTGTGCAACAGTGCAGGATCAATGTCCTGGACCAAGGTCTCTGTGGCGGCCATCATCCTACCACTGTTGACCTTGGTGCATTGGCATGCCGGCGCTATCGCCTCAGAGTGAAGGTGGACAATGTCCTCCATTGTGCCTTGCAACCTGAGGAGTGCAGTGGACATTCCTTCCTGATATTCTCAAGTTTGCCTTTGCAGCTCCAGCAACTGTGACATGACCAAATCCAGTGGCTCATCACCTGACTCTGACTCAGCAAATTTCTAGCCTCCAGCAGTCCCCCGAGAGCCATAAACCTGGGAAGCCCCTGACACCACCTGCTGTGGATCAGACAGTGTGATGTGCTCACCAGATTGTGATGTTGAGGCTATTCTAAATCTAGGTCCCACCGAGTTGTGTATCTCTGCACTGATGGAGGTTGTGAGTGAGTGCTGTGACGGAACTTCAAGCAGGTTGTCTTCGGATTCCTCTTCAGAGGTTTCTTCAGGGATTGATTGGAGTCCTGAGTCATGAACTCCATCGGCTGTTTCCCAGATGTGTCTCCAAAAGCATGGGGAGATAATTAGTGCATGCCAGTGGCCTGTAAAACAGGGCATGTTACTCACAGCATGGTTGTCTGATGGACGTTGCACTGCTGGATCATCACTTGGTAGAACAGCACCGACTTCACCATAAGCACAGGACCGGTCCGGATCCTTGCCGGCCAGCTGGATGGCTCTGTTTTCAAAGTCCATGAGGACCTTGATTTCAGGCAGTCCTCCACCAGTCTGTGACCTCTCCCTCTTGTTGTTTGCGAGCTTGTCCTGCATGAACAGAGATGGAGAGAGTGCAAGCAGGACACCTACCAGGCCAGATGATAATTATGGCATGTGTGAATGGTGAGTGGTCCCATGGATGGGATGAGGATAATGACGATGTATGTGAGAGAGTGAATAGTGATGTGCTATGAACTGGCAGTGAGTGAGGGCCCTGTGAATGTGTGATGGGTTTGTGAGTGTGTGAGTTGAGAGTGATGAGAAGAGTGAATTACCCTGGTGGAACGGAGGAGATCATTCATCCTTTTTCGGCACTGGGTGGCTCCTCTTTTGCAGGGTGTTGGCGCTAACCACCACTGCCACCACCTCCCAAGCTGGATTGGTGATGTTGCTGCCCATCCTGCGGCCAGACAGGGGGTAGAGGACATCACGCAGGCACCCACTGTGTCCAAAAGGTGCTTCAGGGGCCTGTCATTGAACCAGGGGGCTGCAGTCTTTTTGCCTTTCGGGGCCATGTCTTCCATGCAGCAGTCGTGGGAGCACTGAGGTGTGTACACATGGCTGCATTTTAAACCTGGGGCCCGGTGTGCTGAAGCGGCAAGGTGATGGTTTGGTGGGCGAATGAGAGACCACATGCCATCAATATGGCGTGTTTCCTGGGAATGCATCATTAATGAGGCGGGATCGGGATGATACAGGATGAAAGCCACCATTGCAGCCCGCTACCGCACTTAGTGCAAATCTGGGATGATTCCTCCCTATACCTTGTTGCCTGATCGAAAAGGGCTATTGAGGTTCATAATATAATTTCTATTTTGAAAATATTTCTGCCCTGCTATCTGCTTTGTTGTATTTTGTTCTGAGTTTTTTCTCTTGTGATATATGTTCTTTGTTTAATCTTTTCATGTTGTTATGGTGATCTTCATATTTATTTTCTGTAGATATAGGCTACAGTGAAGCTACAATACAGGATACTGTGTAGATTCAGAGATCACGTATATGCATCTCTAGAAGCCTCACAGGATTTGTCAAAACAAATCTCAAAGGCTGAAGTTAGAGGGGAATGGACGATTTTGACTTGTCATCTTTTATCACAATTGTGTTGTTAGATGGTATCCTGACAAACATACAGCATTTTGTCCAAAGCTTTGCTAAAGCAGACAAACACAGCCAGGATACAAAGAATACTAATAGCTAATTATAGCTTTACGTGCTTATAATTCTCCAAAGTAATTATGAAAATGATAGATTGGTGACAATATTGGAAATAGAAAATTTTATCGAATCACAAAGGAGACCATTTGCCTATCATACCTGTGCCGTATCTTTGAAAGAACTATCTAATTAGCCCCACCCCAATGCCCTTTTCCCATTCCTCTGTAAAATTCTCCCCTTAAAGTATATATCCAATTCCCTTTTGAAAGTTATTTTTTAATCTGCTTCCGTCTTCCCTTCAGGCACTGTAGACCATAACAACTCACTAATTCCTTTAAATCCTTGGCTACTAACCCTTCTGCCATTGGAAACAATGTCCTGGAGTGCCTCCAAATACTCCCAGATCGAACACAATACAAAGCATATTCAAAATATAGAACGATAAAGAGCCCCAATCTCCCAACAATACATGCTAGAGTCATTTTTTCTTCTACCCACACAAACTATACTGCAGTCCAATTTAGAGCCAATTAGCTTGTGCTTTTGACATGAACCAGGAGCTTTTGTGTGCAGGATTTCCCATATGAGCTTTTTGGGATAAAATCTTGCACATGAATAGTACTAATTCATCATTATATATAAAACTCACATTTATTAAGCTTGGTCATTAACCAGGGTATTGCTGGCTGTCTTGAGACTGGGACCAATCTCCCGACTCTGAACATGTAACAAAATATCTGCTTAATATCTCCCCTAAAAGTAATTGTTGGGGATATTAGAATGAAACGTTTACCATGTTCAGATGGCATTCCATTGCGCACCACAATAGGTTATCCCCTCAATTACAAGTGGGAACTTAAGTGCCCAATCAAGGCATCAAAAGTATATGGCTACATTAGTGGTCTATTAAAAGGCTGCTTCTATTATTAATGTATATCTCTACCTCCTTTGGAAAATAAAAATATTTGGGAAACTCCATAACTAACACATTGAATGAGGAGGCAGGAAACTGAGTCAGTGACCAAGTAACAGACTGACTCAATGATCTAACTCCCTGTTTATTAGCCAATGAAGTGGAGTTGGTGCAGAATAAGGCAGAAGTGAGGATGGTGACACTAATCTCTTTAATCCAAGGCATGCTTTCCTTAAACCAGCAATGTAGCATGACTGAATGGAGGCCAAGAAAGAAGGTATTAGGTTTAAATTAAGGCCACTGGCAGTGCCAACCATAAGATTAATAAAGGCACAGCTCTGCACTTGGTTGTCTGCTGGCCCAGAGCTCAGGTAGTCAGTTCTTCACCTTTGGTGCAAGATAGGTCTACCCCATCTGCAAAAGTGAGTAATAAGGTGGTGGCTGGTAGCCACAAGCTTGAAGCCACAGTCTGTTTTATAGGTGCAGCTTGACTTGCCTGGTATCCACCTTTGCTCCTTGTTTTCCTCTTACAAAAATAGAATCAACAAAGGGAAAATCCACTTTAGCAAATGTTAGTCCATGCAAAGAGAAATCAGAAATGCCAGGAAATTTGGTGCAAAGTCTTTTAACCAATTAAGTAGAAATGAGAAAAAAAACATATGTTTTGAGAAACACCTTTGAAATGCTACTATGAGAAAGGAAAGAAAATAATTATACTTATATAGCACCATCTCAGGACAATCCAGAGACGTTTAAACACACAATAATGTGATACTGACAAAATAATGTGTTGTTGAGTGATAAATACTGGCCAGAACATTGGAGAACTCCTCTGTTCCTCTTCAAAATAGTGGCATTGAATATTTTATGTTCACCTGAGAGGAAAGACAGGGTCGTGGTTTAATATATCATCCAAAAGATGGCACCTCCAGCAGTGCAGCATTCCAGTACACAGCACTGCCAGCTACAAATGGCCAGGATGAAGGACAAAGGGATTCTGGAACTCAGTGTTCACTGCCCAAAATGGCAAAAAAAGAATTCCCATGTAAAAGTCCAAAATTCTTTAGAAAGTTTTACGGATCCGCACTGAGCAAACATTATGACCCAATTTTACCAGTATGATGTGATTTACAACCTGGAACAACATAGAAAGGTCAATCATTACCCACAATTACGTCAAGTCCTTGTCAGTAAAAAGTACCAGTTATTGTGATAACTTTGTTGAAATGGAAGGTCAATTCATCATGACTTTTACTTGGCAAGAAAAAATTAATGGGCTTCTTTTCTACTCATTGTTAAACACAAGAATAGTTGAACTATTCAGTATCATAAGAATGCTGGTACTAAACATACAAAGTACTGTAATTTAGGAATCTATAACCCAACCAGGTACAACTCTGCAGAGCCCTGCATTTTGATTGTTTGAATTTAGATGCACCTGTTGTTTGAAAATTGTTGATTATTTTATGATGTCATTGAAATTTTTGTTAAAACTGGTTAAAAGCTACATTAAAAGAAAACTCACAAGAATCAATGTAAACCAACACACTCAAATAGTTCACACAGGCATTAATGCAAATATGCTTGCCAGAATGCACAATGCAAAGCAACTTAAGCTTGAATAATTTTAATTGACAAACATTCCACAGTTTGCCACTTCAGTAGGATTCAGAATGGAGTATGTTTTTTCTATATCTCCAATCAGATTTCCAGCTTCTTAAGTATTTTGCTTTTGTATTAGTGCTTTCTTCTTTTTTCATTGGTATGTGGCTGAGTAACACACAATACTATAGCCAATATTGATATATTTAATTTTTGAGGTAATTCAAAACAAAAATCACGTAAACTATTTCCACTATAATGTCTATGGGTCAATGTTAAGTTCAAGATGTTCATTCAAATAGAACAGCAAGTTCCAAGTCCACATTTATCAGTGTCTACATTCATTTAGGTGTATTTACACAGCAAGTCCAGTGTCAGTATCATGTTATTTCTGCTTTGTTCTGATGATAAACTAGTCGTGCAGATTCAATAGTAACTTCCAAATTGAATTGAATTGGAAAAATAGTTAAAGGGAAAAAATGTGCAGGACTATGGAAAAGAGCAGGTGAGTGGGACTAATTGGAAAGCTCCACTAAAGAGTCCCCACAGTCACTGTGAACTGCGCTTCTGTGCTAAATCATTCCTTGATTCTATGGTAAGAGAACTTACCAACTCTTCCTTGTTTGGCAATACCAAAACATTGAATGGCAGATATTTGCATTATTTTCTCCAGAGCTGTATGAATTTTCGCCCTGTGAATTGTACAATGTAAAAGAGCATGTAATAAAGGGAAGATTATGAATATTTCATAACAAAGCTTCCACCATACCTTGTCTCTGACTACGTAATTCAATATCACATCAGCAATGATGACCATTGGAACAGCCACTTTCTGAAATAGCTGGTGCTCTTAATATGTTATATTCAATGCCTTTGCAACTGATTTCAAGAGTAATGGCAATTGCTTTGTGGTGTTTGGGTGGCCGTCCATCTGTGAGCATGATCAGTGGGGCAAGGGTTAAGTTGAAGAAATGAGGGCCAGTTTGGGTTCTACACATTTCCAAAATATTTGGGACTCTGAGCGTTTAGATAAATTTCAGTAAATCAGGATGTCATTGGCCATTCCATAGACAAACATATGGTGGTCAGCATATATAAACTAACTGTGCTAAGCCAAAATAAAAGCAAAAATAAAAGCAAAAAACTGCGGATGTTGGAAATCCAAAACAAAAATAAAAATACCTGGAAAAACTCAGCAGGTCTGACAGCATCTGCGGAGAGGAACACGGTTAACATTTCGAGTCAGTATGACTCTTCAACAGAACTAAGGAAAAATAGAAGAGAGGTGAAATATAAACTGGTTTAAGGGAGGTGGGGGGGGATGGGGTGCGGGTGGGACAAGTAGAGCTGGAGAGAGGGCCAGCGATAGGTGGAGATAACCAAAAGATGTCATAGACAAAAGGACAAAGCGGTGTTGACAGTGGTGATATTAGCTAAGAAATGTGCTAATAGGTGACATTAAGGGTAGAAAGCAGGATGAGCAAGGTACAGATAATCCTAGTGGGGGTGGGGTGGGAGGAAGGGATCGAAATAGGCTAAAAGATAGAGATAAAACAATGGATGGAAATACATTTAAAAATAATGGAAATAGGTGGGAAAAGAAAAATCTATATAAATTATTGGAAAAAAGGGGGATCGGAAAGGGAGTGGGGATGGAGGAGCGAGTTCATGATCTAAAATTGTTGAACTCAATATTCAGTCTGGAAGGCTGTAAAGTACCGAGTCGGAAGATGAGGTGCTGTTCCTCCAGTTTGCATTGAGCTTCACTGGAATATTGCAGCAGGCCAAGGACAGACATGTGGGCGTATGAGCAGGGTGGAGTGTTGAAATGGCAAGCGACAGGGAGGTCTGGGTCATGCTTGCGGACAGACCGAAGGTGTTCCGTAAAGTGGTCACCCAGTCTGCGTTTGGTCTCTCTAATGTAGAGGAAACCGCATTGGGAGCAGCGAATGCAGTAGACTAAATTGAGGGAAGTGCAAGTGAAATGCTGTTTCACTTGAAAGGAGTGTTTGGGTCCTTGGACGGTGAGGAGAGGGGAAGTAAAGCCTTTTTGTCATGTTATATTGCATGTGATTACATGAGGAGGAATATTTACAGAATGAAGTGATAAGAAAATGTACCACAAAAATGTTCCCACAGTTTTAGTTCTGTTTTGATCAGCCGGATGTCTGACATTAGCAGAAACCCACCACTACGTCTAAACAATCTCCACTTCAAACAACTGAGAGCAATCTACACCGAGCTGTAGGGTTTCAGCTAGGCTGATTTAGAGGGCAGACTCTTTCCACCTCATTCCAATCATTCAAGGCCATAAAACTGAAATGCACATTGGTACATCCCAGGGCTAGGGACTCCTAGTGCAGGCACAGAATGCTGCTGGGGCTTAACCAGCTAAAGCCAAATAGCTTATCATTTTCAAGCTCCTGGCTAATTGCCTGATATTCTACCCTTTAAAGTTTTGGCATATTAAGCTATCTGGAAGAGAGTAAATCAGGCAGAATTGTTGATTGGCTGCAGTTTTCAAGTTACCTAGTTTACTGTGGGCTGCTTCTGGTTTTTATAACCAAGACTGCCACAGAGATTTAAATTTCATTATAAGGCTTGTCATTATAAAGCTACTTCAACCCCAAAGACAGAACCACTTCCCTCCCCAGATTAATTGTTAGATAGCTGGCAAGCATGGGATTAAGCCATTATTAGATAGATTTCAGGTACTAGAAGCTTTTTGAGAGCAGGATAGTGAGGAGCACTTCTCCCAATAAATAATAAGAGTGCATGTCCGCTATCCTCCACATCAGAGCATAGGCACGCACCATAGCCCAATTGATCCCCCCACATGGTGGCAGATGTAGTGGACTTGGAAAAGGTTTAGATGAGAGCTACAGCAATGATTCCTAGCTTAAAGAATTATAGTTACTCAGTTAGGCTTAAAGATTTCTATTCACTCTAGAGCAGCATAAACTTAGATGATTACTCCCACCCCCCGCCACGCCTTAAACCAGCTTATATTTCACCTCTCTTCTATTTTTACTTAGTTCTGTTGAAGGGTCATTCGGACTCGAAACGTTAACTGTGCTCCTCTCCACAGATGCTGACAGACCTGCTGAGTTTTTCCAGGTATTTTTGTTCTTGTTTTAGACTTAGATGTGGCCTGATACAATGAAAAGGCTGAATCAAATTATTCCAGTTTGGCAGATTGGGGAGGTTCAGGGAGGAAATGCTTAAACTTTGTAAAAGCAGGAATAGGCTGCATGTTAGTTAGCTGTTCTTTTCCCCAAGTGTCCTGGGCCTCTGGGGTGTACTGCCAGTCCTTGTGGTGGGATGTCATCCTCTGACACCTTTAAGAGGAAGATCATCCTGTTCTTGACTGGGGCAGAGATTGCTTCATATAGAAGATAGGTGGAATACTATTTAACACATGGTTCATGTGATCTCTGGACTGCTTTTGATCATCTGAGGAGGCCGAAGAGGAATTTTCTAGAGTATGCTTTTACTTATTGCCCCCATTTTCTTCTCGGATTTTTCTGACTTGATTACATAACTACGGGGGCTGTGATAGTGGTAGGAAGTGTCTAGTCATGATGTGAACAGGCTTGATGGATCAGCTGATATTTTCCTGCCCGTTGTTTTCATGTGGATCGTATAACTGACAATTCCGCCCATTGAAGGCCCAGAACCTCAGCAGCAGCCACTTGTCTCCCTGAAACCCAATCCCATCAGGCAAGAAACATTGGAAATATGAGCACATACATCCTCATTTCTGGCCACCACATGCTGTCATCCCCGGTTTCACTTTCTCCATCAACTACACAACGTCTTGAAAATCAAAACCCTTCAAAAGTGGAAATGGTCAAAATGAATCACTTTCTTTTGTATCTGCTCCCAGCTGGTCCCAAAAGCAGCTCTAAGATACACAAAACATTCAGAAAAGGGCAACTGAGAAACAGCAGCAATAGTGCAGAAATTTCATGGGATAAAATTATGGAACAATTCATACATCCTTCTGATTCTTTTGAATGCTGCCATCAGGACTTGAATAAGCAATCAAGGCAACAGTGCAGTGGCAAGGAAATGTGTCACATCAGAGACGAGGAAGTAGAAATCAATTGGCAGCTAGTTTCAGGTCTGAACTGCTCAAGCTATTAGGCCTGAGGCTCAAAATTAGATCTCATCATCTAAATAATCTGGCTGAGCTGCCAATGTCTGTTGCAAGCAGCTGCCCCATATTAATTAAGTGAATTATGGACTGTTTACCTTGTCAACACAAACTTAAGGAATGCCCATGGAGGGGGCAGGGATGGAGTGGTAATGGGTGTTCTGAGATTGGGTCCTTTGGTCTTAGACTCTAGGGGTGGAATTTTCTCTGCTCACTGGCATCGGGTATGTTTGGCAGCATGAACGGACAAAATGACAAGAAGGCCAAAATTTGGTTTCACGACATCATGAAACCACTTTGCGATCGTCCGCTCAGCCCGTCGATGGCTGGAACCTCATTGTAATACACCTGCATATCATCAGAAGTGCTGCCCACCGGAATCATCTCCCCACCCCCGCCGCTGGATCACCCGCCAACGTCAGCGGATCGACATGTTTCACAACGGCATTTATAAGGCGTGCATTTGACGGGCTGCATTTTGAGGAGAGCTCAGAGGTGATTGCACAACAACATTGTTCACAAGGGTCGCCTGTTGGACTTTAAGGCAGAGGCAACTAGGAGGGAATGCAAGGTCTACCGTGCAGTTGAGGCAATTTGGGGAGATGAGGCAAAGGCTGTCCTGTGGGTTGAGGTGACTTGGGGGGGTGGGCAAAGGCTGCCCTGTGGTTGTTGGTAGTGCACAAGCATGTGCGGGGTGGAAGTTGGGAAGCAGCCACGAATTAGGGAAACCTATAAAGTGACCATTCCTCTGCAGCTGAGACAGTTCAGACGCAGCCGCATTAACATGCATGGAGTCAGGTCCCTAATTTATCTGCCCACTCAAGCAATGCAAAGACATGAAAGTACCACCAAGTTCTCCAGAGCTTTGCATCCCTCGGGCACTGACTGAAAACTAATAAGCGTTTTAGTGGACTGCAGAACAGTTGGATGACTGGACATGTTGTACAATCTCCTTGCTAAAGCTGGCCATGGAGCAGTCACTGATGGAAGCGCTCACAGCCCCTAGTAATGTTATCATCCCAGTTGGACCAGTCTCCCCCATGGTTCAAGCTAACAGTGCAGCCTTGCAGTGCGAGTTAGGAGAATGTCTATGCCTGATCTGAGAGCACAGTATGCAGTGCAATGGGTAAAGCTGCTGCCAATTGGTCAGGTGGAGTGGGGCAGAGGCGGGTGGGGTTTCAGGCAGCCATGCAGTGCACTAAAACTCTGGCCATCCAAGGGTGGCCAGCACTCTCTGGGATACATTAAAAGGCCTTCAGATTTAATCCAGACAGGTTCTTAGAACACCCAAGCTAACTTATGTGTCTCCCTCTTTCAGCCTGCAGGTGGAATACATCAGGAGCATGGAGCCTGGTGAACTAGCTGTATGCGTCATAGCGAAGATGATGGGGAAGAGAGCAACAGAGGCACCTGGCTGTGCAGAGGGAGGAATAGCACCAACAGGAAGAAGGGGTAGCTGGGGCTCCAGCACACGCTGCTGAAGAGCTACAGTGAGCCGTCGCTGCTCGGCGCCTAACCAGACCCAAGGTATATAGACACCGCCTTTCATTCCTGCAGTGTCACCAAAGACTGTGCATGTCTCAGGAACTGGTTGGTCACATCTGCCAGCTATTTCAGGATTTGGTGCTATGGGAATATGGAGGGCATCCACTGCCAGTGGCTGTGAAAGTGACTGCGGTGCTCAATTTTTATGCCAGTGGCTCCTTTCAGGGCTCTGCAGGTAACCTCTGTGAGATATTACAAGCCTCCACCCACAAAAAAAGGTCACGGATGCCATCTTCAGGAGGGCACAAAGCTTTGTGCATTTTGCCCGGGGAAAGCCAGGATGCAAGAGCGATTGAATTTTCCCAGATCTCAGGTTACCCACAGGTGCAGGGTGCCATCGACTGCACTCACTTAGCGCTCAGATCTCTATCACAACAAGCGGTCAACCATATCAACGGCAAGGGATTCCATTTGTTGAATGTGCAGCTGGTGTGCAACCACCACAAATGCATCCTGCAGGTCTGCACACAGTTTCCAGGGAGTGTCCACGACTCCTACATCCTCAGTCAGTCACAGATCCCTGATGTCTTCCAGGTCCCACAGAGGCTGTAGGGATGGCCACAAGGGGACAATGGCTACCCACAGAGGCGATGGCTGATGATACCCATGTGGCAGCCTCAGACTGCAGCACAGCAGAGGTATAATGAGGCCCATGCTGCAGCTTGCAACTTGGTGGAGCATCGGAATGCTGAAAATGAGCTCCTGGTGCCTGGACCGGTCTGGTGGAGCCCCGAAATATAGTCCACAGACAGTGTCTTGCCTCATCATCACCTGCTGCACACTTTACAACCTGGAACTGCAACAGGGAGAGGATCTGGCTGAGGAGGAGGTGGAGGAGGACATGGAGGACATGGTGGAGGAGGTCTGATGAGGACATGGACGGGGACGGTCCTTGAAGGCGACGATGATGGTGATGAGGCCCGTGCAAGGCAAGGCAAGCATGCATGGGAGATCTCACAGCTGCTAGATTTGTGAAGAATGATGACGACATGCAGTAAAGATACACCATAGGTCCTCACATTGCATCTAAGAACATTTGACTCTAGTCTGGCTTATGGCAATGCAAATACCCTCTGTGGTAAAGCACCTGTCATGGAGACACAGTGGAGTTGCTCAATTGCAGGAGGATGATGACGACATGCAGTGAGGACACTCCATAGGTCTTCACATAGCCTCTGAGAAAGCCTGACTCCTGTCTGGCCAAGGGCAGCTCGCTTGCGCTCTGTGATCAGGGCCATCTCATAAAGGCATGGCTGTGAAACTTTAAATTCACCTGATCCTTTGTTCATCTTCAGCACCTGGGCCCTTCAGGAGCACAGCGTCACCGGTCACAGATTCGGAAGAGATGGGGTCCAGCCCTCCTTAAAGGTGGTGAGAGCACACAGATAGAATGAGAGAACTCTGTGATGTCTGCCCATGACATTCTGGCAGCAATGACAAGCACCGTCGAGGCGCAGACATCAGTAATGTCTCCAGGGAGTGTGAGGCTGGACCATCACTTTGGTCTGAAGGCTGCGAAAAGCACAGGGAAGAGGCCCCGGACTGAGACACCTGCCTTTATCTTGTGCAAAAAGGTTTCACATCTGAGTGACATGAATACTGCTCATCAGAACAAGGAGCCATAGGCAGGGAGACATTCTTGGGAGCATATTTGCCCATGCAGTGCAACTACATTTTCTGATGATGATGATGATCTCCAAAAGAGTTATATCTTCTGATGATGGTGGAGGGGGTGGGAAAAGAAGGTCTAGGATCAGCTGGGAGAGGAAGAGGTGACAGGAGAGTAGGTTGGGAGGGGGAAATGAACATGTCGGGGGGTGCTGAGGTTGGGACGGGATGAATGAAAGTGTCGGGGGTGTGAGGCTGTGGGGGGGAATGTAAGTGTCGGGGGGATGAGGTTGGGAGGGGGGAATGAAGCTGTTAGGGGAGTTGGGAGGGTGGAGGGAGAAAGGGGGAGGAGGGGGTAACGGGGAAGAAAATGGCAACTGAGGAGGTTGGCGTAAGGCGGGGTGGGATAGAGAAGGGAAGGAGTGCAGAGACGGGGAGGAGTATGGAGAGGGGAGAGTGTCTGGGAAGGAAGGGATGCAGAGGTGGGAGGGTGCCCAGGGAAAGGAAGGAGTGTGGAAAGAGGAGGAACTAAGGGTGGAGAAAGGAGTCAGGAAGAGGGAGTTACGAAGCGGGTGGGGAGTCCAGGGGTGTGGGTGGGGGGGAGGCGGTGGCAGGACTGAGGTGGGGAAAGGGTTTCCACGGGGAAAAGTGTGAAGGGGTGCGAAGGAGGGAAGGGATTCTTGGGGGGAAGGAGGGTATGAAGAAGAGTAGGGGTGAGAAGGGGGGAAGGGGCGCAGAGCAGGAGTGTACAGGTGAATGTGCACGGGAAGGGTCAGGTAAGTCCATGTCTACCTCCTGGGGAGCAAACTGAGGGTGAGCATGGTATGGAGGAAGGGTGAGAATGACAGAGGGCAGAGTGAGGCAGAAGGGTGGGAGGGTGAGGGTTTGATGGTAGCAATAGAAGGAACGGCGAGGGTGATTGGTGGGGACTCGAAGGCAGACATGGACCCTGGGGGTGGGAAGGAGGAGGTCAGGAGGTGAATTTGGATGGGGGTGGGATTTTCATGAAGGAAGGGGCTGTGCACATTCACCTGGACATCCTCAAAGGAAAAGGGTTGTGGCTGGTAGGTCATAGAGAGGATGTGGAAGGTGATGCCGGGTTGGGGGGCGGGGGGTTCAACCATGATGGGGAAAGGAAATGGGTGACTCAGGGAGGGGAAAAGATGGGGGAGCTGAGGAAAAAGTGAATCCAGGCCATGCTGTCCAAATCAAAAGTGAAACGAGAATCGTGTTGGGTGAGATCAGGTGCTGAACGGGAGTGTGATCATTGAGTGGGTGGCAATGCAGGTCAGCTCAGGCAGACAACTGAAAGCGAACCTCAGCAGGCAGCATTGAAAATGCTCAGGTCATTGAGATGAGTGTGAAATGTGAAGGATCCACGTGTGTCTGAGAGGGCCTGCCACATGCACACTTTTCCCTCCAGAGTCACTGGTCGGCCAACTGCTCCCTCTGCGGTGACAGAGGATGAGGTTGAGAGGGGTCATAGGCGAAGGGGGACTTGAAAGAAAAGGACAGCCTCTGAGATTCCTGAGTGGATGACCCAAGGGTGTCTAGTGTCGCTCCTTCTCCGCTTTGGTGCCCGAGGGCCCTGGCCTAACTGCTTGAGGGGAAGGAGCACCTGGAGGGACATTGAGGTGTCCCGTTTCTCTCTTGCGTTGCCACTGCAGGAACTCACCCCAGCTACCACAATGGAGTGCAGGCCTACGCACATCTCTGCATTCTGTTGGACCAAGGTCCGCATGGCATCCGTCAACCTCCCAATGCGGACCTCCTTGTGCACACATGTGGGCATCACTGCATCAAAGAGCAGACAGACACAGTCCTCTGACTCTCGTGCCACTCTCTTGAGGGCTTCCAACAACTCTGCATGACGCTCCCCTGCCTTCTGCTGACTCTCTAGGATGAGTTGGAAGGCCAAATCCAAAGGTTCACCATCTGACTTGGACCTCACAGATGCCTCCTCCCCAGCAGTCCTCCGAGTACCAGGGAGCTCAACTGAACTTGCCGCCTCCTGTGCGGATACGTGCCCGTGTGGTGACCACCAGATTGTGAACCCGAGCCTGTTCTAGATCTAGGTCCCACAAAGGTGTGTATCTCTGCGCTGGTGGAGGGTGTGGGTAAGCGATGTGATGGGTCTTCCAGGCTCCACCGCTACACTGGAGGAGATGTCCTCTTGACTACAGATGAGGACATGAATGGAGCTGAGGGACTGGCTAGCTGAGGGTGTCAGCCCCTTGGCAGAGCTCCCTGTGAACCAACTTAGAGACAATTAGTGCATGACAGCAAAGTCAAAAGCAGCAGAAAGAGAATTTGCAGTTGCTTTGAAAGAGGGATGATGTGGTATAGGATCCTCACGTGGGTGTTCGCCGCCGACCTCGCTGTCATCGCAGGCCTGGTCCACATCCTCACCAGTCAGCACGATGGCACACTCCTCAAAGTGCCTGAGGGGCCTAATGTCGGCCACTCCACCCCCAGTCTGGGACCTCTCCCTGCTGATGTGAGCCAGCTTCTCCTGCATGAAAACAGATGGAGAGAGTATGAGCATGGCACTGCATGGAATGTTTGTGTGGTGTGCGGAGACACGGATGGGATGAGGACGCGAGCTCAAGAGGATATGAGCCTGATGGAGATGTGAGGGTGTGTGTGAGAGTTAGTGGTGTTGTCCCTTGAGGTGTGAGATCCCTGTGGATGTATTATGTGTTTGTGAGTGTGTGAGTTGAGAGTGATGAGAAGAGTGAGTTACCCTGGCAGAACAGATGAGACCATTTATCTTTTTGCGGCACTGGGTGGCTGTTGTCTTTTGCAGGGCATTGGTGCCAATGCCTGCCATGCTGGATTGGTGATGCCACTGCCCATCCTGTGGCCAGTGTGGGGGTAGAGGTCATCACAGCGGGCCTCCACAGCATCCAAATGGCATATCAGTGATGCGTTATTAAACCTGGGGGCTGTAGACTTTTTGCCTTTCATGGGCATCTTCCCTGCAGTCGTCCTGGGCTGGAAGCGCTGAGATGTGTGCATGTAGCTGGACTTTAAATGTGGCACCCAGCGTGATGAAGTGGCGAGGTAATGGTGTGGTGGGTGAATGAAAGCCCACCCGCCCTGGAAATGGAGTGCTTCTGGGAATGCATAAGTAGTGTGGCCAGTTTGGGATGGAACGGCGTGAAAACCCACCATCATGGCCGGCGGGTAAAACATCATTTTGCCCACCTGCTACCACACAGTGCAAATCTGGGATGATTCCGCCCTATGCCTTTAACTATATTAAATTTCTGTAACTCCCTTTTTCACAACTATGGACTCTACTCAACTCCAACTCCTACTCTTCCCATCCCCAAGTCAGAGTCCTGAGAGATTCAATTTCTCACAGTATTCTCAGCTATTAGGGAAGACATCTTGGAGACATAAGAGCTTTCTTCTGGATCTGGTAAGACATCATCATCTGCAGAATAACAGGGCAGCACTTTAGTATCATAGCTGTCAGCGCTGCTGGGAAGCAGAGTGTAGGCTTCAGAATGACTGAACTGCAAGGACAGTGAAGACTTTTCAACAAAAGAGAGAAGATTGAAGAGAATCAAATGTTGGATCCTTTGGGATAGGGAGAGAAGAACACAGGACATTTGGTAACTTGTTGATCCCTTGAAGAACTCTGGGAAGAAGCTTTGGAAGTGGAATGATGTTCAACTCCAGGAAAGACTGTCATGACTGTATCATCCATTGCTGGATCAAAGACTGAAAAGGCATTGAAGGTCTGAGATTTAAGTCAACTTCACGATGAAGGAAAAAACAACCAATTTCCTGAAAGACTGCCAGGAAAAGAAGAAATAATTTTCCAATGATTTTTCAGGAGGACCTGTCTTCTTTATGTAGGCAGTGGTAAGAGAGCCAGGCTTTTCTCTGTACAAGGTTGCTCCACTGTGGACAATGGGAAGGATTCCTGAGGATATGCAAACATACCAACATATGAATTAGGAGCACAAGTAGGCTACTCGAGGTCCCCTCGAGCTTGCTCCACCAGATCATGGCTGATCTGACTGTAACCTCAACCCCACATTCCTGCCTACCCCCAATAACTTTTCACCCCCTTGTTAATCAAGAATCTATCTAGCTCTGTCTTCAAAATATTCAAAAACTGCTTCCATTGCCTTTTGAGGGAGTTCCAAAGACTCACTACCCTCACAGAAAAAGTTTCTCCTCATCTCTGTCTTAACTGAGCGACCCCCTTATTTTTAAACAGTGACCCCAGTACTAGATTCTCCCACAAGAGGAAACATCCTCTCCACATCCACCCTGTCAAGGATCTTAAAGATTACAATCAAGTCACCTCTTACTCTTCTAAATTCCAGTGGCTACAAGCCTAACCTGTCGAACTTTTCCTCATAAGACAACCCACTCATCCCTGATGTTAGTCTAGTCTTCTCTGAACTGCTTCTAACACATTTTCAAGGACAGTATCTATTTGGCTAGAGCTAAGGAACAAAAATGATGCATAGATAAGCCACGATCTAGGGGGAAGGATGTGGAGAAACAAATTTGTAAAGAAATTACAGAGAGGTGCAAGAATTATAGAGTAGTTATAATGGAAGACTAAATATTAGAATAAAAGCAAGATACAGCAGATGCTGAAGATTTGAACTGAAAACAGAAGTGCTGGAAAAACTTAGCAGGTCTAGTAGCACCTATGAAGAGAGAAATAGGGTTAACATTTCAAGTCCAATATGACTGTTCTTCATAGCTGATAATGCATTGGAGAACCAGGCTGAAAATAAAAGGTTCAGAGGAGAGGTGAAAAAGCAAACAAGAGAAGCAAAAAAGAGTATGAAAAGAGACTGGCAGCTAACATAAAAGGGAATCCCAAAGTCTTTGTTAGGCATGTATACAGTAAAAGGGTGGCAAGAGGAAGAGCAGGGTTGATTAGGGATCCAAAAGGAGGTTTACTCATGGAGGCAGGGGCATTGCTGATGTATTAAGCAAATATTTTGCATCTGTCTTTACCTTTGGAGAAGATGCTATCCAGGCCATGGTGAAATAGGAAGTGATTCATAAGGGTTTAATATTGATAAGGAGGAGATATTAGATAGGTTGTCTGTTTTTAAAGTTGGTAAGGCACCAGGACCAAATGAGATGCAACCAAGGATACAGGGGGAAATGAGAGTGAAAATTGCAGAGGCACTGGCCTTAATTTTCCAGTCTTCCTTAAGCTCAGGGGCAGAGACAAGATTCTTCTGTAATGAGAGGAATTCCTTGTAGTAAATCATCTCTGGGACAAGATTGCTGTATAGGATTCTGCAGCTTTAGAAGTGCTAAAGATTCTGCCTCAACTTCTGTGCTGACCTCTGAAGGGAAGAAGACTATCAACTGGAACTGAAGTATGGGTGCCCTGGGAAGGTGCCAACTCTTTAGCAGTGTGGAGACTATAGACTCTAACTTGGACTCAGGCAAGGCATCCTCTCTGGAAGACTTTTCATGAATAACAGGAGATAAAGTAGGCAATACATTGGGAGATTCAGTGGAACTAAGCTATGAATGCTGCTCAGCCACTAAAAGCACTAAAATGACAACAGAAACTTCATAAGGTGCATCTAACAATGGAAAAGATGAATCATTCTCTTGGACCTCAATCTCCAAGAGATCAGTCAGTACTGCAAGGGATTCTTCCTCATCACTCTCAAGGAACAGCCAATTCAGGTCCAGCAGATCTACATGGGGATAGTCATTGCCTACTGCAGTGTCTTCTGTATCAGCCACCTCTGGCCTTACTTCATAAAGAACTAAGAGATTCATAACTTCAATCTCTGCACGGGGTCTAGTGGATGGTGTCTCTGTGAAAGAAAGGAGCTCACTGCTGAGTGTATAAACTTCCTCAGCTTCTGAAGGCTGAATTTCCACTGCATCCAAATAAAAGGTTGAAGACTGTTGCATGAAAGGCAGTGAATTATTCAAATGATGAACATCATTAGTTTTTCTAAGATTCCTAGAAGTATGTCAACATCTCCACTCAACAAGGATGTCATTGATTGTGAAGAACATAGAGAGAATTAAAGATCTGTCGCCCCTTGTAGCTAAGAGGAGCAATAATCCTGCTTTTTGATTGGAAGTTCTATGCCTCCTGGACCTTGTAGCTTGATGTCTGATGGATAAAGATGGCTGAAACCAGTCGAGGCCATCTGCTAATCTGTTAACACCAGATCCAGGATAAAACCTTGAATTTGTACCATAACTGACCAGTAAACTGGAAGCATTCCACTGCCCCTGCTGGGTAGCCTTGAAATCCATGCTGGGTTTTCGCCCCAGAATGCAAGCATCTCAAAATGGCTGCCAGCATGGAGTTTCCCACCCTTTCAGATAATTTGGCAGCTTTTGTATGGGTGGAGCTGCTGCCCATGGGCCTACCCAATCTATGGATTCATGTGAAGCCTTGGAGTCACCACGAATTTATAGCCCAATTTAATGCTCAAAGCTTGGCATGCCTCGCATACTGGACCACTTGCTCCAATGTAAGATCAACTTTGGTCTGCACAAAGTCAGACAGTTTTTCATCCCGGACACCCACGGATTAGTTTGTCCTTCAGTGCCCAGTATCCACAAGAACAAGCTAGGCGATATAGGTCTGTTAAGAATAATTCAATCGATCCCTCAGATCATTGCGAGCATTGGCTAAAAAGTGCTTGTTCAATTACTAAATTTTTCTTTCGATGAAAATAGTTGTCAAAGGCTTTAATAATGGAGTCAAAATCTGCAGTGGACTTTTGCACACCCTTCCTTAAGAGAATGTCGTATGCTATTGGACCTGCTGCATAAAGAAAGGAACTAACTTGGAAATTCGGCCCTTTACTTGAAGGCCTGACATTGCTCAGTACCGCAAAAAGTGGCATTTCCATATCTCCTGCTGCTGGCCTATCTGCAGGCCCCTGAGGCAGTCAAATGGGTGGGGCAAGGGCAGGGACTGCTCATTAGGTATGGTCATCATTATCTTTCTCCAGTATGCCTCCTTCTACTGCTGAAATTTCTCGAGCTGCTTTCAAAGGTTTTTTCACTCTGGTTCCTTCAATAATACCAATGGATCTTTTACATTGATGTCTCCACTGCTGCCACCATGTTCTGAGATCAGGTCCTTCTGTCTTGGACTCTAGGCATGGGACTTGGTTCTTAGACAAACTGCACACATACTCTAGTATTTGCTTAACACTTGTTTATTAGTACTACTTCTAAACAGGTTACAGAGTAGGCACATAGCTCCTATGCATGATTCCAATCTCTCTCAGGAGAGTCTAACACATAACTCACTAGTGCCAGTGATACATTATCATCAATGTCATACATTAGCATATCCAATTAACCCTTCATACTATAACAGAGAGGGAGTGGGGGAGGATGCAATCCTAAATTCTGTGGAGTCGAGGGGGAACATCTGTTCCTCCTAGCCACGCAGGTACAGGTTTACCTTTTGATGGTGGTCACTGCTTAAACCACAGTACACAATATCAGGTGGGAGAACTTTCAGGTGACCCAGGAGTGCAGGTCGTTCCCCACAATTGGACCTCACTGTGCTTGTGATATGGCTGTAAAATGGGTGCAATAAGATTCAATCTCTACCCCACAAGGTGTGAAAGCAAGGTCTCATCTGTTTCTTAAGGTGGATAGTAAAATAAATATAACTGCAAAGTTTAACAATCAATGAACACATTTTAGGGTTAAAATGAGGGGAGGTACTGTAAGCGGAGGGAGAGGCTTAACTATTAATCATTATAATACAAATCAGAAGTATAGTCAATGTTTCTGCCCACACAGTCACAACTAGAGAATGGAAAGAATTGATTCAGTGCCATCCCACACCAGTCTACTTGTGTTACATTATGATATTTATCTGAAATTGCTCATGTTTGCTCGAGACATAAAAGGGAGTTTCCAGGCAAGCAGGAACTGCAGAAAAATCACACAGAAATCATAGGCAATGGGGCAAATGCATTCTGTAACTCCAGCTCTGCAGCCTGCCACACATAACAGTTCTAAAAATATGTGCATAGCCCTCACTGAACTAGGACAAATGAATGAGGGAGGCTGGTGACTGAGATTTGATCTCCTACCTTGTGCAGAGTGAGATAAGGCTGAGCCACACTATTAAGCAGCTTCAGCTCACTAACAAAATAAAAAGCTGGTATCAGCAAAAATTACCAAGAAAAACCCAACAGTCTCATGAATGCCCCTTAGGAAAGGAATCTTGCCATCCACATCTGATGTAAAACTCCAGCTCCACGCCAATGTGGTCAGCTCTTAACTACTAACTGAAGCTGCCAGCAACCCTTTCAGTTGCATGAAGACCCACCAGCACCATCTCAAAACAACTAGGCATGAGCAATAATGTTTGCTTTGCTAGTGACACCCACATCCTGAAACTGAATAAAACAAAAGCCCTTAACAGGGAGCATTTAACACAATGCAAAACATTTATCAACTGGCTGGCAGGGGCTTTCCAGAAGACCCAGTTTGAGAAACTTGATGTTGGGCACCAACATATTCAACAATATAACTATCAAAGCACATCATTGCATCACTTGTACCCATTAATTAATGGAAAGGGTGAAGTGTCAAGCTAAAGAAGGGTTTAGCAAAAGACTCTTTTGACAATTAAACAATGACCAGATTGTTACACCTTCACTCAGAGATTTCATCATTTCATCATTCCCATAATCCTTTGCCTTTTTATTATTTTTCCTCAATCTCACTGAAATACCAGGAGCAGCAGGTGTGACCCTTGCAAACACCCATATCATTCTATGTCAGATAAGATCAGCTCAACTGAGATGCAAGATTACAGATTCCCAAAGCAGATTAAACTGTAGAAAGGGCTAGAGGGAGAAAAGTAAGGAAAGGTTTGACAACTTGAAACGTTAAAAGCAGTTCCAATAGTAAAGGATTTCAACTACCCTAATATCAACTGAGACAGAATCAGTGTAAAAGGTATAGAGGGTACAGAAATCATAAAAAGCATTCAGGAGACTTTTGTTAGCCAGTATACTGCAAGCCCATTGAGAGAAAGGATAGTTTTGAACTTACTTTTAGGGAATGAAGCTAGGCAAGTGAAAGATTTATCAGTGGGAGACCATTTGGTGGTAGTGATCAAAATGTTGTTAGATTTAGTTAATGAGAAAGGCCAAAGATAGACCAGGAGTAAAAGTTTTAAATTGGGAAAGGCTATTTTTTTCTAATCTGAGATGCAATTTGGCAAAAGATTTTTCCTATCCTACCAATGGGATGTGGGCTTCGCTGGCTGGGCCAGCATTTATTGCCCATCCCTAGTTGCCATCGAGAAGGTGGTGGTGTGCTGCCTTCTTGGACCGCTGCAGTCAATCTGTTGCAGGTACATCCAAAGTACCGTTAGGAAGGGAGCTCTAGGATTTTGACCCAGCAACAGTGAAGGAACAGCAATATATTTCCAAATCAAGATGGTATGTGACTTGGTGGTGAACTTGCACGAGTTGGTGTTCCCATGCGTCTGCTGCCGTTGTCTTACTAGATGGTAGAGATCATGGGTTTGGAAGGTGCAGTCGGAAAAGACTTGATAAGTTGCCACAGTGCATCTTGTAGATGGCACACATCACTGCCACTGGTGGATTGAGTGAATGTTGAAGGTGATGGATAGGATGCCAATCAAGTGGGCTGCTTTATCTTGATGGTGTCGAGCTTCTTGAGAGTTGTTGGAGCTGTGCTCATCTAGGCAATTGGAGAGTATCCCATCACATTCCTGACTTGTGTCTTGTAGCTGGTGGACAGACTTTGGGAGTCAGGAGGTGAGTTACCACAGAATTCACAGCCTCTGACCTACTCTTGCTGCCACAGTATTTATTTGACCAGTCCAGTTAAGTTTCTGGTCAATATGTTAATATAGGGGATTCAGCGATGGTAATGCTATTGAATGTCAAGGGAGTATGGTTAGGTTCTCTCTTGTTGTAGATAGCCATTGCCTGGTACTCTTGAGGCTTAATATTACATGCCACTTATCAGTCCAAGCCTGAATGTTGTCCAGGTCTTGCTGCAAATAGATATGGACTGCTTCAGTGTCTGAGGTGTTGTGAATGGTATGGAACACTGCAATCATTAGTGAGCATTCTCACTTCTGATCTTATGAGGAAGCAGCTGAAGATGGTTGGGCTGAGGACACTAGTCTGAGGAACTCCTGCAGTGATGTCCTGGAACTGAGATAGTTGGCATCCAACAACCACAACCATTTTCCTTTGTGCTAGTTATGACTCCAACTAGTGGAATGTTTTCCTCCTGATTCCCATTGACCCCAGTTTTGCTAGGGCTCCTTGATGCCACACTTGGTCAAATGCTGCCTTGATATCAAGGCCAGTCACTATCACCTCACCTCTCGAGTTCAGCTCTTTTGTCCATGTTTGGATCAAAGATGTAATGAGGTCAGAAAGTGAATGGCCCTGGCAAAACACAAACCGAGCATCAGTGAGCATATTTTTGCTGTGTAAGTGCTGTTTGATGGAAAGTGTTGTTCCATCACTTTGGTGATGATCAAGAACAGGCCAATTGGGTGGTAGCTGATTGGATTGGATTTGTCCTGCTTTTTGTAGATAAAACACATTTGAGCTATTTTCCACATTGCCGGGTAGATGTCAGTATTGTAGCTGTACTGGAATAGCTTGGCTAGGGGTATGGCTAGTTATGGAGCACAGGTCTTCAGTACTATTGCCAGGACATCAATGTCCACAGCCTTTGCTGTATCCAATGCCTTCAGCCATTTCTTAATATCATGTGGAGTGAATTGAATTGGCTGAAGACTGGCATCTGTGATGCTGGGGGCCTCAGGAGGAGGCTGTGATGAATTACTCATTCGGCACTTCAGACTGAAGATGGTTGCAAATGCTTCAGGCTTGTCTTTTGCACTGATGTGTAGGGATCCCCTATCACTGAGATTGGGAATATTTGTGGAGACTCCTCCTCCCATTAGTTGTTTAATTGCCTATCATCATTCATGACTGGATGTGGCAGGACCTCAGAGGTTTGATCTGACTATTGATTGTGGGATCACTTAGCCCTGTCACTCACATGCTGCTTCCACTGTTTGGCATGTGTTATATCTTCGCCCAGGTTAGCACCTAATTGTTTTTAGAGATTCCTGATGCTGCTCATGCCATGCTCTCTGCAATTATTGAAGGAGGTTTGACCCCTTGACTTGATGGTAATGGCAGGGTGAGGGATATGCCGGGCCATGAGGTTACAGATTTTGGTTTTATACGATTTTGCTGCTGCTGCTGCTGCTGCTGCTGCTACAGCTGATGGCCCATAGTGCCTCTCAGATACCCAGTTCTGAGTTGCTAGACCTGATAAGAATGTATCCAATTCAACATGATAATAGTGTCACACATGATGGAGGTTACCCTCAGTGTGAGGATGGAACTTCCTCTACATAAGGACTGTATGGTAGTCATTCCTACTAATATTGACATGGGCAGATGCACCTGCGACAGATAAGCTGGTGAGGGCAAGGTCAAATTGATTTTCCCTCTTGTTGATTTCCTCACCACCTGCCACAGACCCAGTCCAGCAGATATGTCTGCAGGACTCAGTCAGCTTGGTCAGTGGTGGTGCTGCTGAGCCACTTTTGGTGATGGACATTGAAGTCCCCCCCAGAGAACATCCTGTGCCCTGGTCACAATCAGTACTTCCTTCAAGTGGTGTTCATCACAGCTGGGTACTGATTCTTCAGCCGAGAAAGGGTGGTGCATGGTAATCAACAGGAGGTTTCCTTGTCCATTTTTGACCTTATGCAATGAGACTTCATGAGGTCTGGAGTCAACATTGAGGACTCCGAGGGAAACTCCCTCCCAACTGTATACCACAATGCTTTCACCTCTGCTGGATATGTCCTGCCAGTAGGACAGGGCATACCCTGGAATGGCGATGGTGGAGTCTGGGACATTGGCTGTGGACTGGAAACAGCTACTTGAAGGTAAATCAGTATCAGAGCCATAGGAGGCAATCAAGGAAGAGATAGTATCTGAACTGGTGACTAAGTGTGTCAAATCAAGTGATGGTTTTTCTCCCTCAGGGATCTGTAGCAGTTCACCCCTCCTCATGAAGTTACACTAGCTGGTCATATGGGAGCTCCTGGGCATCTCCAAGGAGATAATCAGAAGGGGGGATTGGGGTGAATGGAGAGTGGGTGGAACACTAAAGATCCGTGGGCACACCATCTTCAGCTTGTACCTCATATCAGATAGCATGGTGAGGGGAAGGTGGGATGTGAGAAGGGGTATAGGGCAGTAACATATCTATATGTTGAATGTTCTTGGCATCGCTGCATTCAATGACCTCTGTGGCAGCCAGCCACATGATGCTGAACGCAATCTCCTCACAGAGAGCTTAGGTGATTGCCTTCTGCTTTTGTGCTGCTCTCTGTCATTATGGCTCACTTTCTCCTGCAAGATGGAGGGAAGAAAGTGAGGAACTGCATTGCACTGTATTTGAGTGATGTGCCTGCCACAACTGAATAGTTGGAGATATGTGGAAACAAAAAGAGGTGGATGTGAGCCGGCATCATTGACAGGAGCACCTGAATGTTAGGCCTGAGTCCTGAGTGCTAGGAGCTGCTGCTTGGTTTGTGGTGCGTTGAGCAACTGCTGGTGTCATGGGTAGGAGATGCTGTGTCAGTATGTGTTCATTGACCTTAACCATCCGCGTGAGGTCATTGAACTTCTTGCGGCACCGTTGCCGGGGTCTCAGAGTAAGACTCTGAGAATTGACCTTCCTGGCCATCTGCTCCCTTCCCTCCTAAGGTTTTGAAGGCATCCTGCCTCCTCCCCTCCTCCACCCCCATAAGGAAACATGGCTTCTCTCCTCCTCTTGACCTCCCGGACAAAGCCCTCCAGCACCCTCCAAGAAGCCCTGTGCTTCATTTGGGGCACATCTGTTTATAGCAGTTCCTGCAGAGACAGTCAGCAGCAGCTTCCTTACAATGAATGCAGCGCCCCTTTAAGAGGGACAGTCTACCTTTAAGAAGTGCAGGCTAGCTAGAGCATGTGCTAGCCACTCACACTGCTGATCCTGGCATGAGACACACCTTGCTGAACACTACAATCATTCAAATGAAGAGTGAACACAAAGTTTGCGTGCTGTCTTCCGCAACAGACTGCGTATGGGATGATTGCAAATCATGACACCCTCACCCGGAAATAGGAGCAAAATGTTTTTTAACCTTTATTGTTTAAATTAACTCTCTTGCTTTCTAGGCCGGCATGGAACCTTCTGGATCAGCCTTAGAACCATTAAATGCTTAAGCATGATGCACTATTATCTATTTATTTGAAACAAGCATTATTTGGCTACTTTAGTTCTTCTGAAGTTAATCATTTTGCTGCATTAGTTTTCCCAACTTAAATGTTACAAAGTATAATTATTTTTAATTAATGGGGACTGGTCAGTCAGTGAGATTCTCAGGTTGAGCCATCATTGTTTAGCATGCACAGCTTCTGACGGTCACTTCAGATCGATTTTTCTCAAATGTTTCAGTGCTTAATATCACCAGGTTTGTGGGGGTGGGAAACAGGTCAGAACTCTTTTAGGTCCAGATCACACCCTTGGGGGAAAGAGTCGCTAACCTATTATTTTCCCTGAGCCAGCCATTTAATAGCCAGAGGACAGGATCCCCGTCCAATTAGGGATGGTGAGCAGGTTCACGAAACTGCAAGGCCAATCAGAGGTCTTTCACATTGAAAAGAGCAGCAATGGGAGGTAAGAAAACGAGGGGGCACTTCAAAATGGAGGTGTCCCCTATCTATGTGTTTAAATCTTTATTTAAAAAATAGGCACAGCAGCCAGGCCACCGCTGTGCAGGGAGGGGCAGGGGACAGAGGTAGAGTGGGGAGGTGTGGGGGGTGGCGGAAAATGAAGGGTATCCCCTCTACAGAGCAACCTGTGGCTTCTCCCGCACTCAGGCAGGCAGGGAAGGCCTCTCGGCCTGTCTGGACTGCTTCCCTCCGAGCCTGCTACTAAGTGCCCACCTCCAAGCACCTAAACTGGCCCACACCACCTGCTGGAACTTGGAGGCCACCTGGAATTTTCTAGTCGGTCTCCTTTAATCAGCCTCAGTGCACTCTCAATGAGCCTGAACAGCTACTCAGCGTGCCTGGGCAGGCAGGCCGACTAGCCCTCCCAATCCACAAAAAATGACCTGGAGGCAGGATGGGGCCAGGAAATGGGCCAGTGGAGCTATTTTATCTCCCACCTGCCTCCAATACCAGCCCTGCTAAGAGCTGAAAATCCAACCAATATAGTCAAGAGTGAAGCCCTATTCAAATTCCGGACTTAAATATAATCAGGACATGTAATTGTGGCATGGCCTGTAAAACATGTTGCTGCACGAGTAATGAGAGTTTTGACTCCCAGAGGCAGTGAAAAGACAAGATTCTGACTCGTAGTTCCAGTAAATTAACTGAGATTGGAGTGAAGCCAGCTACATGTGGAGAAGAGAAGGAAGCAGTGCATCAAAATACTCAGCATGCAGCGTCAAGACATTCTCATGTGAAATTATGTTTTGGAGATAGGGAGGGGGGCAAGATCCATAGTGAACAGGAGGAGATAGCAATGGTAAACTGGCGAGTGCAAAACTGTGTTAGCCTGAGTTTCAGATCCAGGGCATTTTGACTGACTGGCCTCATCTAGGTGTCACTGGTCACTTGAGATAATGGAAAATAGCAGCTGGCTAGTAGGTGGGAAGGGTCATCCAGATGACCGAAGGCTTTGGTTGGCACTGAGGGAAAGCTCACTGGCAAGCAAGTACATTGTGGAGAAGGGGTTTTGAGGGGTTTTTGAGAAGGGAGGAGAGGGTGCAGAAGAGCCTGGGACATGGGTAGTCATGAAATTCCTAGTGGGGTATGAAGAGGTAAGCCCATTGCTCCTGGCCCCATAAAGGAAAGTTACACTCACAACTTGGAGAAAGTCTCCTGCCTGCTAACCTGGTTCAATCTGGGGGCAAAGCCTGCCAAGCTACCCACCTCAAGCTGCAGTTAAAGTCCAATTGGGACCCTATTGATGTCACAGGATCTTGGTTTCCAGAAATTTGTGATGTCCCCTCCTGTTTTAGGTGGACACCACGACTGCTTGCACCACCCTGCCAGTTAAAATCAGAAACAGGACTCCAAGCAGGCGAGTTAACCTCGTTGTTCTCACCTGTCCGGCCACCCAGTTTCCCCTGGGAAGGTAGTATTAAAGTTGGCCCCTCAGAAACAGCAGGCCCTGCATCTACCCTTGAACAGAAACATCTCCACCGCCCTCATAACTTGACTGTTTTTATGCCACAACAGATCATTTGCCCTCAACATGGTTGCCACATACTGCTTCTTAAGAGGTTGATTATAGCAACTAATTGTCAGATTCTGCAACAAGTTTAAAATGTGTCCTTGGGCAATAACAAATCTGCAATCTCACAGAGTTTAAAACCACAGGTCCTTATCAGTAGTAATTAGGAAATTGCAAAATTGTTCAACTTAAAAAAAAAGGTCCAAATTGATTTTGCAATGTACGCTTTGTGATCTGTTCACATCCTTGAACTTTACAAAACCAAAAAGGAGGCAGCCAACAGTGTTATCACTCACTTTTTTTGGACGACCACAATCACAGAGTTGGAATGGAAGTTGATCCCATGACTCTACACATCAGTGCCAATTGGAAGCCAATCCTGACCCAGCTTGATAAGATATTGGAGAGGGAGGGGGAAGACCCAGTTATTGTGATCCATGTTGGACAACAACATTAGGAAGACTGGAGAAGAGGTCCCGTGTGGATATTACCAGGTATTAGAAGCTAAATTAAAGATCAGGACCTCAAGTATCTCTGGATTATTACCAGTGCCATGTACAAGTTGACAGAGGGATAAGCAGATTAAGGAGGTCAATACATGGATGAAGGAGTGGTGCAGGAAAAAGGGGTTTCATTTCATTGGACATGAGCATCACTACTGGGTCAGGAAGGAGCGATACAATTGGAGTGGGATCCACCTGAGCCAGCTGAACAAGAGTCCTAGTAGAAAAGATAAATAGAGTGATCACAAATACTTTAGCAAAAGGGAGAAGGATCAGGTGAAAAATCTACTTTGGATAGGATCTTCGACCTAAATTTTGCACTTGTTGGGCACGAGCAATCGGCGGTACCGGAAAGGAACGGAAAATGGGCCTCCGGCTGCGATCGACCCCCGACCGAGATTTCATGCTGGCCAATTAAGGCCAGCCAGCATGAGACACACGCTGAGAAATGCTCTGCGCTACCGGGGTGTGGGCGGGAAGAGTGCAGGCGCTGATCTAACTGAGGGTGCAGGTGAATGCTTCTAGTGAGCTCCCTGAAAGCAGACAGCTGCCCCAGGGAGCTGCAGACCTCCACAGAATAAAGGAAATGACAAAAATGCTGCAAAATTTGTCCATGCAGCATAATCAAGTGCCCAAAAGCATACCTCATAAAAAAACAGTCTCTTGATATTTCTTTTCATCCTGCCCTGGATCAAGGTTTGAGCAAAAATGTGAATGCCGTCGGTGAGAGTGGTCAGTCCGCCAACCGTAAATGTGGATGGGCCATGTAAAATTGCTGTTAATTGCATCATTAATGGGCTTAATTGCCCGCTTAATTATCGGCAAGCGCGCTTCCGACTGCCACACACGCCCAGCAAGCGAAATATCACACAAGTGCGTGATGACGTCAGGGTGTGCACCCACCCATGGGAAGAAAAGTTCTGGTCTAAGAGTCATTTACGCCACTGAAGGAGGCCATTCAGCCCATCAACTATATGCCGGATCCCCATGGAGGATTCCAGTCAATCCCATTCCCCTGCTCTCTCTCCATAGCCCTGCAAGTTTATTTTCTTCAAGAACCCATCCAATTTCCATTTGAAACCATTGATTGTTCCACTTCCATCACCCTCATGGACAGTGAGTTCCAGGTCATTACCACTCACTGCGTAAAAAAGTTCTTCCTCATATTGCCCCTGCATCTCTTGCTCAAAATCTTAAATCTGTGTCCCAGCATCCTTGTACCATCAGCTGATGTGAAAAGTTTTTCCTTGCTTATCTTATCTAAACCTGTCATAATCTTTTACACCTCTGTCAAATCTCTCCTCAATCTCATTTGCCCCAAGGTTTTCCAGCCTGACCTTATAACTAAAACCGACCATCCTTGGAACCATCCTGGTAAATCACTTCTGCACCCTCTCAAGGTCCCTCACATCCTTCCTAAAGTTTGGTGACCAGGACTGGATGCAATACTCTACTTGTTGTCTAACGAGATCTTTATAAAGGTTCAAGATAACTTCCCTGCTTTTGTACTCAATGCCTCCATTAATGAAGCCCAAGATCTCATATGATCTACTAACCACTCTGTCAGTGTGTCCTGGCACCTTCAAAGATTGATACACATGCACCCCTAGGTCCCTCTGTTCCTGCGCTTTAGTTAGAATTGTGTCATTAAATCCATATTGCCTCTCCCTATCCCTTCTGACAAAATGCATCACCTCACACTTCTCTGTAATAAATTCCACCTGCCATTTATCTGTTTACTCTGCTAGCCTATCTGTGTCCTGTTCTGGCAAGTCATATCATCCTCACTCCTACAAGTTTGGTATTATTGGCAAATTTTGAAATGTTACTCTGTATTCCAAGATCCATGTCAGTTATATACAGCAAAAAAAAAACAGGGGTCTAGGCACTAACCCTTGGGGAATATCACTGGCTATCACATAATAGCTCAAAATCAAACAAAAGGGAAAAGAGAAGAGCAGCAATCAGATATTGTGCTTTAGGCACTATAGGTAAAGAGAAAACTAAAAGATGTAAACTAATTAAACCAGGAGAGAGAAAGAAGAAATGTGTGATTAAAATATTAGAGCAGCAGGGCAGGTTAGGTGTTGTGGACCACACAAGTGTTCTTTATACAAACAAGTATAAGGAAAGAATTGAATGAATTGTAAACCCAAATTCAAGTGTATAACACGATAACTGTGTCATGGCTTCAAGAAAGTCAGAACTGGGCACTAAGGGCTGGATTTCCATGGAAGTGTGAAAATGGTGGCCAGGACCTGATTCCAGGATTCTCGATCCCATTCCAGGGGTTTCAAATTTTCATTAGTGTGGGTTAAGGGTGCAGGCTGCTGTGGGCCAACCTGGCCAGCTCCATAGAGGGGATAAGCATGTCTTAGCCCTCTGCAATTTTCATGGAGTCGGGTCAGCTTTTAAAGGACTTCTGGTTCACAGCTTCTCAGAGATGTCGTGAACAAAATTCTGGATGGAGGACCTTTTGAAAAATAAGTTCAAAAGGTCTTACCCATGCCTACATGCCAAACTATGACCCCGCCCCCCCCACCCCCCACAGCTACAGCCCAGTGTCCCTCATACCCTCCATTCCAGGCTATGGCATTTCCATGCCCATTCACCCACTATACACTTTGTATAGAACCAATGAACACTATAGTCACAATATGATGTGTTAAAGAGCTTTGAAAACACAGTCATTCATTTATAATTTTCCACTTTCTTTAAAAAAACATCCTTTTACTGCAACCCAATAAAAGTGTCAATCATCTAGACCCTTTAAATTATCAATAGGAGGCCTCATTATGCCTTCTTAACTGACAGCCCAGGCATCCATTACTTTTGTTGAAACAGCTGCACCCCAGGGAAAACATTGTTTGATTGACAGCTCTGGCTCTCCGATCTATTCTGTCAATTGGACAATGTTGGTTTACTCAAGATGAAGAGGTATCAAGCACTTTCTGTTTCTGCTATTGATACATTAAAGGGTCTAATAATTGACACTTTTATTGGGCTGTAGTGAAAAAAAAAATTTTAAGAAAGTGGAATGTTATGAATGAATTACTTTTTTAAAGCTTTATTGACACATGCTATTCGCACTATAGGGTTCATTGGCCCTATCCTGAGTGTATAGTGGGCATAGAATTGCAATAGCTTGGCATAGGGATATGAAGGTGGGTGAAAGTCATGGTGTACCATTGACGAGGCATGGGGACTGTGTGGGGGATGAAGGGGTATGAGGAATGAGGGCTAGGAGGCTTTACTGTTTTTTATTACAACTGAAGAAATCCCAGAGCAGTGAAGTGGACCTTTTCAAAGTTCTGCTTTAGCACCCAGCAGCCCTGCCTACTCTTCTGTAGACCCGACACTATTAACACTACCAGCGCCAACCCCCTTCTCCAAACCCCCTCTCCTCCAGGACGAAAATCCCACCTTTGCTGGGGCTTGTTCCTGAGGCAGGTGCAGTGAGCCAGTCGATTTCCAGACTGCTGAAAACTGCCCTGAAGATAAAAGTCCAGCTCTAAACCCCTACAGAAAAAGAATGATAAATGGTAGAGTTGTGTGGCGTAGTGTTAGTGATTAAGGCTGAAATCAATGGTAAGAGAGGATATAACTAGAGTTAAACAGGCAGTGGAGACTTTATGGGTAGAATTAAGAAACAGAAAATAATTTAAGACTGTAGTAGAAGCTGTGGAAAGGTCCTCTGGTAGCAGCTGTGAAGTGATTGTATAAATGCAGAGAGTACACAAACATATAATGAAAGGCATAGCAATTTTAATGGGGAATTTTAACTTTCATATACATTGGGATATGCAGACTAGTTTATGTCAGAAAGGTAGTAAATTTCTTGTGTGTTCAGGATAGTTTTCTATAGCAATATACCATAGAATGCGGAATTCCATATTAGATTTAGTAATAAGCAAAATTTAGTTAGCAGCCTAATGGTGAAAGAAAATGTACTAAATAGCTGTTATACTCCAGAAAAATCAAGTAGTGAAGGATAGAACTGGAACCAATCTTTACACACTTTATATTTACAGAAATGAAAACATGCACCTCTGAATTCAATAACCACAGTTTATGTTTGTCCATATTTATTGCAGCACAAGGGAATCCCCAGTTAACGTCCACCACCTACATACAATGAAACACCATTAATGTACAATTAACAAATTAATCATCATATGATCGAGTTCAATGTAGTGTTTGAAAGGGAGAAACACAAAACAGTTATTTTGTCAGCTATATCTTCATTGGCAGTGCACTGAGTCACAAGGTTGTGGGGTCAAGCCCCAATCCAGGATTTCAGCACAAGTATCAAATCTGACACCACAGTGTAATATTGAGGAAATGCATTGCCTTTGGCTGAAATGTTAAATAAAGGCCACATCTGGCCTCTCAGCTAGGCGGAAAAGGTCCCATATTATTAAGAAGAACAAAAGGGGAGTTTTCCCCAATCACCTGACCAATATTTACCCTCAATCAGTATCACAAAACAGATTATATGATCATTATCACATTGCTTTTTGTGGGAGCTTGCTGTGCTCAGGTTGCTTCCTGAAAATCCACATTACTACAATGACTACAATTCCAAAGTACTCCAGTAGCTGTTGAGCCGGGTAACCTGTGGTCATGAAAGATACTATATAAATGCAAGTCTTTCTTTTCTTTCCAGTAAGGTTCTAGATTATGTTCGGCTGACTTCAATGGGATAAGCCAGAGACAATCCATGGTAAACTGGGCAAATCTATTCATGGGTTAAATGGCAGAAGATTAGTGGAAGGTGTTCAAAAAAGAATTTGTGATAGTCAACGAGTTTATACCGCTAAGTGGCAAAAAGCTCTTCTTGCTAAAAATGACAGCCATGGACAATTAAAGAAGTAAAAGACAACATAAAACTAAAAGAAATAAAACAGACAAAATCAAAAAAATACAAATCCTGGCAAATGGGAAAAGATACAATGAACAACAAAGGGTGACAACAAGGATAATAAAAGCTACAAAAAGTGAGAATGAAAAGAAATTTGCAAGGGATATAAAAATCAACAAAAAGTTTTTTTGCAATTATCTTAGGAAAAAAGGGTGGTCAGGACAAATGTAGGCTTGAACACGGCGATATTGTCAATGAAAATAAGGAAATGGCGGGCAAGGTGAACAATTACTTTGTATCAGCATTCACAGGAGAGAAAGAGGTTAGCATGTCAGTGCTGTCCCAAGGGAACTCACCAAAATTAGTGTAAGCAAAATAACTTGTGAAAAAAAGATAAAGGCATTAAAGAGGAGCAAATCCCTTGGGACCAGCTGGTTTCCATCCCAGGGTTTAAAGAAAATGGGTGAGAACATTGCAGTTGGCCTAATTACAGTCTTCCAAATTTCCCAGGATTTGAGGACTGTTCCTTTAGATTGGAAAATTGTTCATATCACTCTGCTATTTAAGAAAGGTGACAGGGGAAATGCAGGGACTTATAGACCCGTTAGACTAACACCTGTTGTTGCAAAATTGCTAGAGTCTATAATCAAAGATAAGGTTCCTGAACACCTTGAAAATTTTCAGCTGATCAAGGAGATCCAGCATGGATTTGTAAAAGGCAGGTCATGCCTATCCTTTGAAGGATCTGACTGAATGTTTTGTAAAAATTGCTAAAGTAGTGAGCAGGGAAATGTCTATGGACGTCATTTATATGAACTTCCAGAATTCATTTTGATAAAGTCCCTCATTAGAGAGCTAGCTAAAGTTGCAGCTCAAGCATTTGATCTGGTGAGGAAATTGGTTGAACAGCAGAAGTCAGAGAGTAAGGGATATAGGCAGGTACTCAAATAGTCAGGATGCAACTAGTGCTGTCCCACAAGGATCTGACATTGAAACATAGCAAAGCATGGCAGTTAAATGTATGTGATACCACTGCAAGGCATGCAGCCTACAACATTTATCTTCGTATTGAAAGAAAGAATGCAAGGGTCCCCAGGAAACCAGAATAACAACAATTTGAATTTATAGAGGACCTAATAAAACTTCCCAAGGCCCTTTGAAGAGTATAAATTGAATGAATCAACATAAAACCACATAAAGAGATATTAGAAATTTTAAAAAAGTGCTGGAAAAACTCAGCAGGTCTGGCAGCATCTGTGGAGAGAGAAACAGAATTGACAGCATCTGTGGAGAGAGAAATAGAGTTCACATTTCGAGTCCAATACGACTCTACTTTAGAATTGAAAGAGATATTAGGCCACATGCTAAAAGCTTGGCCAAAGGATTAAATCTTAAGGAGCGTCTTAAAGAAGGATAGAGAGAAGTGGAGAGGCAGAGGATTTTAGTGGGAGAATTCCAGGTCTTAGGTTCTAAACAGCATAAGGCAAGAGAGGGATGACCTAAGTCCAGGAAACTGGGATGTAGAAGCAGTTTGGGTTGAGGTGAGAAATAATAAAGGCAAGAAGTCACTTGTGGGAGTGGTGTACGGGCCCCCTAATTGTAACAACACAGTAGGACAGAGTATAAAGGAATAGACAATGAGAGCTTGTCAGAAAGGTACAGTGATAATCATGAGACGTTTTAATCGACATATAGGCTGGAAAAATCAGATGGGCAAAGGGAACGTAGATGAAGAGTTCATAGATTGTTTCCAGGATAGTTTCTTAGAACAGCAGGTTCAGGAGCCAACCAGAGAGCAGGCTATACCTGTCATGGCTACATGATCATAGCCCCGAATTACTTATGGATATATTGAACTTTTAAGTAAGGTATGTATTTTTTTTTAAAAGGACATGCAAGCAAAATCTGTAAAGTAGCTGCTCGTTGGAAAATTCCTATGTGGATTACATTTAACCAACTAGTCCAGAGAACAGAATGTCGCACCTAAAAAGGTGTCAAGGCCTACTTCAGAAGAGACCGCGCAGGAAAAGATGCAATGCAAAAACTGAACTGTAATCACATGTGGTTGCAGGGATAATGAAGGCTGATTACCATCTCAGCAGAAACCATCTCCTGTGAGTTATATACCAGTTTGTGGGCATGATGAGTTGAAGGAAGGCAGTTTCAGGGTGAAAGAAAAGTTTGTTTTTTCCCTTCCAGGAGTACAAAAGAAAAGGGGTTAAAAGCCAACTGCAGCCCTGGTCTCTGTGTGCTAGTTTTGGTGTTCCAGGCCTGGTGTCTGAGGGGATGCTGTGAAGGTCACAGCTGAAGAACATCAACCAGGTACCCCAGCACTTTCAGGTAAAAAAGTCCTCTCTCTCTGATTACTGGAAGTAAGTCACAAGTCAGCAAAGCCACAGTCAAAAGGAAACAGGACAACTCCTTTCAGCTAACCTGAGAACTAAGAAGCTCCTAACTAACTGCTCAACTGTCAAAGGCAGCTCTACCGGAATCACCCAACTTAATGGCTGCAATTTTTCGCCATCTCCTCCTCACAGACAAGCCAAAGACTGATTTGTATCTCTTTTTTTAATCTTTATTTCTGGACTCACTTCTCATTTCTAATCTGTGTGTATATGTGTTGCATTTTTTAAAAATTTTTCTCTCGTGTTTTAGTAGCTAATAAACTTATGCTTGCTTTGACTCAAAAAAGCCTGGTTAAATTGGTTCCTTTTAAAACATAAATACATTTGGACTGGGGAAAAGGTATCCATGAAGGAAGGGATCATTTTAAATTAACCTTGTTGTGACCAACCAAGGACGGGGGTGAATAAAGAGGGGGAGCCAGTTCATCCCTCCTTACTTGGGAGCATAGCAATTTGGGATACTTTGTCCGGTATCATAACAAATTGGGGGAAACTCACCTTAGGGCCGATCATAACATACTGGACCTGGTATTGTGCAACAAAATAGGATTAATTGATAACCTCATAATGGCACCCCCTAGGTTGCAGCAATCATAATATGATTGAATTTTACATTCACTTTGAGGGAGAGAAGTGTGCATCAAAGACTAGTATTTTAAACTTAAATAAGGGCAATTGAGGGCATGAAAGTGACACTAGCTAAAGTGAACTGGCAAATTAGGTTAAGGAATAGGTCAATAGAGATACAGTAGCATACTTTTAAGGGGATATTTCAGAAAACATAGAATAGATATATTCCAATGAGAAAGAAAGATTCCAAGGGGAGGACCCATCATCTGTGGTTAACTACAAAAAGTTAAAGATAGCATTAAACTTAAAGAAAAGCATATAATTATGCAAAGATGGGTGACAGGTCAGAAGATTGGCCAGAATTTAAAGGACAGCGAGGAATGACAAAAAGATTAATAAGGAGAGAAAAATTGGAGTACAAGAGAAAGATAATTAGGAATATAAAGATGATAGTAATAGTTTCTATAGATATTTAAATAAGAAAAGAGTTAACAAAGTGAGCATTGGTCCTACAGAGAGTGCGTCTGGGGAATTGATAATAGAAAGTAAGGAGATGGCGTATTAATTAAACAGGTATTTTGCATCGATCTTCAAAATAGAGGATACAAGGGACATCTCAGAAATAGCTGTATATCAGGAAATGGAAGGGAGGGAGGAACTCAGAAAAAGTTCAATCACCAGGGAAGTGATATTGAGCAAATTGTCAGAGCTATGGGCTGACAAATCCTAGGTCCAGATGGACTTCAACCTTGGGTCTTGAAAGAAGTGGCTAATGAGTTGTTGATGCATTGGTTTTAATTTTCTAAAATTCCCTAGTTTTGGGGAAGGTTCCATTAGATTGGAAAATAGCAAATGTCACTCCTTTATTCAAAAAGGAAGGGAGACAGAAAGCAGGGAACTACAGGCCAGTTAGCTTAACATCTGTCATAGGGAAAATGTTAGAAGCTATTACTAAAGATGTTACAGCAGAGCACTTAGAAAATTTCAAGACAATCAGGCAGAGTCAACATGGTTTTGTAAAAGAGGAATCATGTTTAACCAACTTATTGGAGTTATTTGAAGGAGTCACATGTGCTGTGGATAAAGGTGGATATAACAGAAGGCATTTGATAAGGTGCCATAATAAAGGCTATTGCAGAAAATAAAAGCTCATTGTGTAGGGGGTAACACATTGGCTTGGGTAGAAGATCTGTTTCATGAAACTAATATTTTTTCATGATATTGTTGCGGTTTATTGTAAACTAGGTTTATGGGTGTGAGTGTAGATAGTTCCGTCTGAATGATTTAATTGAATTAGAGTCAGATAGACTGCAAGGTTGAAATTATCAAAAGAAGTTAGGGGTAAAAAAAACATTTGAAATGCTAATGAGTAAACATAGGTGAGGGCTTAGGATTAATTATTATTATAATTAATTAGTATTAGCATGTAGGGTGTGAAGGAAATTTGCATGTTTAGATAAGTGAAGGGGTAGTTTGGGTTTTAAAGGGATGATAGGATGTTTACAACTAACAAGGTAAGCAAGGCCAAGCAGGATGTTTATTTTTCCCAGAGATAATGACAATATTGGCAACATGAAAGATTTTTATATTATGGGAAAAATAATTTTCCAAAGACATATAGAGCAATAAAATTTGTAGATTAGAGAGACAGAAACATATATAAAGAAGGAGGCAAGTTTATGTTGGCGGACCATGTAAGATCTAAAAGGACTGTGTAAAACAGCCTTGAAGAAGCCTCCAGCCACTTTTGCAGAAGTCTGCTGTGTCCAGTAACCAAAGGTGGAGGAATGTTACTGTCAAGTGGGTGCTGTGGCAAACTCGCTGGTTTGCCTATCTAAATTTAAAATCTTTTTTGGACAGTTGCCTTAAAGAGGATGTATATTTGAGAGTCAAGTTAATCAGGAATTTTGGGATTTGTTATAGTATTCAGTAACTGTAATCTTATGTATGCTTGAAATCTTTTCTTTTGTTAATAAATGTTTTAATTTCATTTTTAAAATCTCTAAAGGTGTTAGTGGACTCATTACTTCTGAATTCAGTGCACAAATCTTCTCATAATAAATATAAATTGCAAAGCAGTTGTGATAGCATGGCCAAATTTCCCTTGTGGATTTGGTCCACCTGGCATTTTTCACCTGCTACATCATAACAAAATTGTGGGCCCTTTGCAAGATTTTTGAAATTTCTTGATTGGCTTGGAGTTGGTGAATCTTAACACTATGAGTACGGGAAACACATTGAACTCGGGAGTTGTGAGGGATTTTAAAGTGGTGAGACTGCAAAAATTGCTTTATTCATAGTTTAGTCTTTTCTGGGAGTAGAAGACATAAATCTGATTGGTTTACAAAAGTATCTAAGGGTAAGTTAGCAGAATTGGTGGATAAGTTGTAGTTGAGATTAGCTGTAGGGACAAAGGAAGCAGACATAATTGAAGTAATAGTGCAGCATTTGAAATTGGAAGGGGTACCTGAAACTAGTGAGTCTCAGCTGGAGGTAGTGAGATGTCAGTTACAAATGAAGAAGCTTGAACATGAACAAGCAATGGAAATGAAAGAAACTGAAATTTGAAGCAAAAGAAAAAGAAAGGCCATTTCAAAGAGAGAAAGCCGAAAGGCAGGAGAAAGAAAGGAAACAGGAAAGTGAACTGGCACTGAAGAAGTTAGCAAGGGAGGAAAGAGAGGAGAGGGAGAGAGAATAACAGTTTAAAAAGCTTGAAGTTAAAAAAGAGATCTCAGGGGCTAAGGGAGGTTCTGAGGACGAAGTGATCACTTCCAATCAAAAAGCCCAGATGTTTAAATTTGTGCAGGCTCTTCCAAAGTTTGAGGAAAGGGGGTAAAGGTATTCTTTATTTTGTTTGAGAAGATAGCTAAGCACATGAAATGACCACAAGAAATCTGGACATTGCTTTTACAGTCTAGGTTGGTACGTAGAGCTCATGAGATTTATGGGGCGCTGTCAGAAGAAGTATAGGTGGATTATGATGCAGTAAAAAAGGCTATTTTGAGTGCATATGAGTTAGTTCCTGAGGCTTAAAGGCAGAAATTTAGGAATATTAGGAAACAGCCTGGTCAAACATATGTTAAGTTTGAGAGTTTGAGACAGTAAAACAAATTAATTTTAACTGGTGGATATGGACATTAAAGGTAGAGACAACATATGCAGCGCTTAGAGAACATTCAATTCCTTCGGTAGTGAGAACTCATGTGGAGGAATGGAGAGTTAAACAGCAAGGCAAGCAGCAGAGATAGCTGATGATTATGAGTTAGTTCATAGATCTAAACCTTTTTTTCATCATCCTTTTAAATCTGAGAAGAATAGAAAGTGGGAAGGTGAAAGGAAGGTAGGTGGTCAAGGAAGAAGAGTGGCTGGAAATTCTCAGGAAGATTTCCTGGTCAGTTTCCTGATTCCCAAGAAACCCATTCTGCTCATGTTAAATTTGAAGCCTAGTTAAAAACAATTGAAAACAAGCTCATTAGTGAGTCTGAAGGACTTTAATTGAAACAGTAAGTACCCGCCCACATCCAACTATTAAATTTTTGGATTCAGCAAGTTCTCACCAGCATCTAAATGCATCTCTGATAAAAACAGAAGTGGACACGTTGGAGCCAGGTTGTGCATAGAAATCACAAGCTTTTACCCTCTACCTACTCCCAAACCACCTGTTCTTGGGAGAGTGGAGTCAATAACCCAGGCAAAAGTACTTTCTTACAATACACTCATAAGACTTTCAGTCTTCAGCTATAAGCATCCTGCTTGGTAATCATATATCGACTTTTTGGAGGCAAAAATATGATTGTTTGCTACACCACAGTGTGGCCAATGAAGCTGACTGAAATGTTTTCAATCTCTTACAATCAATTGCTTTAGACAACTTTTTAAAATGTTTAATCCCCTCATCTGCCAAGCAAAATTGGAGCAATGCAATGATATTCCAAAGGTCCAGGACTGCAAAGTCATTAACGATGAGAAGTACTCCAGGGGCAGAATTTTCTGCCTGTCAGGCAGGCGGGCGGGCGGGCAGGCAGTGCAGGAGTGGGCGTGGGCGGGTATGGACCCGATCATCGCTCATGATCAGGTCCGAGCTGCCATTTTATGCGGGAGGGCCAATTAAGGCCCACCCGGCACGAATCACGGCTCCCGAGGACTGCAGGAGTGGGCGGCCAGTGGTGGGACTGCAATGACCACTGGGTCCAATGGCCTTCCCGGCGGCCTGTTTTAAAAAGCTCCTGCAGCCTTTCAAAAGCTGTGAATTATGGCCATTGGAAGGGCTCCCCAGAGCACCGCTAGTGAGCAGGCCAGGCAGGAGGGTAGAACAAGTGTACTCATTCCACAGGATGGGAGGAGGAGGACCCCCCGCATGACCAAACGTGACTGGGAGGAGGTGGCGGAGGCGGTGAGCTCCCGCGGCGTGGTGCTACACACCTGAATCCAGTGTCGCAAGCGCTTCAATGACCTGTTGCGCTCGGGAAGGTTGAGTATCATGTTGGCATTGGTCACTTAACCCAGCAGGTAGGCTTTCTTACTTGTCCTCACTTATCACCCCACCAGCCTCCGCATTCAAAGGATCATCCTCCGCCATTTACACCAACTCCAGCATGATGCCATCACCAAACACATCTTCCCTTCACACCCCCCACCCCCCCCACCCCCCCGGTGGCATTCTGTAGGGATCATTCCCTCCGGGACATCCTGGTCCACTCCTCCATCACCCCCTACTCCTCAACCCCTACCTATGGCACCTCCCCATGCCCACGCAAAAGGTGCAACACCTGCCCCTTCACTTCCTCTCTCCTCACCATCCAAGGGTCCAAACACTCCTTTCAAGTGAAGCATCATTTCACTTGCATTTCCCCCAACTTAGTCTACTTCGTTCGTTGCTCCCAATGTGGTCTCCTCTACATTGGAGAGACCAAACATAAAGTGGGCGACCGCTTTGCAGAACACCTGCGGTCTGTCCACAAGAATGACCCAAACCTCCCTGTCGCTTGCCATTTTAACACTCCACCCTGCTCTCTTGCCCACATGTCTGTCCTTGGCTTGCTGCATTGTTTCAGTGAAGCCCAACGCAAACCGGAGGAACAGCACCTCATCTTCCGACTAGGCACTTTACAGCCTTCCGGACTGAATATTGAATTCAACAACTTTAGATCTTGAACTCCTTCCTCCATCCCCACCCCCTTTCTGTTTCTTCCCCCTTCCTTTTGTTTTTTCCAATAATTTATATAGATTTTTCTTTTCCCACCTATTTCCATTATTTTTAAATCTTTTATGCCCTCACTAGTCTGTCCACCCCACCCCCAATAGAGCTGTACCTTGTGTGTCCTGCCATCCATTCTTAATTAGCACATTTGTTTAGATAATATCACCACCTTCAACACTTCTTTGTTCCTTTGTCTGTGACATCTTTTGATTATCTGCTCCTATCACTGCTTGCTTGTCCCTACAACCACACCACCCCCTCACCACTTCTCCCCCCACCCCCACCCCCACTTCTCTCCCCCCACCACCTTCCCCCCGCCACCCCCCCCAACCTTAAACCAGCTTATATTTCACCCCTCTTCTAACATTCAATCAGTTCTGTTGAAGGGTCATGAGGACTCGAAATGTCAACTCTTTTCTTCTCCGCCGCTGCTGCCAGACCTGCTGAGTTTTTCCAGGTAATTCTGTTTTTGTTTAGGCTTTCTTAAGTTCCTTTGGTTGCAATATTAAATGCAGACATGTGACCATGGCTGAGGCTGTCTCTTTTCTTCTGCAGGTGAATGGTTTCCAATAATTTTATGAGTGCTTTGTGGGACATTCAGCTTTATTAACAAGGCCCTTAGTTAATGTTCCCATCCAGGCAGATTTTGCACAGGTATCAAGTATGGAGCCTGCAGCCCAGGCTTGTTCTGGAGGTCCATCTGTGGTGTGCTAGCTGAATGTTCATTGGAGTGTGTCCAGATCAGCGTCCACATCCTCAGCATTTCCTGTGCATGTTCATCCTCAAACTCACTACTGGACTCATCATGTGCAACCACAGTCACTGTGTCGATGTCTTCATCGTCAACTGCGTCCTCCCTTTCCACTACAAGATTGTGGAGAGTGCAGCATGCAACTAATATCAGTGACACACGACCTGGGGGGTACTAGAGTGTGCCCCCTGAGCGGTCCAGGCATTGGAAGTGCATCTTGAGAAGACCGATGGCTCTCTCCACCACAGCCCTTGTGGAGGCGTGGTTCCTATTGTACCGCTGGCCAGCTTCTGTTCTTGGATGGCGGAGAGGGGTCATGAGCCACCTTCTGAGGGGATAGCCTTTGCCACGTAGCAGCCATCCATCAAGCCGGGCTGGAGCACTGAAGAGCCCTGGCACCTGGGACTGTCTGAGTATGTAGGCATCGTAGGAGCTGCCTGGGTGCCTTGCACGGACTTGTAGAATCAGCATCCTGTGGTCACACACTATCTACACATTCATGGAGTGGAAGCCCTTCCTGTTGACGAAGGCACCAGGCTCACCTGCTGGCGCCTTGATGGCCACATGTGTGCAGTCTATTGCATCCTGGACAAGGGGGAAGCCAGCAATGGCCACGAAGCCTCTGGTTTGTTGTGTCTGGCTTGCCTGGTCCCAACAGTAGTGGATGAAGATCAATGCATGCCTGAACAGAGCGTCCGTAACCTGCTTGACACAAGTGTGGGCAGCTGATTGAGAGACACCACAAAGATCACCCACGACCCCTGGAAGGAGCCAGAGGCATAGAAGTTGAGGATAGCTGTGACCTTTAGAGCCACTGGCATGGGATGTCCACCCACACAGTTCGTGGAGATCTCAGTCCCAATCATAAGACCATAAGATAAGACCATAAGACATAGGAGCAGAAATTAGGCCATTCGGCCCATCGAGACTGCTCTGCCATTCAATCATGGCTGATAATTTTCTCAACCCCATTCTCCCATCTGACAGAAATAGTTGACTGTCACCCTTGAGAGATGGAGCCTCCTTTGGCAATGCACCTCAGACATATTGAGGTAGCTGCTTCACCACCTGTAAACCCTGGCAGCAGGATAGTGACGTCTTCTGTGGCCTCTTCCGCCTTGGTCTACCTCTTGGTCCTGCACTCCTTGTGCCTGTGCCTGTCCTCCCAAAGGTGGTTCCCCTGGAGGCTGAATGTGCACTCCTGGCCTCCTCCCCCTTCTAGCCCTCCCTTCCTCAGAGGAGGAGGTGCCTCCAGTGGAGAGTTCAGCTCCCATTGCCAGGCTAAGGGAAGGCTTCCTGAAACCTGCAGGCCCCAAATAGATTCCTCACTGCAGAGTGCTGACCTAAAGGTTGTGAGTCCAGATCAAGCAGCTGGTATGTGTTTTGAAGTATTGCAGATCACACAGGCAAGTATCAGTAACTTCGTAAAAAAAATATTTGACAGTGCACACTTGCAACCCCACTGAGCCCTCATGTTCCATCCGTGGATGAGGTTTATACAAAAGTGTCCTAACCACCTGCCCATTGCCCCCGTGTGCCAACCCGAAGATCACACGGGCACCGAAAAATCGCCATCAGTTGGTACCTTAAGGGCCTTAGGTGGCCCGTTAATTACTGGTGGGGGTGCACCGGATATCATTGCGCGCCCACCCAATGAAATATTGCGATGCCGCCCGATGTCACCACACGTTATTTATGTGCAGACACGCAGGGCCCACCCCCACATGCCAATGGGAAAATTCTGGCCTAGATGACATGTTGGTTACATTCCTTTTCAATTTGCATACAAACATGGGTTGTGGCACATGATATTACCATCATTTCAAATGAAAACTCTTGGGAGTGACTTTTGCACACAATTTCTGATCACACTGAAACCACAGCAAAATGGTCAGATATTTGGAGAAAGATTTGTATATAATGAAGAACAGATATCGTTCGACAAAGATGAAACAGAAAAGGACTTGGTTTGGTTAATGATTCTTCACAACATTTCCAGTTAATGTGATGCTTCATATACACTGGGAATAAGATTCAAGACCACAACATGAAGGGAGGGACCCAACTCATATGACACAATTATGCCAGACTGGAAGTAGTCTTATGTGAAGAAAATGAGTATTTGGGGGATTTCCAGGTTTCAAATGGAAAGCTTGCAATGTCCACTTACTCATGAAGTTGAACAGTATAAGCCAAGCTACCTCCCCCCACCCCCTCACCTCCCATTGAACTGCAAAAGAATATTGAAGCACATTTTTACATAGAATGTACAGCAAAGAAACAGGTCAATGATTCATGCCCCTCTCATGCTCCCACCTCTCCTCATTTAATTCTATCAGCATAATCTTCCATCCCTTTCTCCTTCATGTGCTTATCTAGTTTTTCCTTAACTACAGTTCCTTCTGTAGTAATAAATAGGATGTGGATTGGAGGGTCTAGTACATACAGGGTTAATGTGGGACTGAGTGCAGTATTGCCCACAGAAACCCCAGAGCCAGGCTCAGTCAAGAGATGGACAGAGATGTGTAAAGACCTAGGATGGAGTCAGCTCCATGCCTGTACTCTCTACTGTATATAGGTATATAGTTATGGGCGTAATAAAGACTTACTGTCAATATACCTCAAGATCATGAAGCCTACTTCATGGTGTCCGAAACAGGATTCTTCATCTTGGCAGCGGTGGATTAAAACCCCTTATCCTCACAAGAATGCAGAAAACTAAGAAAAAGGACACCTTCATCGGATTCTGAACTGGCACAAACTCCCAACTGAAGCAACAGACATGGAGACAATTCACCAAAAAGAAAAATCTCCAGAGAGAGAAGAGCCGAGAAGCAAAAAGGCTGAGAGGTTTTACTCCAGCATAAGGCACCATTGAACCTCTTTTGGAAGTCCGCTTCAGCAAGCAGAGCTCACAGCCTGCAAGGGTGAGATCATTTTGTTTTAAATTCCTGGCCACCCTTTTCACTAATTCAGTCAGAAGGACCACTTGAAAGAAACCCATGGTTAATCCGATCCACGATTCTGAGTCTCAACACATGGCTCCCAAGTTCGGCAAAAAAAAAATTAAATTCATCTACTTTGGGTACCTCACAACCGTCTAATTTCCTAAGTAGCAAGCCTATAGTTCTTTTCTACACCTCCCGACTCACAACGTTATACCGCTGATTAAATTAAGCCGCAGCCAGCTGACCTATGCAGACACTGCAGACCCTTCTTCTTCGGGCAGATGCATACCAGCGCCATCTTGGAAAGGCCGCCAAAAACTGGCAAGCGGAGGAAGATCAATTATTCGGCAGTGAACAGCGACGCCTGCTTGGAAGCTTCTAATCTGTTAAAGCTGTACACACACATCTAAAAAGCTTCAACATGGATCACAATTCCACACTTCCAGCTCCAATCAGATTCACCTATGGATCAGACCAGTCACAGAATTGGAGTTCCTGGAGGGCAATTTTTTGTGGGGCAACGTTGCTTCAGACTTCGGTAAAAATTTTGCAAGACCTGCAAGATAGAGGTTATCTTACTTTAGACAAGGCAATCCAGCTAGTTAGACTGTCTGACCTATGTGAACAACATAGGCTCATCCTAAGGAGAGAGAACACTACTTGGGGCAGAAGCCAACCCTCAGTCAACCATATCAGGTCACAGAAACACAGGGACCATCCAAGTCAAGGAAAGAAATTCCTGAACTACCCAGTGCAAAGGGCCCTCACAGGAAAGATCAGTATCCTGCAAGCACTGCCCAATGCTTCCAGTGCAACAGACAGGGACACATTGCTAACCTGTGCAAATCAAAACTCCAGCACCTCACAGATAGCCCAAAGGTAATCCATGAGGTCGAGACTGAAAACCCAACAGCCATGTTTCTTAGGTGATGTCAAAGCTTGTTTATCTTCATTTTGGAATGCTGACATCCTGGTAAATGGTCATCTAACAAATTTTAAATTAGATTCAGGAGCCAGCGGGACAGTCCTGTCAGACATGGAACCATGACTCAAAGACCTCTGGCTTCAAACAATGGACACTACTTCACACACTGGATTCCATTCCAGTAAAGGGCATCGTGCAGGCTACTCTACAGTACAGAACAAAACAGTCCAAGCAACCCTCTTCATGGTCCACAATCAGGACTACTCTCTGTTAAGCTGCAATACCTGTATTGACCTTTACCTCCTACAATGGATTGGTGAAGTCAACTGGCAAGTGCCTGGCTCCAAATACAGAGAAGAGTTTCTGAAGCTCTTCACAGAACTGAGCCACCTAAAAAATGCCTACAGGATCACACTCAGGAGTGATGCCAAACCAGTCCATGCCTCTTCACTCCACGAAAGGTCCCTCATCCCCCCGTGGAGAAAGTACAGCGACAGCTGGAAGACATGGCCTATATGGGAGGCATTTTCCCAGTCAAGCAACTGTTACGTGGTGCTCAGGGATGATTCTGGTCTGAAAAACAAATAGATTTCTCCATATCTACGTGGAAGTCACATAGCTTAACAAGGCTGTAACCAGAGAGGTCCATCCCATGTCCTCAGTGGACAAGGGCCTGACCAAGCTTACAAGAAGCATAGTATTTCCTAAACTAGATGTTAACTGTGGTTTCTAGCAGCTCCCCCTCAAAGAGGACTCCTGGGTCCTAACTACATTTATAAATGTGAGTTTACCAAAACCTCCACCTGGTTCCTGGGTCATGTCATCAGCAATAAGGGTATCACAGCAGATCCACACAAAACCAAGGCCGTCACTGACCCACATAAAACCAAGGCCGTCACTGACCCGCACAAAACCAAGGCCGTCACTGACCCACATAAAACCAAGGCCATCACTGACCCACACAAAACCAAGGCCGTCACTGACCCGCACAAAACCAAGGCCGTCACCAACCCACACAAAACCAAGACTGTCACCAAACCTCACAAAACCAAGGCCGTCACCGACTCACACAAAACCAAGGCACTCACCAACTTCCCCATCCCTTCCTCCACGCCCGACCTCCAGCATCTCCCAGAGATGGTAAACCAGCTGGTGAAGTTTTTGCCTCTCTTGGCACAAATTACAAAATCATTGAGACACCTGCTCAAGGAAGACCAATCGTGATTTGCAACTCCCAGCAAGAGCATGTGTTCACTCGTATCAAGGAGATGTTGCTCTTCATCAACATTCTGACCACTACAGCCCAACCCTGCCCATCACCATAGTGGCCAAGCTTCATCCACAGGCCTCGGGGCAGTTCTCTTTCAGGAGCAACTGGACAGTGACCCATCTGCTATGCTCTAAAGGATTATCAGACATGGAATCCAGGAATGCCGTCATCAGGAGGGAAGCTCTGGCGGTCACTTGAGCCTGTGAGCAGTTCTCCGACTACATCATCAATGTCAAAATAATGGTCCAAACTACTGGTCTCTTTGTCAAATGAAAAGGAGCTCACAAAAATGCCCCCTTGGATCCAAAGGTTTTGCCTACACCTCATGAGAGTCACATGCCAGGGAAAGAATCAGAAGACAGCAGATGGCCTTTCATGGGTCACTGCAGGGATTTCAACCAAACATGATGTTACCTTTGTTGCTGAGTTAGAGGCCTACTCTCAGACACCTACCGGCCAGCACAACCAGGTTCCAACAGATCCTCCAAGAGCAGCTCCATGATAAAGGCTATGCCCACATCCGCACCTACTGCTAACAGAGATGGCCTCATCATAAACCAGCAGTAGCTCAGCCAAAACATGGTTTTGCAGAGCCACTTAACAATTATAGACAACCCCCTGGTCTATGACAAACAGCTGGTCATACCTGCCTCGCCATTGGTGGATGTCCTTCAGAAGATACACCAGGGTCATCTAGAAATCTCTAAGTGCAGGACATGGGCCAAATCCACTGTCTGGTGGCCAGCAATTCCAAAGCAATTGAAATTACCATCGTAAATTGCCAGGTTCACACGCTTCATTGCCAAGACCAGAAGGAGCCGCTCATCCCCATGCAATCCCCCAACAGGCCTTGGGAAAGGCCAGATGTAGAGCTGTTTGTCCACAATGGCAGATCCTTCCTAATCATCATAGGCTACTTCTCCAGACGGGTGGAGGTAAAGCGACTTCATACGACCACCAGGGAGACAGTCATCAAAGCACTCAAAGAGATGCTTGCAAGTTATGGTATCCCGAACGAGCTGGTATCAGATAACAGCCCTCAGTTCACTAATGAATGCTCCACATATTTTGCAACTGTAGCCGGCTTCCGTTACTGCACCAGCTCCCCAGTACACTCGCAGCTAAACAGTGAAGGGGAACAAGGACCATGTACGGTGAAGACCTTCCTGGAGGGAAACGAGGATCTCCTCACCGCACTGCTCACTTTCAAGTCCACCCCCTTACAGTGCAGCCTGTCCCCGCCTGTGCTCCTGATGGCTAAGAAACCTCATACATAACTCCAGATCCTGCTGAAAACACTCCTGCCAGGGTTGGTAGCCAAAGACTACCAGGCCGTACAAACCACAGACCCCTACAGAGAAAAGCAAGCTTCTGCCTACAACAGACCCTACCAGATACTTGCCACAGCTGCAGCAGGGTGACAAGGTCTGGACCCTGGACCTCGGCAGACCAGGGACAGATCTCTGTCAGGATGAGGACCAATCCTGGTCCTACCAGATTGGTTCATCAGAGGGTACAGTCAGACTCAGCAGGAGGAGTCTCCATCCACTCCCTGGACACAGTCACGGAGGACTATTGATGAAGATACTCGGAGGTCAGTCCAACCTCCAAACCAACAATAAGAACCAGAACCACCAGAGCCTATCACTCTCCCAAAAGAACGGCGAATGAGATGTGGAAGGGTTATAAGGTCTCCAGACCCCCTTCAATCCTGGGTAGGTAACCCTTTCACACCTGATCTTCTTCCCAGGAAAATGGAAATTGTATAGGTCCCTCGGGCTGTATGGCTCACAATGAATGTATACATTGAATACTAACTATTATAATTGTATTGAAGCACCTCAGAGTGCAACATGATGTATGCTGATAACTCTAATACCATTGCAATGTCTGATTGTCTGAAATGACCATATTGAAATGATTGTAATATTCATTGATTGTATTGAAGCACCTCGTGATCCATGTGTAAAAGTTGAATCTGATTGCACTTTTTGTGATGGTGATTTAGAAATGTTTTGTAATGTTCTTCCAGATATTTTATGAATAAAGTATTTTATCAAAAAAAAATGGCCTGGGAGCAGGATGGTGCTGGCAAAGCAGCACAAAATCATGCAACTTCCCCATTCCCCCCGCCCCCAAACCCCATTCTTAATCCTATATTGGTGTGAAAATTTAGCACTTTAGTCAATACAATGATGTCATTGATGTAACTACCAAACTTAATGTTAAAATTAGATTATTAAAAAAAATTAGCTTTCCAACAGGAAATGACCAATATTGTTCAGCAACAAATGATTCATTAAACATGACCACCCCCTTGGGAATCTACCAGTGACACAAGCTAAGCAAACCTCCAGGCCTCACGAGCAGCTGACTTGTCCCAGTTTATTCTCTAATACTGGATATTTCAAACCAAAACACAGGAACTATCCATATATCACAGCACACAATTATACTTGGATTTATATGGAGTTAGATATTTTAAGATAAGGGAGTTAGAGGCACTTCCATAGTGATGCTTCCCAAAAGAAATGGAACTAAAAAATGGTCCCAGCAGCCAGATAAGCTTTGTAGAGGGGAAATCCTTCCACAGAACAGCCGACAGTTAAAATTGAAGCTAGGTAGACAGAGAGGACCTCAAAGCTTGACTGGAGTGCAGACCACTGCCCCCTACACCCCATTCCAACCCTGGGCAGGTAACCCTTCTACCCCTGATCCTCCAGGGAAAAGCATCCTGATTTGTTAGGGGATACCCTCTAACTCCCTTAGTCTTTTTTCCCAAATCTTTCATTGCTCCCATATTGTCCGGAATCTTCCGGTCTTGCTAGCAGCGGGAAGCTTGGCAAGTGGGAGAACTTAATTTGATGTGAGCCCAAAAATCAGTTTCCCGACGGTAAGGCGAACTTTTGCAATTATGTTGTTGGGACTTTAAAGGCGGGATTAAGGTGGATTGAGCTTCCTGATGAACAATGTTGGGAGCCTCATTTGCATGCATTAGCATGTCATACCTGCTAATTAAAAGGCCACCTGGCTAGAATTAAGTTCCTCCTCCAAAATTGAGTTCCCTGCCAGCGAGAATTTAGAAAGTTCACTTCTACAACTGCACATTAAGTGGAGAAATAGACTTCTTCCATGATTAACAGTGAGTTCCCTCTGCATTGTCCTCTTTAGGGAGAGTTGGTAAATGCCAGCCTATGCCACCCATTGGTGGAAGCGCAAGTTGCATGGTGGATGACCAAGGAGGGGAGGGAGGGTTCGCGGGGAAGGGTGGAGCTTTGGCTGGGCAAAGGTGGGAGGGATAGTGCAGGCCGATTGGGTGCCATTTCAATATGGCACCTGGACCTTTGACACCATGAGCTAACAGCAGGCCAGTCACTTCCTGCCTGCCCCCTCCACAAGAAACAGCGAGGTCCTTGTGGATGCATATTTAATGAGCAGAACAGCACAAGATCGCATGTGGTCGACCGCCCAACTCCACCCCCAGCGGAAATCACTCCCACTTCCATACCCACCAACGAACGTAAGCTCCAGAACTGAAGATCCCTGTCTAATCCCTAACCTTCACAATCTTACAAAAACATCTTTGTTTCCCTTTTAGTGATTTGATCCCAAATATGAGGGGAGAATGTGAACATCTGCAGCAACAGTTTGTCTTGACAAACTGGATGCACTCGACACACTCCTCCAAAATATGTGTTGAAACCTATTGCATTGTTTAGCATTGTCCAGTCAGCATTGAATCATAGCCTTCAAAATGAAACCAGACAAGCGTAGCCACTGACTCATACAGAGACTCATTGAAAGGTGTTTTTTTGTCTTGTGCGCATTTGCTGGAAGATATTCTCCTAATCTCTTTGGCAGATTGTGCCTATGCTGCCTTAGGCTATGAAGGCAAGTCTCAAGTAGAATTCTATTCTTATTCAGACGCACCTGTGCTTCCTGATCCCAGTCTAAACTGAGGCTGTCATAAACAGCGAGTTTGGAAGGGGGATGAGAACAGGTGGGTGGGAGGTGGTAAAATGACTCATTAGAAATTTCTTCTTTTGTTCATTCTTATAAAAGGAACGTTTGTGATGAAGGACTTTTCTACAAATGTCAGCCCATTTATTTTTTCCCTGATGTAGATATATCTGCTGTGTACTTTCAGTATTTTTTATTTCAGATTTCCAGGGCTGGCTTTTTAGTTCCCTTCAGGGCCGAGGACACAGGCGGATAGTGATGAAAATGCTGGCGCTGAGAAGCCAGTTATAGCCGCCCCAACCAATTAGGTGGACGTCATGAAAGGGAGAAGGGATCGGAGTGTCACTTGGCCGTAGGCACACTGGTGTCATCATGGCAGCAGAGGTTGCTGGGAGAGTGGTCTGTAAGTGTTTGGACAGCGCAGGTGATCTCACCCTGCTGGCATCATCGGGGCATAAGAGGAAGGGGCAAAGTTTCCAAACACAAACAGGGGCACCTGACCACACGGAAGGCAGCAGCTGGTAAGGTGAGCATGATTCTCAGATTTCAGGTGCAGTGGCAATGAGGAGCATCACCCTCCTCAGGGAGGGCAGACTAGAGGTATCAAAAAGGCAGAGGAGTGGGGTAAAGGGCAGGAAGGACACCAGGGCCATACACTTAACCATTGAAGATGGAGCCACCAGAAGATAACTTAGAACCAGAGACAGAGGAGACTATGACTCTGCAGGAGGATAATCACACAGATTTGTGCCCTTTTCACAATAAAGCTCATACCTCACAGCGCTGGTCACCATGCCTTGCCAGTAGCCTCCTTAAACTTCTTTGCCTTTGGCTCTTTTCAAGGGTCAGCTGCCTTGATGGTATCTCACAAATGGCTGCAACCACTGCATCTTGCAGATCACTGATGCCTCATTTGCGGGACCTGGCTAGTACATAGAATTTCAGATGGATGGAGCCTTGCAGACGCTAAGGGAAGTGGGTTCTGTCTTCACTGCTGGATTCTCCCAGGTGCGAGACACCGTCGATTATACCCATGTAGCCATCAAGCCACCAACTGAGCAGCCAGAGAGATTCATCAACAGGAACAGATTCTATTCCCTCATTGTTCAGCTGGTGTGTGACCACAATAAAATATTCCTGCAAGCGTGCACTTGCTTTCCTGGTAGTTGTCCTGACTCCTTCATTCTCCGGCAATGCAGATTGCCGTAGCTTTTCATTCTACCCCCCATATTACATGAATGCATTCTAGGGGACAAGGGATATCCCTTAAAGAGATGGCTACTCACCCCTCCATGAAAACCTGTGACAGATGCACAGGGGCGTTATAACCAAACCAAAACCACCATCGACAAGGCCATCGGGCTTCTGAAGGTGGATTGTGGTGCCTTGACCAGTTGGGTGGAGCTTACAATACACAAGCCTGCAATACACTCCTGCAAGGATCTTTTTATTTCTTTATTCTATCATTGGATGTGGGTGTTGTTGTAAGATGTTGTATGTGCCTGCATGCCATTGTAATGTAATGGTGCTCGGCAGAGCAAGGGTTAACATGGAACTGTAGAATAGCACCGCCCATGGTATGATGTATAGAGTCACATGGTAATAGACCCCAAGGGAACAGTCTAGACAGAACACTCAAGAAGAAGCCTACCTGCATGGCGAAACAACACCATGCATGACAGTAACCTGGGTTCTGTAAATAGTTGAAGACTACCAGTAAAGGGTTCATGTTTAAATATACAAGTCTCAAGACCTTCTCATCAATGATCTACAAGAGCCGGCACCATGTTACAACAGGTGTTGCTGGCTAGGCCAACATTTTTTGCCCAGCCCTAACTGCCCTTGAACTAAGTGGCTTGGTAGGCCATTTCCAAGGGCAGTTAAAAGTCAACTACATTGCTGTGTGTCTGAAAATTTCCTTTCCTGAAGGACATTAGTGAAGCAAATGGGTCTCTATAACAATCAATTGCAGTTTCTATTCACCCTCTCCCGCAGCGATGCCCATCTCGCCTTCCTCGACTTGCTCATGGTCAGCAATCCTTGAGTATCCATGGGTTCCTCTTCCATTGTGATGACAATGTGTAGGAAGGGAATGCCCTCCTCCTGTCTCAGCCCTTCTGTGTGCCCATTTTTCCGGCAAGGATAAAAGGCATGCTGCCATCTAATGCTGATGCCAGGGACTTATTTTTATGAGTAGCTGCTTGTCTCAGTGTTTGCAGGTCTTTAACAGCACTATGGCGTTGAACCTTGCTGAGGGGTCAGTATACCTTGGTGTTCTTTCTTCCCATGTTCAGGAGCAGCCTGTGGCCACAGGCTCCTCAGCATGAGTCTCTGCTGAAGGTTGAATAGTTTGAGACCTGTCCTGAGAGTTTGGCATTGCACTCATCTTAATCATTGAACCTCTTCTGGCACTGGACCAAGTTCCTCTGGACCATGTCTATCTGTTCACTAAATTAAAAGCAATACTTCGGATGCTGGAGATCTGAAATAAAAACAAAAAATGCTGGAAAAACTCAGCAGGTCTCACAGCATCCATGGAGAGAGAAACAGAGTTAACATTTTGAATTCGCATGACCCTCTTCAGAGCTGCCATGTTTGTTTTAACTCAGGTTGCTCTATTTCGGCCCGGCCTGCAGTCCCAATGCTGCAGCCACTTAACAATCAGTGGTCATGAAAATCTGGAGCTGTGACTGCTTTCCCCTGGGATTGAGACCCAGAAACAGTTCCAATGTCTGCTTCCTGACTGCAGGAGAATCCTGCTCCCAGTGGCCAGTCTTATTTTTCCAAGTCAATGTTCTCCATTGAATTAACAAACAATCTTAGATGCTATTACAGTTGCCAACTCTGATTAAATGTATTCCTGGAGATTTCATCACATGACTTGCCCACACACTCCAGCCTTTAGTCGGCCAACACATCCATCATGGTGATATACTGCCTTCCTACACCAATTGGAAAGCAAAAGGACTCATGACACAATTGGATAATGCTTGACTGTCAGCCAAACATCCCTTTTTCCTCCCATTTTCAATATTTTTATATCTGATAAGGAGATGGAAAGCCCACCAAATCAAATGGCATTCAAGCACTTATCTGGAAAGTGGCAGGCATTCCCTGGAATTAAGGATGCTGGGGCTGGAAGTCTCATCCGCTGGGACTACCAGCCAATCATAAGCCTGCAGCCCTGTTAAACAGCAGCACCACTGGGGAGGCAGTGACTGCTGCCAGTACAACAGTCACTGGATCCCAGGCCACAGGTGAGTGACGGCAGGAGAAGAAGGTCACAGAGTGAAGTAGAAGAGTCGGCAGCAAGGTCCGGGGGGGCGACTCTCAACAACACCGTCATCCAACTTTCTGGCAGCTGGGTCCCTCAATCATATACTGAATGTCCTTGATAGAGGGACCCCCAGGAGCCCAAATTGCTTGTCATACCCCCCGCATGCCAAGACTCCTACCAGTGTTGGCAGGCATTAGTGTTAAGTGGGCATTAATCGTCCATTTAAGGGCCTCAATTAGCGGCAGGGCAGGAAGGCCAACAATGAGCCTTAATCCAGGTAGAAGCAGGAAGATGGTGGGGTCCCCACCCTCTATGTTCCTGCCTGATTCAACAGACCCCGCCACCAAATTCATTAAATTCCACCCTCAGATTTTTACTAACCTTTGTGTGCAAAAGCTTTCTGATGCTTTCAGATTCAAGCTCCTGAGTGAAGCCAATATAGCAGCAGACACTTGGATCAAAAGTTCCAGTGTAGTGTTATTTTGAACCAGTAGTCTCAATTGGTGATGCCACTAGGGAGGGGGCTCTTTGCAAAATGATCCATCCATAGTTATGTCAATTCATAGAGATTAGATAAAAAAACCCAGCGCATTTCAAGAAAGGCAACATCCATTTCTAAGCTGGTACTCAAAAGAGACACCACAAATGCTCAAATATACATTGGAGATAAAATTCAAATTTGGGAAGTGTACAAAACAGTAGTAGCAGTTTGGCTGCTCATCATACATCTTTCCAATTTCTCTTCCCATTGAGGAGAGTCGGGATCTGAAAAAGAAAATACCAGTTTGACTGGAATTTACTGGGCCGAGGTATCATGTTAAACGCAGATAAAATCCTTGGAAATTATGTTTTTAGTGAATAACATTACTATTATGGTAACACCATAATTTTCTGGGACATCATCTCCTCTCCAATCAGAACTCCAACTGGAATGGATAGTATTGCAAGTTCTGTCCCTCATTGGGCCATCTCACTGCATTTCGGTCAGTTCGAGTGCCATTTACAGAACACCTTCTCAGAAAGTTGCTGCAGGTATAGAATCAATAATTCCATTGAGAGAATTATGAGTTCAGCAAATAATGAAACTTAAGCAGAGAATTCATCGAACAATGCCATTGCAACACTATGCGTGTTTTGTGGTATGCATTATCTAGAAGTACAAAAGTGATACACTCTCCGTGGGCTGCTTTTAAAAGTGATAAATTATTTTCTTCAGACAATAGCCATAGTCTTTCCAAGCAGTGAGGCTTGCTAGTAATTAATAATCAGGTTATGGAACTATTCATAGATTTAGTATTAGAGATATTGTATTAATAACAGGAAGGCACAGAAGAACTTTCATTTTTCTAGTTATTTATGTGGTGTGGTCAATGTGATCTCCTGGACTGGTTTGTCACTTGTGGGAGTCAAAGAGGAATTTTGTAAATGATTTTTTTTTCCTCACATGGCAGGAAGGAGGTGGAAAGTTTCTAGTCATGTTGCACTAGGTATCAAAAGTGTGACGCTGACTTAAGACTTCAGCTGATCTTCCCTGACTGTCATTTCTTCTGTACAGATGGACAGATTCAGGTAGAGGAGAGTGCAAGAGGAGGACTCTTGACAGGCAGTCAGCAACACCTAGAGGAGAGCAGGAGAGCTATAAAAACAGAGCGAGAAGCAGCTAGACTTCGAGAGTGAAGGTGACTGAGGAAGTTTGGTGAGGAGGGAGGAGGTATTCCTTTCCTTTTCTACCTTCTCTCAAAAAGAAGAGCGGCGATCTTGGTAAGTAGGACCCAGTGAATGAATTAGGAAAGTATAATATTTTTAAACAAGTTGCTGTCCTTGGATTTAACTGAGAAGCGCCAAGAATAAGGGAAATTTAGGGCCAGTATAATAAAGTAATTTAAATAATCCAAAGTAGAATAAAGTTAACGTAAGGGAAGCAGAGTTAAGATGTGACAGGGCAGCTCAGTCCAGTGGAATGCGTGTCCTGTAATATGTGCGAAGTCATGGATGATACTGGTGTCCTAGATGACCACATGTGCTGGAAGTGTTGTCAGCTGCAGAAACTTGAGCTCTGGGTTTCAGAGCTCGAGCAGCAGCTGGAGTCACTGTGGCGCATCTGCGAGGCTGAAAGCTCTGTTCAGAGAGGTGGTCATACCGCAGCTTAAGGGCCTGGAGACAGAGAAGGAATGGGTGACCACCAGGCAATCCAAGAGATGTAGACAGGAAGTGCAGGGGTCCCCTGAGTCCCGCTGTCAAATCATTTTTCCATTTTGGAAGCTGGTGAGTGCACTGGTTCTTCAGAGGAGTGCAGTCAGAGCCAAGTTTGTGGCACCACGAGTGGCTCAGCTGTACAGGTGGGGAGGAAGAAGAAAGAAAGAGCAATAGTGATAAGGGATTCATTGGTTAGGGGAGCAGACAGATGTTTCTGTGACCGTAGACGTGACTCCAGGATGGTATGTTGCTTCCCTGGTGCCAGGGTCAAGGATGTCACAGAGCAGCTGCAGGTCATTCTTCTGAAGGAGGATGATCAGCCAGAAGTCATGATCCACATTGGTACCAATGACTTAAGTAGGAAGGAGGAGTGTTGTCCTGCAATCACAATTTAGAGAGCTAGAAAATTAGCAAGCAGGACATCAAATGTAGTAATCTCCAGATTACTCTCAGTACCGCATGCAAGAGAGTACAGAAATAGGAGGCATATGAATGCATGGCTGGAAAGATGGTGCAGAAGGGAGGGCTTTAGATTCCTGGGACACTGGGGCTGGCTCTGGGGGAGATGGCACCTGTACAAGCTGGAAAGGTTACACTTTGCGAGACATTTTGCTAGTGCTGTTGGGAGGGCTTTAATCTAACTCGGCAGGGATGCGGGAGCCAAGAGAAAATATTAGAGAGGAATACCAAGGTGCACAAAATACTGGGAGGGACAGATTGCACTAGTGTAGAGAATAGTAAGTTAATAGGTAAAGTCAGAGTGAAGGAGAAAGTTACAAATTCTAAATCAGGCTCATTATGCATCTTTGTGAATACATGGAGTATAGTAAATAAGATTGGGGAATTACAGAAGCAGATTGTCATGTGGAAATATGATGTTGTGGCCATGACAGAGGCCTGGCTCAAGGAAGGGCAGAACTGGGTGTTAAACATTCCTGTTTACAAGGTGTTCAGAAAAGATAGGAAAGGAAGAAAAGGGGGAGGGGCAGCGATATTGGTTAAGGAGAGCATTACAGTGCTGGAGAAAGAGGATGTCCCACAGGGTTCCAGGACAGAATCAATTTGTCTAGAGCTAAGGAACAAAAAGGGTCCAATACATTGCTTCATGTAGTCTATAGACCACCAACAAGTGAGAAGGACGTAGAAGAACAAATCTGCAGGGAAATTACAGAGAGATGCAAACATCATAGAGTCGTTATAATGAATGACTTTAATTACCTGCATGTAGACAGGGACGGTGGTAGTGTAAAGGGTGGAGAGGGGCAAAAGTTCCTTATTTGTGTTCAGGAGACTTTTCTACAGCATTATGTGTCCAATCCAACAAGAATAGACGCATTGTTTGACCTGGTTCTTGGAAAAGAGGTGGGCCAAGCAGATCAAGTGTCAGTGGGGGAACATTTAGGATACAGTGATCATTATATTGTACGTTTTAGGGTGATGATAGGAAAGGACAATAGGCGATCCAGAGTAAGAATAATTAACTGGATTAGAGCCGACTTCGATGGGGCAAGAACAGAGCTGGGCCAGTTAGACTGGAACGAAAGATTGGTGGGGAAAACTTTGGCTGAACAATGGGCTACCTTCAGAAAAGAATTGGCTCAGACACAGACATGGTATATTCCATCGAAAGGGAAAGGTAGGGCAAACAAGTCCAGAGCTCCCTGGATGGAAAATGAGATAGGGATTAAGATAAAAAATGAATAAGAGTGCCTATGACAGGTGTCAGGTAGAAAATACAATTGAGAACAAAGAGAACTACACGAGGTTCAGAGGGGAAATTAAAATGCATATTAGAGAAGCAAAGCAGGATTATGAGAAAAGGCTGGCAGCCAACATAAAGGGAAATCCCAAAGTCTTCTATAGGCATATAAATAGTAAAAGGGAGGTAAAAGGAGGAGTAGGACCGATTAGGGACCGAAAAGGGAATTGACACATGGACGAGGGGGCCATAGCTGAGCTATTAAATTAATACTTTGCATCCGTCTTTACCAAGGAGGTAGATGCTACCCAGGCCATGGTGATAGATGACAAAAATCTGTCACTAAAAAGTTTCAAAATTGACAAGGAGGAAGTGTTGAACTGACTGCCAGTACTTAAAGTTGACAAGGCACCGGGACCAGACGAGATGCATTAAAGGATATTCCAGGAAGTGAGAATAGAAATTGTAGGGTCACTGGCCATAATTTTTCAGTCTTCCCTAGACTCAGGGGAGGTGCAAGGAGACTGGAGAATTGCAAACATTGCACCCTTGTTCAAAAAATATTGTATGGATAAACCCAGCAATTACAGACCAGTCAGTTTAACTTCAGTGGTGGGCAGGATTCGAGAAACAATTATCCGGGATAGAATTAGTCACATGAAAAAATGTGGGTTGTTAAGGAAGAGCCAGCATGGATTTCTAAAGGGGAAATCGTGTTTAACTAACTTGCTGGAGTTTTTTGAAGAAATAACAGAAAAGGTTGATGAGGATAATGCCATCAATGTGATGTACATGGACTTTCAAAAGTCATTTGATACAGTGCCACACAACAGACTTGTGAGAAAAGTTATTGTTCATGGAATAAAAGGGACAATAGCCAACAAGGATACAAAATTTGCTGAAAAATAGGAAGCAGAAAGTAATGGCTAATGATATTTTTCGGACTGGAAGAACGTTTGTAGTGTAATTCCCTAGGAGTCGGCAGTGGGACCTTTGCTTTTCCTGATATATAATAATGATCTAGATCTTGGTGTGCAGGGAGCAATTTCAAAGTTTGCGAACGATACAAAACTTGGGAGTGGTGTAAACTGTGAGGAGGACAGTGTAGAACTTCAAAAGGAAATAGACAAGTTGGTGGAGTTGATAGGTGGCAGATGAAGTTCAATGTGGAGAAGTGTGAGGTGATGCATTTTGGTAGGAAGAACATAGACAGACAATATAGAATAAGGAGCGAGGTTTTGAAGGGGTTGCAGGAGCAGAAAGACCTGGGCGGTTATGTGCATAGATCATGGAAGGAGGCAGGACAGATGGAGAGAGCAGTTAATATAGCATATAGTATCCTGGGGTTTATTAATAGGGCCATTAACAAGAGCAGGGAGGTTATGCTGAATTTATATAAGACACTCATTAGACCTCAGCTGGAATATTGTGTACAGTTCTAGGCACCACATTATAGGAAGGATGTGAACACATTGGAGAGAGTGCAGAAGAGGTTTACAAGAATGGTCCCAGGGATGATAAACTTCAGCTATGTGGATAGATTGGCGAGGTTGGGACTGTTCTCCTTGGAAAGAAGAAGGCAAAGAGGAGTTTTGACAGAGATGCTCAAAATCAAGAGGCAGCTGGACAGAGTAAATAGGGAGAAGCTATTCCCACTCGTAAAAGAATCAAGAAGGAGAAGGCACAGATTTAAAATGATTTGCAAAAGAAGCAAATGCGAAACGAGAAAAATCTTTTTCACACAATGAGTGGTTTGGGTCTGGAATGCACTGCCTGGAAGTGTGATGGAGGCAGGTTCAATTGAGGCATTCAAGAGGACATTAGATGATTATTTGAATAGAAACAATGTGCAGGGGTATGGGGAAAAGACAGGGCAATGGCACTAGGTCATAATGTTCATCTGGAGAGCCGGAGCAGACACAATGGGCCGAATGGCCTCCTTCAGTGCCGTTAAAATTCTGTGATTCTATGATTTGGCCATGATCACTGAAGATTTGTGAATAATCAAAGACATCCTGGAGATGAATCTGAATAAACTGTACAAGAACATATGATGGAGTTTAATCATAGAATCATGGAATGATTCTACACTGAAGGAGGCCATTTGGCTTATCGTACCTGTGATGGCCTTTGTAGGTCCTATTCAAAGCTATTCAATTAGTTCCACTCCCTGGGCTGAATAATTCTGGGGTGTGGAGGGGGGTGGTGGTGGTGGGGGTTGGGGGTCGTGGATGACACACACAGCACCTCCACCCCTCCAATGCTGGAAACAACATTGGTGTGAAGCCGACATGCTCCACACCAACCCGCCTCGCACCCATAAAGCACTGCAGGGCGTTGGAACTGCTGGCCAATCCGATTGTCTGGCAGCTCTATCAGTCTCAGCAGTGCCAGGAAAATGTCGGTGGCCGCTGACAAGACTGAAGAAAAAGAAGATGGATCCCCGGAGCAGGTAACTCCGGGGTCCTGGGCCAGGAGGGTTTGGGTAGATTAGGGAGAAGGGAGGGGGTGGGGTGGGTTTAAGGGAGGAAGCGGGTAGGAAGGAAGGGGGGTAGGTTTGACGTAAGGGGGTGGCCGCTCTGCAATCGGCAAAGTGGCCCCCGTCTTCCTTCGCGCCCTTTAAGCACTTGAGTTTATAAAAGCAGGCTTCCCGCACCCGGCCTGCTGCCAACATCAAACATTTTATGGCGTGGGCAGCGTATTATCAGGGTCCCGATAAATACAGAAAATGTTGGAAAAACTCAGCAGGCCTGGCAGCACCTGTGGAGAGAGAAACAGAGTTAACCATTCGAGTCCGGATGACCTCTTCAGAGAAGAAGTGATTTGAAGAAGAGTCATACGGGCTTGAGACTTAACTCTGTTTCTCTCTCCACAGATGCTTCCAGACCTGCTGACTTTTTCCAGCATTTCTGTTTTGATTTCCAATTTTCAGCATCTGCAGTATTTTGCTGTTATCTTAGTATTATCAGGGTCAATAGGCCTGATAACATGCCTAATCAACCCTTAATTATTCATTTAAATATGGCAGGTGGGCCCCAAAATCAGCATATTATGGGGGAGAGCTTGGGGGTTGGTGAGAAGGTAGTGGGATGGGTGCCCACACTACTTTACAGGCCCCAACTGCGGGAAACATTCTTGCCGGGGCCATGGAAAATTCAGCCCTCCTGCTCATTTTCCATTTTTTCCCTTCAAGTATTTATCCAATTTCCTTTCAAAACTTGCTGTTGAATCCACTTCCACCACCCTTTAAGGAAATTGACCCTACCACAACTCGTGTTAAAACAAAATATTCCCCATGTTGCCCCTGGTTCCTTTGCCTATCTCCTTAACTCTGTGCCCCCTACTTACAAATCTTTCTACCAGTTGTAACAATTTCTGCTTACTCTATCAAAAGCACTCATGGCTTACAGTTCCATCACATTTACACCTCTGAACCATCACTGCTCTAAGAATAACGGCCGGGATTTTCCAGTCCCGTCAGTAGGCTTTTGGCTGCTCTCCAAATTTTCACAACCCACCCATGAGGGTGCCCACTGCTGGCAGGACCATAAAATTCTGCACAGTGACACAAGCTTCACCAGCCTTTCCACATATTTGAAGTTCCTGATCCCTGGTATCATTCTAATAAATCTTTTCTACAGCCTCTCCAAGGCTTTTCTGTCCTTCCTAAAGCATGTTACTCAGAATTGGCCGCAATTCTCCAGCTGAGGCTAACCAATGTTTTATAACATTGATTTTGTACCTTATCCCTCAATTTGAAGCCAAGAATCCCATATGATTTATTTAACAGCCTTCTCAACTTACCCTGCAACCTTCAAGGATCTGTATACATGCAACCCACAGGTTTTCTGTTCCTACACCCCCCTTAAAATTGTAAAAGGATGCATGATCATTTTAAATGCCTGCTGTCTTCTTCCATTTCATAGACAGTAACAGGATTGTCATTGTACTGTACAGTGCAGCACAATGCTGTCTCCAAATTCAACTGACCCTCATTGACAGTCGATCTGCTTCTGAACAACAGCTCCACTTCACAGTTCCTTGGATTGCCATTGTCATCACTGTTGCATTTGACAATGAGTTCCCTACCAGGTTTTAGCTTTAGATCAGTTCTGGAGGATTGGAATGAGCAAAAGTCAGTGAGTACGGGTCACCAATAAAGTGGTCATAGAAACTCCGAGCCAATATTACAGGAGCGATTCTTCATCAAAACCAAGTGAAAATGTGAACCTGTGGCTCTCTTTCACTAACGACTTGCGAGTGTGTTTATTTAATTCATCTGTTGGAGCTTTAGTTACGAAAGCAGTGGATATTACAGGGTTTTACCCTAATAGGTGTGGTTTGGCCAACCTAGCAAGATCAGACCCAGACAAGGGATCAGTCACAAATGCAGTTTTGAAAATACCAGAAGCATAACATTTTCTAGACAAGTTCGCTTCCTGAAAAAACTTTCTACATATTCCATCTAGACAACACTTTCATGCTGTGACACAGAACACTGCAGTTCTTGTTGTGTACTGCTGAGTGTTTTATTACCAAAGCCAAAAATTGTATGCACTGCTTGAACCTCAAATGGATGTAAAGGCAGTGCATAAACTCACAATAACAATAAACATTTATAAAGACTTTCATGTCATAAACATCCTAAAGCCCTTTGCAGGAACATTTTGAGACAAAATTTGACCCTGAAGGAGATATTGGGTTGAATTTTATTGGGCTTAGTCCCCACCCCTCTCCTAAAAAGTTGAAATGGGGAAGGGGAGCCTGCCCATGCATGATCCCAATGGCTGCCCAGCAGGATCTAACACTGGGAGTAGCGTTAATTGCTTTCAAGTGAGGCTTTTTCCCACATCACGGGAGGATGGCCCATCTTGGAAAGTTGTCTCCCAGTTGGAGAACAAGCAGTCATATCACATCAAGGAGTCCAAATAAGTCTGGAGTCGGGGGTCACAGCATTAACAGCAGGGTGAGGGGGTTAGGGGGCTGAGTTCAAGAGGCTAGTGGAGGGTTAATGGGGAAGTGAGCTTGAGTTAGAGGGAGGGAGGAGAATGCCACTAATGGGTCCAGGGGACCCGCAAAGGATGTCCCTTCCCCAACCATTTGCCCGATACCAGCCCGCCCAGTTAAAGCTGCCAGGCCTCTAGCATACATAAAAGACCTGAGGAGGAGGGGGAGGGAATTGGTACGTGATGGGAATGCCACCTGCTGAATTTTACATGACACCCCGCCTTCAAACCCGTCATCAGTTAAGTGATGGAAGGGGTCATTAAGTCAAGCAGCACTAGCTTAGCAATAACCTGCTCACTGACGCTCAGTTTGGGTTCCACCAGGGCCACTCAGCTCCTGATCTCATTACAACCTTGGTTCAAACATGGACAAAAGAGCTGAACTTCAGAGGTGAGGTGAGAGTCATTGCCCTTGACATCAAGGCCACTTTTGACCAAGTGTGGCATCAAAAAGCCCTAGCAAAACTGGTGTCAATGGGAATCAGGTTGAAAACTTGCAGCTGATTGGAGTCATAACTAGCACAAAGGAAGATGGTTGTGGTTGTTGCAGGGCAACCATATCAGTTAACATAAGAACATAAGAGCTAGAAGCAGGAGTAGTCAATTCAGCCCCTCGAGCCTGCCCCACTATTCATTACGATCATGGCTGATCTCATTTCAGCCGCAACTCCAATTTCCCACCCTCTCCCCATAACCTTTCAACCTGTTACTAATTAAAAATCTGTATATCTCCTCTTTAAATTTATTCAACGTCCTGGCATCCATTGCACTCTGAGGTAGTGAATTCCACAGATTCACGACCCTTTGAGAAAAGTAATTCCTCCTCATCTCTGATTTAAATCTACCACCCCTTAGCCTAAAACTATGGCCTCTCAATCAAGAATGCTCCACAAGGGGAAACATCCGCTCCACGTCTATTTTGTCTATCCCCTTTAGCATCTTATATACCTCAGTTAGATCTCCTCTCATCCTTCTAAACTCCAGTGAGTATAGGCCTAAACTGCTCAATCTCTCCTCATACGACAAGCCCCGCACTTCAGGAATTAATCTAATGAGCCTCCTCTGAACTGCCTCCAGTGCAACTACATCCTTCCTCAAATAAGGGGACCAAAACTGTGCACAGTACTCCAGGTGTGGTCTCACCAATGCCTTGTACAGTTGCAACAACACTTCCCTATTTTTATACTCTATTCCTTTAGCAATAAATGACAAAATTCCATTTGCCTTCCTTATTACCTCCTGTGCATGCATGCTAGCTTTCAGCGATCCATGCACGAGGTCACCCAGATCCCTCTGCACAGAAGCATTCTGAACTTTCTCTCCATTTAAGTAATAAGTTGCCTTTTTATTCTTCCGACCAAAATGGATAACCTTACACTAATCCATGTTAAACTCCATCTGCCAAATTTTGGCCCATTCACCTAACCTGTCCATATCCATTTGTAAATTTCTTATTTCTTCATTGCAACTTACTTTCCCACCTATTTTGGTGTCATCTGAAAATTTAGCTATAGTACCTTCTATCCCTGAATCCAAGTCATTAATATAGATTGTAAATAGTTGGGGGCCCAAGGACCGAACCCTGTGGCACCCCACTAGTTACAGCTTGCCATCCAGAAAAAGACCCATTTATCCCAACTCTCTGCTTTCTGTTGGTTAGCCAATCCTCTATCCAAGCTAATATATTACCCCTAACTCCGTGTGATCTTATCTTGTGTATTAATCTTTTGTGCGGCACCTTATCAAACGCCTTCTGGAAGTCCAGATATACTACATCTACAGGATCCCCTTCAAAGAACTCTAGCAAATTAGTCAAACATGATTTACTCTTCATAAAACCATGCTGACTCTGATGAATTGCATTTTGACTTTCCAAATGCCCCATTACTTCCTTAGTAATGTATTCTAACAATTTCCCTATGATAGATGTTAAACTAACTGGTCTATAGTTTCCTACTTTCTGCTTCGCCCCCTTTTTGAATAAGGGCGTTATATTAGCATTGTTCCAATCCACTGGAGCCTTTCCAGGATCCAGGGAATTTTGGAATATTATAGCCAATGCATCCACTATCTCCGCTGCCACTTCCTTTAAGACCCTGGGATGTAGGCCATCAGGTCCTTGGGACTTGTCACCCTTTAATCCCAATAGTTTGCTCAGTACTTTTTCACTAGTGATGGTGATTGTTCTAAGCTCCTCCTTCTCGATATCCTCTGCACTACCTGTTACTATTGGGGTGGTACTAGTGTCCTCCACTGTAAAAACTGAGCCAAAATATTGATTAAGTGTCCCTGCCATTTCTGCGTTCCCCACTATTAACTCCCCAGGCTCGTCCTCCAAGGGACCAACATTCACTTTAGCAACTCTCTTTCCTTTTATAAACTTGTAGAAGCTTTTGCTATCAGTTTTTACATTTTGCGCTAGTTTTCTTTCATAAGTTACCTTTGCTCTCTTTATTATTTTTTTACCAACCCTTTATTGACCTTTAAATGTTTCCCAATCTTCCAGCCTGCCACTGACCTTTGCAATTTGGTATGCCTTAGTTTTTGCCTTTATGTTATCTTTAACTTACTTGCTTAGCCACAGATGCCTTTTCCCCCTCTTACATCTTTCTTCCTCTTTGGAATATATTTTACTTGGGAGGAATTGAATATCTCCTTAAATATCTGCCACTGTTCATCAACTGTCCTACCTTGTAGTCTTCCTGCTCAGTCCACTAGGGCCAAATCTGCCCTCATACCTATGTAGTTACCTTTGTTTAACTCCAGGACACTAGTGTGGGACTCAAGTTTCTCGCTGTCAAACTGAAATTGAAATTCTATCATGCTATAATCACTCTTCCCTAGAGGATCCTTTACTATGAGATCATTAATTAATCCCATCTCATTACACAAAACCAAATCCAGAATAGCCTGCTCCCTGGCTGGTTCCACAACATATTGCTCCAAGAAACAATCTCTAATAAACTCTATGAACTCTCCCTCAAGGCTACCCTTGCCAATTTGATTAGTCCAGTCTCTATGAATATTAAAATCACCAGTTTCAGGACATCACTGCAGGAATTCTTCAGGATATTGTCCTAGGCCCAACCATCTTCAGCTGCTTCATCAATGACTTTCCTTCCATCATAAGGTCAGAAGTGGGAATGTTCGCTGATGATTGCACAATGTTCAGCACCATTCACAACTCCTCAGATACTGAAGCAGTCCAGGTCCAAATACAGCAAGACCTGGACAATATCCAGTCTTGGGGTAACAAGTGGCAAGTAACATTCATGCTACACAAGTGCCAGGCAATGAACCACCTCCAACAAAAGAGAATCTAACCTTCATCCCTTGACATTCATTGGCATTACCATCGCCGAATCCTCCATTATCAACATTCTGGGGGCTACCATTGACCAGAAATTGAACTAGACTGTGGCACAAGAGCAGGTCAGAGGCTAGGAATCCTGTGGCTAGTAACTCACTCCCTGACTCCCCAGAACCTGTCCATAATCTACAAGGCACAAGTCAGGAGTGCGATGGAATACTCTCCACTTGCCTGGATGAGTGCAGCTCCCACAACACTCAAGAAGCTCAACACCATCTAGGACAAAGCAACCTGCTTGATTGGCACCCCGTCCATAAACATTCACTCCCTCCACCACCAATGCACAGTGGCAGCAGTGTGAACCATCTACAAGATGCACTTTAGGAACACACCAAGGCTCCTTAGACAGACCGTCCAAACCCACGACCACTACCATCTAAGAGGACAAGGGCAGCAGATACATGGGAGCACCACCACCTGGAAGTTCCCCTTCAAGTCAGTCCCCACCCTGACTAGGAAATATATCACCGTTCCTTCACTGTGACTGGGTCAAAATCCGGAACTCTCTCTCTAACAGCACTGTGGGTGTACCTACACCACATGGACTGTAGCAGCTCAAGAAGGCAGCTCACCACCACCTCCTCAAGGGCAATTAGGGATGGGCAATAAATGTTGGCCTAGCCAGCAAAGCCCACACCCCTTGAAGAAAAAAAAGCAGGTATGGTACAAACATCTGCACAAGGAATGATAAATCATGCAATTTATACCGCTGATGCTCAGTGCACTGCTCTAATTTAAAACTGTGGCAGTCCTTGTCTCCTTCAGACACTGATTTGTGCTACAATCTACAGATTTAGACTGCAAAATTGATCACTTCATCATTATTTCATTTATCTCCTTTCCTTCTCTACTCTTTTTACCTTTGCTGGTGCCCGGCACCACAGGCTCAACCATTCAACAGGCTTTTCAAATCATCATAAAATAGGAGACAAACAGCTGCACCCCTTCCAAAATCTCAATCCTACCTCCTAGCTTTAAACTGTACATTGGGTGAGTAAAATTTAGCATTCTACTCACAATGGTGATGCTATGCCATTTGGTAATTTCAAATTAAAAAATAAATGCCACATTTTAAACAAAATGGTTTAATATTTGGAATATACTACACCCACTCATCCTTCCTGTCGAATGCCTCATTATCCACAATAAGAGAAAGATTATAAAATCTATTCCAGCTATAAAAGACAAAGACTAGATAAATACTTATTTTCAATTTGAGAAATGGTGAACTATTTCGTGTGTGAAGGAAATGTTGTGCACTGACTCAGTGTCAAGAAGGCAAGAAATTGTTATATTCTTCTTTTGGTAATATCACTGTCATATTTTTAATGTTCTGGAGGACAGGCTGTTGGGAGTTGGTAATTGAAGTAAGAGATAGAAGGTGGAATCATCCCAGATTTGCACTGAGTGCAGTAGTGGGCGGGTAAAATGATGTTTTACCCGCCGGCCACAATGGTAGCTTTTCATATCGTATCATCCCAACCCCTCTGCATTAGTTATGTATTCCAGGGAAACACAATGTTTCGATGGCAGGCAGGGTCTTATTCACCCACCACGCCATCACCTTGCCGCTTCATCAAGCCAGCGCCATATTTAAAGTTCAGCCACGTGCGCACATCTCAGTCCTTCCAGCCCATGACTACTGCAGGGAAAATGTCCACGAACGGCAAAATGACGGCAGTCCCAAAGTTTAGTGACGCATCATTGGTACACCTTTTGGATGCCGTAGAGGCCTGCCATGATTCCCTCTACCCCTGCTCTGGCCACAGGATGCACAGCGGCGTGACCAACCAGGCTTGGTACATGATGGCAGTGGTGATCAATGCTAAGGCTGCACAAAAGAGGTTGGCCATCCAATGCAGATAGAGGATGAATGATCTCATCCATGCAGCCAGGGTATGGCACCCATCTCATCACTCTAAACTTACACACTCAAGCCCAACAGCCATTCACTAGCATCTCACTCACTGCCAGCTCAAGGTACATCACCAATCATTCTCACACACATACCCTCATATGTCCATCTGGCCTCATCTCCTCTGGAGACTGCCTCCTCAGCCCTCACCATCCTGAGGCCACTTGCACAGATCAACATGTGGCCTTGCACACACTCTGGGATACCCTCCTTTTGCTGTACAGCCCTCAGCCTGCAGCCTCTTCCCTTGCCTGAGGCCACTCCTCTGCCTTCGCCAAGCAAGGCCTAACCCTGCAGCCACACATGGCTAATCTGGTAGGTAGACACCTGCTGTGAGCCCCTCTAAAAGTGATGTGGTACTGTCTGTGAAGCCTGGCGCTGATGACTGCAAGTGCTGACCGAAGCAAGGTAGGCAAACAAACCTTGAAGTCCTGAGCAAAGTGCAGCCCACAAGGTGCATGTCGCTGATGTGCTGTCGTGAAATGCGTCAGCGTGTTTTCTCACCAATGCGGCTGACAATCCAGTGGAGAGGGGACAATTCTGGCAAGCAGGCCTAATAATGATACTCTGATGTATTACACTGATGTTCCTGACATCAGATGATGGAGAACGCAGCCCGCCATTGGCAGGCTGAGCAGTTGATCATGAACTGGTTTCAAGCCATTGTGAAACCAATCGTGCCACATTGTCCACCGAACACGCCCAACGCTGGTGGGCACTGAAGGTCTCAGCCAGAGTGACTGCAAGAGTCTAAAACCAACAGTAAGAATTGGCTTTGATATATTAATGAACCAAGAGGAACTTTAACAGAATTTTACATAAAGCATTAACGGGAGTAGTTTTGAATTGAGTTGTTTTAGTTCAAAATGGGACATATGCAAGTTGTAACTGGCGTAAGTAAGTAAGGTAAAGATAGGGTAAGTTTATCTTTTTTAAAGCCTAAGAGCTAGAGTAAAGAAACAAGTTTAATCAATTCTGAGAAGAAAGCATTTCTGAAGAGACTGGGTGGACAATAGAGAGATCAAAGGGAAGGAACGCATTTAAGAAAATACTGAACCTTAAGTGATATAGCTGGTTAGATCTCCCAGAGGACAGTGTGAACAAGGCCAGACCTGGAGAACCAGTTACTGTCAGCCTCAGAGGACACTCCAAGGAAAAAGGCACCATGTGGTAAAAATTACTGGAATTCTATAGGTTTTAAAATCTATAAGCATAGTTGCTGAACAGAAAAGGGGAAGGTTAATCCTGAGGGTAGTTAAGATCTTTTGAAACTGTTTTAAAGTACTGTTTACTGTGTGAAGCCATTCTTGTGTTTAAGTGTAAATGTGTCTTTTTTTGCTTTTTTAAAATCTACGTTTACTCTACTATAGAATCATTGCAAATAGTCGTGGACATTAATTCCTGATTTCAGAACCTCTACTTATACTAACAAATTGCAAAAACCATTTTTGAAGCTGTTTCAAGTTTCACTTTGGGATTTGGGAATTTACCATCAGCCATGCCATAACACTCAGACAGTGGAAGAATGTGTTCAGATTAAAAATAATTGAAAGCTTCTGTCACAAGACAATGAAATAAGGCCACAGATAGCTGCCAGTGATATGTCATACTCACTCAGCACTTAATGGTGAGGCCAATAATCAAGCCCAGACACAGCAGGGTAAGGATTGTTCCTGCCTGGGTTTTGCTGACCTCGGATCTGTAGTATAGGATCAGCTCATTAACATATAATAACATAGGGCTTTTCTGCAGGAGACAATGGGAATGTATAGGGTCAATGGGCAGGTTATCTGGCAGTAGCAGCACATGCAGAGGCAATAAAATGAGACCACATCCCCCACTACCTGAGCCATTCATGTGACTGTAAAATTATCCTAGTACTATTTGAGGACAAGCAGGATAGTCTTTAGATGTCCAAGCCAACACTCAACAAAAAACACAGATTAACTGTGATTAAATGCATTCCTGGAGGTTTCATCACATAGCCAGCACCCACGCTCCAACCATTAGTTGGAGAATGTGTCCACCCCTGTCACATGCTGCGTTCCTACACCAATTGGAAAGCAAAAGGATTGATTACCCAATTGGATGATGCTTGACTGTTAACCAAACAGCCTTTCTTTCCCCATTTTCAATTATTTTTATATTTGGTAAAGAGAAATGTTCAAAGGAAATGACAAAAAAAATCTTTTTGAATATCCCTATGATATTTCTCCAGGACTGCACACAGCAGTGTTCTGGAGATTGATTCTTAATTCCTGGAGACTGCAGGCCATTCCTGGAGAGTTGACAACACTATTATCTGGCCATTCACCTCATCCCTAGTTTTGGAACCCTACAGTGCACAAAATGGCAGCTGCGTTTTCCTACATTACAACTGACTACATGTTAAAAAAAACCATTGCATGTTTAGGCAATCGCCGTGAAGTTGGACTGTTTCACATAGGTTTAGCAAAACTTCTTGGCTTTTGTATTCTCCGCCTCTATTTATAAGCCCATCAAATGCTCAGATTTCAGTATGATGCACTTTACAACCACGGCTTTGTCAGACAATTTGGTCATTCATCTTATATAACCCGCTCCGCTTCTTTGAACCTGGCCCTATGTAATATCCAGACAGCAATATCCAAAAGACTTGAACCTCACAAGCACCGCAAACAACAATCCCATATACAAATGAAAATATCTTGAACTAACAGTACTATATTCTATTGGCGAATGACTCCTGGTTTAACTTAAATGTTTCAAAATGACAAAACCTTCCAGTAAATTAGCACCAACCAATTCATCTGCAATAATGTGCTATTTCTATCCACACAAGTGGGCTTTGTTAACAGAAAACATGCAACTCGAATTGAATTATAAATTACTAATTTCCCTGGGTACATATGCAAAGGGCCTAATGGCATGGCTAAAGAATGCTTCTTCTTTGGCCTTAACAATAACATGTGCTGGACTCTAGGCCAATATGTCTGAGCTCCACTGGAAATAATAGAGGTGACTAAGATTTTAGAACGCTGGAAAATGGAAATTCTCAAGAAGGGGGGTTAATTCAATGATGAATATTATATTAAAACATGAAATGCTGAAAAGTCCTCCAAAAAATCTTTAATTATCCTCTACCCTCTCTGCTCTGTCCTGGTCAACCCTGTAAGTGGGCTCACATGTCATTTTAAGTTTCAAGAATGTTTCTACCCCAAATTCTTTTTTTTTTGCTGAGTTTTTGCTGAATTTCCAGCATTTATTATTTTAATACAATATTTATTTCTGTATAGCTCACCATTATATGGCAAAGAAATGGCTATTTGTGTTAATTAGGACCAAGCTGTCTTGAAAATTCCTACCCTCCAACTTTCCAGATGTTAGTATAGAGACGTAGCTAACCGGTTTAGCTGTCTCCAGGCTTAATTGCCTGTCAATGCAATCTTTTAAGAAAGTGGAAAAGATGTTAGAAAGCTAAAACCTGAATAAAACCAGCCCAGAATAGAAGTGAGCCAAGTATAATGTGGTTGTGTGGATGGGAGAAATCAGGAGAATTATGGGAGAGACAGCAGTGTTCTGAAATAACTAAAATCAATATTCAGACCAGAGAACTGCAAAAGTACCCATTGAATGAAAACATGCTTCTGTTGATATTTGCATTGAGCTTGGTTGGAACTGTGGTTGGAGTGGCATTGGAAAGGCAACAAAATTGCTGAGCCACGAAGCTAAAGAAAACACTTGGAGGTGACAGACAAGCAGGCACTCAATCTACGCTGGGAGAGTCTCCCACTGGGAATTGGCCGATATTTATGCCTCAAGCTACATCATTAAAGCGATTTTCTGGTCATTACCGCACTACTTTTGGTGTGATCTTGCCTTGTGAAAACTGGTTGCTATATATCCTACATTACAACAGTGACTACTCTTCAAAATTGGCTGTAGGCTGTTTGGAATGTCCTGAGTTTGTGAAAAACACTTTGTAAATTATAGGCCTTTCTTTTTGTTGGACAAGCTGAGGAAAAATTGTGTCTCTTATCCAGGGACTCAGGAGTCTCCATGGTCGTGCAAATCAGCAGCCTGAGTAAAGTTGACCTAATCCATCCCCTTCAATGTCAAAGGGATTAATCCCCTGTAGCGTCATAAAAAAGTAGCACTACCTACCACTGAGCCATAGCTCAGTGGCTAAATCAAGAACACATCAGCTGCTGCTGCTGTTGCTGCAATTGATCTTCTCTCGATTTTGTTTCAATGTAAATATCAAGTGGAATACCAGTTAAAACATTTACACATGATGTGATTGCAATGTAACTGCCTCAGGACCCCATGTTTCCTTGACCTGTTGCACAAAATATCTGGGATATTAGACCTACCTTGGCAAACAATGAGCACTAAGTTTGCACTGAAAATAGTACTGGTTGCCAACAAATACACATCTCTCTGAACTTGTCGGAGAATATCATATTGACAGACTTTCTCAGGGGCAATTAGGGGCAGGCAATAAATGTTGGCCTTGCCAGTGACAGTCACATCCCATGAACCAATAAAAAAAACACACAGTAGCAACAGAGGCCTCAATGGGTATGCTGGTTAAAAAGAGTGGGACAACATCTCCAATTATCCACCCATTGGAATGATTGAAAATCAAGGACAGGCAGCCCCACAATTTCCTGACTAAAGCTCACATGAACATTGCTAACCCAAGCAGTACCTGACCAGATAAAGAGTTCTTATTGCAGCTGAAGTTCTTTGAACACTGGTTGAAGAAATATATCTTGATCATTCTTGGATACTATTTCCCTATTTATTCTGAGGCTGGTCAGCTAAGTTCAGGAAGTTTTGTCTGAAGTTCTGTCTGTATAGCTGACAATTAAAGTATAATTTTCTTTCAATGTTCTTTGAAGCATTTTAAAGCAACAACCGCCAACCAATTGGTTATTAACACAATGAAGCAATGAGACGAAGTATGGTGACAAAGTCAGGAATTCAAACTGTGGGTGACGTTATCACAACATTGATAAACCACAAATCTATTCAGGGTGCTACTTTATGATACAGCAAACAACTAATAGTTACTGGGTATATACATTTTCTTGTTAAAGTTTAATTTTATTTAAGCTGCAGGTTAAAGAAAGCCACATAGCTACTGTATGGGCCTATCTGTATTTTAATGACACCTGTATATTAAGCTTGGTCCACACAGCATGTTACTGCTCATCTACTTAAATCCATTTAATGGTCTTCCCTTTGCTGTTGTCACCAGTGTACATACCAATGACCAGTGTTTCTGTTGACACATAACGTTCTGTTGATCCAATCCATGTGTTGGCGATTGCTGACAAAAATCAGAATCGACTAGGGCCACCCATCTCCACCACCAGCTTTGCCCCATTGGCAGTCATATTGAACTCTGTGCAGGAGGTCCTGTGAGAACAGGAATTCCCACCTATAATCAAAATCAATCCCATTTAACAGTGGGTAGGATAGTGTCAAGGAAAGTAGGAGAAATGGATGACTGAAGAGAGAATTGGGCCAAATGAAGGCGGGAATGAAATGAGTAAGGGGGTGTGCATGCATGAAGAATGTTTCTACTTGGATATGGGAGGATGGAATAGTTTAATTTTGAACTGGACTGAAAGGAGAGAATGGTACCAGTTTGCATGGGGGAGGGGGGCAAGAGATGCATGAATTGGGGAAATGTTGTAGGAGGATAGAAAATCTGTATGAAAGTGTGGGGGAGTGGCTGGTGTGCAGCATCTCTTCCTATTGGGTCTTGAAAGGGTAGAGTACTCCTATGTACCAGGGTGAAGAAGGGTTTGAATGTAGAAGTGCGATTCAAGATACCTGGGAAAGTTATAACAACTGCTTTGAAATATTAGTAAAGAAAATCTATCAACTATAAAGCATAAACATGCTTATGAAGTAACAAGAATGTAAAACATGAAATAGGAAAATTTCACAATGTCCCAGAAGAATATTATCCCAGTGCCAACTGCCAGGCCCTACAGAATGTACCACCAATAAAAGGTTAACATTTTGGCTTCAGCCTTTCATGTGCTTGTTTTGCAGGGAGCAAAACATAGGGCAGAATTTTACACCTCACAGGCAGGCATGTGCCAGACCTGAACGGGCATGAAATAGCTTTGGATGACACCAGGTGACCGTCCTGACATCATCCTACATGCGTGCAATCTTCAGTCAGCGGGCGTGCACGGGTGTCGGAGCCGTGCCCTCCATCAGTTAAAAGGCCATTTAAGGCCATTAAAAAGCCAATTGTCCTCGAATTTACATTGCCTGTGCGATTTTGCACTCTTCGCACAGCCAAAGCAGCCCTTTTAACGAAACCTCATCCAAGGGTAGGATATAAAGGGTCAGCAGCATTGCCAGTATGAGTAGTGAGGAGTTTAGAAGTTTTCTGCTGGTTGCTTATTTGAACTTGACAGCTTCATCTCTGTTCGGGGCTTAATTCTTAGCATTTCTAGGCTTCATTTCAGGACTTAGTGGTGTCTCCAAGGCCTCTGGAGAATTTTGACCATGTGGACCCTTCCAGGTATCAAACAGCCTCTGTTACCCTGGGAATGGGGATTGTGCTCTCCACTGGTGGCAGCTTCTCTGAGAAGGAAGAGAGGGGCAGAAGGGAGAGGAAGCCAGGTGTCCCGATGCAGCTTCCAGGGGTGATACCTGTGGGAGGAGAGGCACAGGCACAAGGGGTATAGGGTCAGCAGGTAGTCCAAGGCAGAAGGGGCTACAGAAGATGCCACTACCCTGCTGCCAGGATTTACAGGCGGTGATGCAGCTACCTCAACATGTCCAAGATGCAATGCCGAAGGGTGTTCCGCCTCTCCAGGGAGACAGTGATCTCCATTTGTCAGGTGATTGGGTTTGAGATCAACTCCAACTGTGTAGGTGGACAGCCCATGCCAGTGACTCTGAAGGTCACAGTAGCCCTCAACTTCTATGCCTCCGACTCTTTCCAGGGGTCAGTGGGGGATCTGTGTGGAGTCTCCCAATCAGCTGTCCATTGTTGTGTCAAGCTGGTGACAGAAGCTCTGTTCAGGTGGGTAGTGACATTTATTCATTTCATACGGACGAGCCCAGCCAGGCTGAACGAGCCAGAGGGTTTGCAACGATTGCTGAGTTCCCCCACATCCAGGGTGCCATCGATTGCACACATGTGGCCATCAAGGATCCCGTGGGTCAGCCAGGTGCCTTCGTCAACAGGAAGGGCTTCAACTCGATGAAGGTCCGGATAGTTTATGATCATAAGACACAGATTCTCCAAGTCTGTGCAAGGTACACTGGCAGCTCCCATGACACTTACGTCCTCAGACACTCAGGTGCTGGGGCTCTTCCGTGCTCCAGCTCAACTGGGTGGATGGCTGCTGGGTGACAAAGGCCATCCATTGAAAGGGTGGCTTGTGACACCTCTCCACCACCCAAGAACAGAGGCAGAGCAGTGTTATAATAGGAGTCATGCCTCCACAAGGGCACTGACAGAGAGGACCATAGGTCTTCTGAAGATGTGCTTCCAATACCTGAACCGTTCAAGGGGAGCACTACATTATCCCTCAGAGCAGGTGTCACTGATCATGGTTGCATGCTGTGCTCTCCACAATCTAGCTCTGGCAAGGGAGGGCCCACTGGAGGAAGAGGGTCTTGCGCCAGCTCCACAGGCGACAGAGGATGAATCCAGTGAGTCAGAAGAAGAGCATGGTGAGGAGAATGCTAAGAGCGTGAAGGCAGACCTGTGGATCCTTCAGGGAGGCAGGGACACCAGGGATGCCTTGATCCAATGCTCCTTCAGCTCGGTTGACAAAGGTGACTTCATTCCAGGGCTGCCACCTCCATCCCGGATTCTGAAATGACCCTTTCATTTGCACCCAAGTCCACTCAGTGCCTGTGTAATAAAGTTTAGAGCCATTCACGTCCAGCATTAGGTATTGACATGCCCTGCACCCACAAAACAAGTGAAGCATACTCAGGTCATTAAGACAAAAGCAACATTTATATCGTTTTGTCACTCACATCAAATGAACAGAACTATATATGGTGTTAAAGACCATACCAGTAAACATATTAACAAAACATGGCAGAACAGAATATTACCCGTGAGCAGTCCGTCTTGTGCTCATGGTGCCTTAAACTTACGTTTGCGAGTGCTCCCCACCACTCCCACCCTCACTGGCAGCGGCATTGGAGACAGCCTGCTCACTCTGCTATCTTGTTGGCCTTGATGACCTTGGCAGTCGTCCTCTGGCCAGTGGAGCCTGGTCCTGCCTGGAGCTGTACTGGTCCTGCCTGGGAGGAAGCAGCCAGTGGCATGGCTGGCATCTCCCCAGTCATTGCAGCCTCATCAGATGCCACGGTCACTGGCAGAGAGGCAGAGGAGCTGCTGCTATTATTCAAAGCACCCTGAGAGGAGCCCGCAGAGACAACAAGCAGCTCATGCGCCAATGTTATGTCATTATGGACCTCCCTGCTCACCATTGGGCACCTAACTGGGATACTGGGTGCCTCATCCATCTCCCACACAGACATTGACCATCTGAGGTCATTGTCTTTTTGAGGGCTTGCAGGTCCGAGCGCAACCCCAGGAACCCCTCATTCTGTCCCTGGAGTTGCCTCTCCATGACAGTCACCATTCTCTCAATGGAGGAGGCAGTGTGCTCGGCGATGAGGGTCAACACAGTGCTCACGGTCCACATGGGTCCCTCCACAATGGAGACCATGGTACCCATACCCTCATGGATCTCCACCCGATCCATCCGCACACTCCACTGGAAATTCATTATCTGCCGTCAAATGGACAACCCCAAGGACTCCATCTGCCTTTCAGTTCAGCAGTCCGCCCACTGCCAGCGCTCTGGGCACTCTCTGCTTCTGCCTGCTCCTCAAGGGAGTGTGAAGTGCCCATATCGCTGTGCACCGCCATTATAGCTGACGATCTAATGCCCACCGGGGTGCTGGTATCTGCGCTGGTACCTGGGGGCTCCAGAGATGGAGTGTGACACAGATGCATCTAAAGACCTGTGGTCCTCTGGCATCAAGAGTGGATCTTCAGGGTCCTGCGTTCAAGTGCGTGCTGGTGAATTTAAGGGAGAACAACATGTCATTAGTTAAAGTCATCACACTGTCACTTTGCATGCCAGGTGCCCTAGTGAGACAATGGAGATCTGCATCATGGTGCCATCACCTTTCTATGGTCAATGGAGACTCCAGGTATGAGGCTCCCATTAATAATGAGACTGCACAAGAAAGTTGCACAATCCAACACTTTCACCTCTGTGCACTGCACCCTTACCTTTGTCAGAGACCCTGCCTCTCCACGATGGCGGGTGGCAGCTCTCCAACTCCAAAGCATCCATTTCATGCCTCGTCAATATTAGGAGGTTTGGGGGGCCTCCGCCTGTCCTTGACCTCTGTATGTTGTTATGGCTCACCTCTTGAAAGGACAGAGGAGCATGGATTAATCCACTCTCTACCTGCAGCGCCATTGCAGCCTGACCTACCCCACCTGAGGAACACCTTGCAGGGCACATCCAAGTCGTGGCCCTCGAGCCACAAGGCACTCAGTCCAAGCAGCCAGGGTTCACCCCCTTGGCCAGCACCAGTGTCAGTGACAGTTAGCACTCAGACTCGAACACCGCTGAGCTCCACGGGGGGACGGCCAGCCCAAAACACTTCACCACACTGATCCATGCCAACTCTGTACTCACCCTTGCTGAGCACAACAAGTCATTGAACCTTTTGTGGCACCTCACAACATCGTGGCTGCTGACCTCGGCTGCCAACTCCTCCCAGACTTTTTTGCTGTGGTGCGATGGCCTCCTCCAGTCATCCCTGGGTACAAGAGTGTCCTGCCTGACACCCATACTCTCCACATGGACCACGAGGCACTCGTCTGAGAAATGGAGGGGCCAAGTGTCTTTCTGACTTGCCCTTCCATCTGACGTTTCCTACCGCTGGTGAAGCCATTGTTCCAGTCTCCCCTGGCAGCCTTCAGGGTGCTGCCTTTGCTGGTTTTAAAGCACCCGCCGAGTCGCCATTGAGCAGTTCCCCGCCCCCACCCTGCCCTTCCTGACCATTCAGAAGGCGCGTTTCACGTTGGGCAGACCTTAATTGGCCATCTGGTGTGAAATCGCGTTTGCAGCGTGACCACAGCCGTGAGCAGATTCCATATCCACTTCTGCTCCTGCCGACTTGGCACACACACCAAGTATGAAATTCAGGCCAAGTATGAAAGTAGGTTAGATGGTTATTGAAAGTCATTGCATTGCCTTCATTTTATTATGTCTTACATTGTATAATTTAGCATAAGCACATTATTTTTATCTTGAAGTTCAGATGTTGTCCTCAAAATACTTATGTTTTATGGCTTATTGTGTTCTTTGAACTTGTTCACACTAAACCATACATAGCTCTCTAATGTGTTGTCTATCCTCAAGCAGTTGCAGTATATGGTGGTTTCTGGTTTATTTTTGTTGTTGTAAAAGCATATTAAGAGCATGTTGTAGCTTAGTGATATCCACTTGTGAATTAAATTGGCATAACTGTGGTCACTGTGGATTGCATGCACGGATTGACATTAAGCTTTTGCACATACTGCTACCTTGTTGACATCTGCCAAAAAATGTTAACATGAGACGATCACAGATTTAGAATGCACTTCTGGCCCACGTTTCAGGGACTGAAGACAAAGGTGAATGGGAACAGGAACAGAACACTTGACTGGTTTATCACTCTTCATTGCATCAAAGGGGAAATGGCATAATGCATGCTTTTTTAAAAACGTTCTATCACTGGCAAGGTCATATTTGTTATTCAGCCCTAAATGCTGAGAAGGTGGTGGTGAGCCACCTCCTTGAACTGCTGCAATCCATTTGCTATAGGTAAACCTACCATGCTGTTAGGAAGGGAATCAAGTTGGAATGAATTTACAATTCCATTAAGGGGATGAGCCGATGCATACTTCAGATTCTTGAATTTGTCGAAATGTAAATTGTTTACAAGGATCTGAAGCACACTCAGCTTGAAGAGGCTTATTTCATTACCAGAATTTTGTTCAGGCTGTATCAGTAAGTTGATATTAGCTGAACAAAGGAATTGATTAGCAATGCTCAAGTGTTAACGTTCATAAGCAAAGAAGAAACACTGCAACTGTGTTCAAACTGCAATATTTCTCAAAAATAGATATATAGGAAGCAAAGACAACTGTAAAGTGGTAGCCATTCTGAATGTTTCCTTGTAGAGTATCTGCTGAAAGTGTGATCCACTTGTTATACTTTAGAAAGTAAGGAATAGATAGGAGAATGAGTAAGGACTGATTCTAGATACAATAGTGTTGATTATGTAACCTAATATTTTAAAATAAATTTACAATTTTTTTTTTGGAAATAGATCCAGTAATGCCCAGTATGCTGAAAGTTTAGGTTTTCTACATTGTGTTCCAGTATTGGTTACAAATCTAGAAAAACAGGGGTGCCCAATACAAGATGCAGTGATTGCTGAAGAGATGCTGCAATCTCTGATGCAACTACATAGGAAGCAAGAAACAGATGGCAAGCAGTCAACACAGAAAAATGGAGAAGGAAGCACATGTATTTTTTTCTCCTTATATAAGCATAAGATAAGTTCAAATTGTTTTTATACCAGGTATTGAAAGCAGAGATTGTGGAGCAACTGTGACTATGCTTCAAGTTTGCAATCCCTCTCCATTTATTTTTATGCAGTGATTGTCAGTCCTTGAGTTTAAAATATTTTCTTTTTGGTATCCAATTTGGGTAACCTACAGGAACACCTCGTGTACAGCAACAGCTGGGAGCTAACAGCATACGGCTGATTTTCCTCATGCCTCTGTATATGCATAACTTCAACCCAGCCTGAACTCACCCCACCTTAATTTATGGGTTCAGACCATCTACAAAGGTCAAGTGATCCTAAAAAGAAGACTTCGTTCCCACTGTACTTTTCACGACCTCAGGACATCCCAATTAAATTTATAGCCAATAGTATTGAAGCGTACTCTCAGTTAGGAATGTCTGAACAAGAGTAGGCCTTTCAGTGCCTTGAGCTTGTTGTGCCATTCATTAATAGTTGAACTCCATTTATAGCTCACCAAACATTTATTAATTCAATCTTGAATGGCGATGCAGGAAATGGTGTGGGCCTTTCTCTTGAAAGAGCATCCACTCAGAGGGAGAAGAAAAAAGGAGAGGTCTGAAGGAACACTAATGGCTACTGGCTTCAGGGCCTGCTAGCTGCTGTTCAAAGATAGAGTGCCCCAAACCCCAGTAACACTGGAAAAATTGATTCACTTTTGAACCTTCCATGGGTTCACAGCTTGCCTTTTGGTCTTTCAGATGCAACATTAAACTAAGGTTCCTTTGGTATTCTGAGGTAGACGAGAAAGACCGCATGGCGCTCTTTCAAAGACAAACAACGGCGCTATTCCTGATGTTTTTACCGATATTTAACCTTCAATCAACATCACTGAATCTTGTTATTCACACTTTGTTGTTACTTTTTGCAAATTCATTAGCACAATTCCTGCATTACAACAGTGACTACAAGCGGAATTTTCCGGAATTGCCAGCGGCGGGTTTCGTGACGGGCAGAAGCGGAGTATTCAGAGAGAGGCCAAAGAACAGATTTCCAGCAGCGGGAAGTCAGTTCTGAAATTTCCCCTCACCATTTTCATGGCTGCTGATGGCGGACTGGGTTTCTTGCTGATTCATGTCGGGAACACCATTGGCATGCATTAGCATGTCACGAATGCTCATTAAAAATGCTACTTGCTGGAATAACATTGCCCCTCCCAATCTTGCCAGTGGGAAATTAGACCGGTCTAAATCACATTTGGAAATGAGTAGCATGCAGCAGTCTGCCTCACTTCGCTCATGACTTTGAGGCCAGTGCAACATTCAAAGGCTACCTGCAACAGCACTGCTCCAATCTCTCAGCAATGCTAGAGTGACATCACACTGTTGGGGATGGGGGGTTGATCTGCTCATGGTGGGTCCTCTGTACTTTGTGAGGACAGCAATCAGTGTGTGCAGCAGATCTCAGACAGGACTGCACTCTGAAGCAGAGGCCAGCATTGTGACTGTTGTGGATGGGGTGGAGGGGGAGGAAGGATGATGGAGACATGGTCAATGGGGTATGGTGGGGTTCAAGGTGGGGGGCAACAATGGCAGCCAGAGGGCAGACTGAGGGTAGGGAAGCTGGAGTCTGACACCGAAGACTAGAATGCAGAAACAGAATGGTATGGGTAGGAATCAAACTGTGTGAATGGGAGGGGATGCACACGGACTCCACATACAAGGATGGTTGTGTTAGTGTGGCACAAGTGGCATGGGTTAAACAGAGGCACATGGACCGGGGGTAGAAGGTGTTGTGATTAGTCATGAGGAAATGGAAGAGCTCATTGAAAGACAGTCATAGTCCCTGTTCTGGGACCAAGAGGTCGGAGTGAGGGATTAAAGGCAGTCCTGGGACTTTGTGGACCTCACAGTCAGGGTGAGAGATTAAAGGCAGTCCTGGGGCTTTGCAGGCCATGCTATAGGGCTATGCATGGCACATATGTCGTAATTCTACTCCAGGGAGGGGTAAGGCCTGTGTGCTCAATTGTGATAAGGCACAGCTTGATGTGCCAGACATGGTCATGGTCTTACAGTCGATGCTGATGTGGGTGGCTGGCTCGGTAATGGGCTACAGATGTGATGCTTGTGGTTAAGGGAGGTATCTGCAGCCTGTAAATTGAGAAAACATAATGCCGGAGGGTTGTGGTGCGGTGGGGGAGGTGGGTGCTCTCTTTTTGTGACCATGCACACAGCTTCGAAATGAGGAGGGATGAGGTCTACATGGGGCATGGGATGGGTTCAGTGGGGAGGGCTGGAACATTCACCACAATGACAATGGGACCCAGGGTTACTGCAGGACACTGGAGAACAACCGGAGGGAGCTCTACCTGCACATCATGATGTTCCAGGATAATTGGAGGGGCCCAAACACTGACAAGGGCAGGGTCGATGCTGGCTTCAAAGTAAAAATGCAGCATCACCATCTCGAAATCCCAAAGTTATTGAGCAGTTTAAAAGTGAAACTGGAAAAGAATCTGCACAGGAGGCTTCTGAAGCAGTGGGGAGGAGACTGCGGCTAGACTTAGGTGCCCTTTCAGGTGGCACCCTCACACTGCTTAGAGTCACAACATTGAAATAGTGTCAGAGCTGAGAGTAAAGAGGAAGATTTACTTGAGAAGGTGCAATTGGAACCATGCTTTTGGTGTGCTTTAACGAGACAACAGGAGTCATTGACTTCACAATATAGTCACCCCATTTGAGCACAAACAGAGAGGTATGTGAGAATGGAAAATGCAGACAACCATTAAGATAGCACAGCTGCTGCATAACTGCCAGATCGTCTATGGAAGACTTGAATATACTAACTCCAATTGGCATGGATAATGGGCCAAAGGGCTGAAGTGCAAGTTGAGCTTAATCTGTATACCTGATCAGAGATTGCAGGAATGCCTATGGGAAGGTGACACATTACATGAGCGCATCCAAACCTCTTCCAAATTCGGTGGGATTGAGATGTCAAGTATCAGGGTTGGCATCTTGGTTGCCTAGATTTGTGAGTTAGCACCTCAGCTGCAAGACTGTATGAGTAAAAATCTAGTAGCACAGACGCAGCTGTAGCGCATGATATTGTCTTTCTGTTTGTGAGTGGGAGGTCGACTATATTTGCCCAGTATTCATTAATCTGTTGGAGCTACCCTTCCACAGGGAGAAGGAGGATTGTATAATGGAGCCTGCACTCAATGCTGTCTTCTTGATCCATTATTAAGCAGACCATTGACATCCTGAAGATGTGCTTCCAATGTTTGAACACCTCAGGTGGGGCTCTGCAGTCCTTCCCACAGAGAGTATCCCGCACCATCATGGTCTGTTGTGTCCTTCACAACCTGGCCCTTCAAAGGGGGCAATCCCTTGCCAGAGGGAGGCATGGAGGAAGCTGACATCTCCTTGGATGATGAAGAGTACGAAGGGCAAGAAACTGAAGAGGGAGATGAGGGTCAGCTTCCACGTGATGATGCCACCGAAGAAGCATGAAGTGGAAGACGTACCTGTACCACCCTAATTCCAGGAGTTAGGTGCAGGCAATGGGACACAGCTACATTCCTTCAGTGCCATGCCAGTGCACTGAAAGGCCTTTATAACCAATAACATTGAGAACAAGTTCAGCATTTGGATTTGTAGCTTCAACATTCGTGATTCACCAGGCCCTTGTCTTTGGAATGGTCAGCAGTGAACCCTGTATCCATGCGCTCTGGGAAGTGGAAATCAACACAACACCTCAAACACCATGCTAAAGGACTTGACGCAGTCATCACCACCTTAATGAGAAACTTTTAGCGGACACTGAGACACTGTGCATGGTTGGAGAGACCATCACAGCTGCAGGTCTTGTGCTTTGTCACTACCAATGAAAGCAGCCATCTCATTCTGAGAAACAATTCCAGCTAACCCTCCAAGGCCACTGAGCATGCCTAACTCCATGTTGTCTTGTAAGGAGTAGAGGTTACTGATGCATTTTGCAAACACCTCCAGTAAAGAGTTGGACACATCTCCCTGAGATAACACAACAGTAACTAATTTGAGTCAGCTACATCTCACATGAATGTGAGGCTCCTAAAGGGAGGTGATCACTGAGTGGGAGCATGACTCACCCTCATAATAAGCGGGCACATAGATGCAGATGCACGATGACAACAAATGTATTTACAAAGGTGCATCATATATCGAGTGATTGAACACCCATGACCCATCAAACCCTACATTTAGGTGCAGCCTGACATCTGCAGCAGAGGTGGAGGCAGGTCTGTTGCTTTTGATACCTTTGGCCCCTAGAGGGCTGAGGCCTTTAGAGCACTGGCATGCTTTGGGTGCCCTGCTGTGGGGCAGTTGCACCCTCCTCGGCCTATACAGCTGGTGGTGATGGGGTCACAGGCATAAGGGATTGGGATTGGCTGGACACTCTCATCTGGGTGAATGGCCCCAGGGTCTCCAGATGCTGGCCCCCCTCCTAATGAGTGCCCTGTGGCCCATACCTGACTCCCTGAGGAGAAGGGGCTCTTGGAGGGAGGTCAAGGTGCCCCACCTCCTCTCACCGAGCCACTAATGGATCCCACCAATGCCTGTAGAAATGGAGTGCAGGTCTGAGCGCAAATTCAGCATGATCTGCTGTACTAAGGTCTCCAAGGTGGCTGCCAGCCTTCCTATGGAGGCCTTGAGACACTCGCATGTTTGAGCTACAACGTCAGAAAGAATGCGGACAGATTCCTCCAGGTTTCCTTTGCTCTGTGGACTGCCTCTTGCAACTCTACCTGATTTTCCGCTGCTTGTTGTTCCATCTCCAGTTGAGGCTCATCATCTGCTTCAGATTCAGTGGGTGCCAGATCTCCAGCAGTCCTCCGAGTGCCAGAAACCTGGTTGGTCACTGTCTCTGACTGCTGCAGAGACATGTCAGTGAGAAGTTCCCCAGAATGTGAACCTCAGCCTAATCAGGGATGGGTGACCCAATGGGATGTGTGTCTCTGTACTGGTGGAGAGTACAGGGGAAAGCAGTGATGGGTCTTCATCTGATGCTTCCTCATCATTCTCCTCTGAGGTGGTCTAGGGGCTGGGGCTTATGTTGCTTGTGCTGCTCTGTCTGGACCTGCCGCTGCCTGGAAGAGAGAGAAGATGGATTTAGTTAATGAACAGGCTGAATGTGACATTGCACGTCACTCAATGGGAATGTCAGGATGTGATCAGCTCATGGAGGGCTGATCCAAACTGGTTTGCTGGGAGAGGCCAGTTTTGCTTTCACACAGGAGCGATCTCTGTCCTCCCCTGACAACTTGGTATCATCTTCCTCGAATTTGGAGAGTTCCTGTATGTCAGCCATCCCTCCTCCAGTCTGGGTTCTCTCCCTGTTGTTGTGGGCAAGCTTAGCCTATATGAAAACAAATGGATGGAATATGATTTTCTTTTATTCATTTGTGGGATGTGGGCTGCCCTGGCTGGGCCAGCATTTATTGCCCATCCCTAGTTGCCCTTGAGAAGGCGGTAGTGAGCTGCTTTCTTGAACCGCAGCAGTCCATGTGGTGTAGGTACACCCACCGTGCTGTTAGGGAGGGAGTTCCAGATTTTTGACCCAGCGACAGTGAAGGAACAGCGATATATTTCCAATTTCAGGATGGTGAGTAACTTAGAGGGGAACCTCCAGGTGGTAGTGTTCCCATGTATCTGCTGCCCTTGTCCTTCTAGGTGGTAGTGGTCATGGGTTTGGAAGGTGCTGTCTAAGGAAGAAGGTGCTGTCTAAGGATGAGAAGGGATGAGGCAGAAGTTGGGAATCTTGCATGCTTACTGTGTGCTGAATCATCCCTAGTAAGGGCTGTGGATAGAGTTTGTGCAGCATTGTAGGTGAGATGCTGGTGATGTTAAAGTGTCCGTGAGACAATCAGTGCTGATGTGTCCCCCGCTAACTTTGTGTGAGATCCCTGAGCAGTGTAACCCTTTGAGTGCATGATGTCATAATGAGAGTGCGAGATTGAAGTGAGCTGAAGATTGACTTACCCTGGCGGAGCAGATGAGATCACTCATCCTTTTCCTGCATTGGATGGCGCTTCTCAGGCCGGTGCCTGATGAGCTGACCTCTCTTGCAACCACCTTCCAGGTCGGCGAGTTGAGGTTTTTCAGCCTCTTGGAGCCATCGCTCAAGTAAAGGACATCCCCGTGCTGGTGAACGCTATGTATGAAGACCTCAAGGAAGTCATTACTGAACCTGGGAGTAGGTTCTGTCTTGGGCACAGCCATCTCGAAATGTTTCCTCCACACAACTGGGCTGGAGGTAATGAATGTGTGTATTTGGCTGTCATTTAAGAATGGCAGCCGGACCTTTGACCTTATTAGGTAGTGGCGGAGCAGACAAATCTGTTCCCGCTCTGCCATATGATTCTGAGAGCTACTTGCTGATGCATAATTAATTAGCTTCTGAGTGTGAAATTGGGTGCAAATTCCTGCCACCCCACCCAGCGGGACACGTGTTGCCCACCAACACACTTAGTCACAGAAATAGAATATTCCACGCTACATTTCAAAAAACCCCATTGGGTATAAAACACTTTAGGAGGCCCTAGGTTGTGAAAGGCACAAGATAAATGCAAGTTTATTTCTTTTCAGCTTCTTTGAGGAGGCTGGGCATATGCTGCAAAGGCAAACAAATTGTCAGCACCACATTTTGGCTTCTGCCAAGTGCTAAGCCAAGAAGATGAAGCAGGAGGCAAGGTGAAGTCCCTCCTCCCTTATTTGCATGCTATTTCAATGCTTTCACGTGCCTTAAGTGTAGCAAAGTGAGACATCCCAGAGAATGAAGTTCCTCTCCATATCCATCCATGAGGGTGGGGATCAACGCGTTGTCCCAGGGCTTCAGGTTAGTCAACCCTATATTAGAGCATTTATTACCATGATCACACAGGCAGAGTTGAACTCTGCAATGTTTTTGTTCAATTTTATTTACTTCCCAAACCATCCAGCTTCTACAGCGGTTTTCAGCTTTGTAAATGCTACCATCTGCTCTTCATTTTCCTTTTAAGTTCCAACTGAAATTAACCATCATGTAGTCATTTAAGGGAACAAGATCATATGAAGCTTTCCGGTCTTAACGTTGACTTCGCATTTCCAAAATCACACGGACAAAGAGTACAGCATTTCCGGAAGACTGGTAAGACATCACCCTTCATCAGTTCCAAATAATCTGAGGCCTCCTGACACAAGCAAAAAATGGCTTTTGCATTAAAGCAATATTTAGTCAGCATACTGACAGTATACTCATTGTCTGTACTTTGTATCATATGACTCCATCTATAACCACACAAACTTAAAAGCCACTTGGGGATATGATTTTTCTTTTTAAAAAAGTGACTGGTCGCTGTAACTAATCACCGAATTAAATCAGATTTATGAAAAGTGCATGTTATAACAATTTATGATCCTGGAATTTTAGTTGGAGAGGAAACAAGAAAAGGAAGCAAATGAAAAAGAGAGTGCAAAAAAATTCATTTTTTGCTTTTAAATATAAATTTTAGATATACATACATACTCACCTCAAGTCCTTTAACTTGGCTTTAGTTGGCCATGCTGGTGGGCTGTTGTAACTGGGTCTTGTCCTACAGAGCTCACAAAGGCAGCAGAAAATGTAAAATCTACATTTCAGCTCCATTATATGTACTTGCGCCATTTTCCATTTTTTGTATTTCGGCCCTCTGCAACGCAATATGTTAAGAATGAATTATTTGAGTGGCAGCTCAGCTCGGTTGTTGACACTCTTACCTGCGGGTTAGAAATTATGGGTTTGAGTAGGTTACCAGAATTTGCATAGATCATCCAGGTTCAGCTGGGGTAGCACTAAAGGAGTGCAGTGTTGCCAGAGATGCTGTCCTTTAGATGAGACTTGAGGTGCAGATTAAAAGCTGTAATGAGAAGACAGGAAGGTTGATATTCTGGAAGGGTGAGATGAAGTGGATGAAGGTGGTCCTCCAACGAAACTTATGTTGAGAGAGAAGAACTCAAATAGGGCCCCATATAGCAATAGAGCACAAACCATTTAGCAATTTAGTTTGCTACATGGTCTCTCGATGTCCTGATTATCATTCATCCTTTAATCAACACCAAATCAGGTCATTATTAATACATCCTCTGACTTTTTGGTGTGTAAATTAGCAGCAATGCTTGCTTATGAAAACATCAATGACTACTTCAAAAGTAATTAATTAGCTGGGAAACAATTCAGGACATCTTAAGAGTCTGAAAGGCACTACCAAAAAGACAAGTCTTCCTTTCTATATTTGCCAGATCACACTGTAGCAAATGGTGCTCAACATTAAAAGCACCCAACTATAATTAAAATATCACCTGAAGTACCACTGTTTACTTTCTTCCTGGAATGCATTAAAACCTATTCACTTCAACTTTGATGCTGGGCTGTTGTCTGACTACAAAAATATAAGATTTTTCAAAAACTTTGGTGTCTGTATGCTAACTCGCACCAAGTCCCATTTAACCATTGTCCCTGTGCTCACTGACCTGCATTGGCTCCCAGTTCAGCAATGTCTCAGATTTAAAATTCACACTAACGTATGCCAATCCCTCCATGTCCTAGCCCTGTAACCTCCTCCAGCCATACAGCCCCCCATGTTCTCTGTGCTCTTCCAGTTCTGCCCTCTTGCACATCACTGGTTTCCTTCACACTATCAACGGTCATGCTTTTTGCTGCTGAGATTCTGAGCTTTAGAATTTCCCCACTAAATCTTCCCACTTCCTTATTGCTCCAATTTTAAATGACTCCTTTAAAATCTTGCGTGATTCAATGTCAAATTTTTCCAGAAAACACTCTTGAAACTCGTTTATGTTATTATGTTAAATAAGTGCAAGTTGTTGTTAAATATGATGGTTGGTGCATGGGGTAATTGTTACAGCGGGCAGAGATTTCCTCAAACTAATAGCCTTTGCACTCATCACCAGTGAAGCTGATTGTAGAAGCAATCAGATCTCCCAGGTTCTTATCAGAATTCACCATGCTGACACTCAATATTCGCTTCCCGGGATCCTGCTTTGTCCCCAGCAGGTAGGGTCCACAGTGTTGAGGATTTCTGACACCAGTTCCAGAGGGGAAAGCAGCCCTGCTAGGAGCAAGAGCGAAGTCTTAACTCACACTAAGAGAACTGGCACTGCTATCATCTCATTCCCCAATGGCAGATCAACTGTCTTTAAGAAAAAATCTTCGGGACTGTCTCGCAAATCAGTTGAAGTCAGAAAGTGAACCAGCTTCAGCCCATGAGGTGAGCATTCCATTAAAGGAAGTCATTCTCACCATTCTTAATGTCCCTGCATTCAAATTCTTGTAAACACATCTTAATATGTGAACAAGTATCTGGTAGTAGTAAGCACAGAAAAAAACATCACTTCCTTGCTCATTTGTTGTAAACATGTCTTGTACAGAAGCAATGTGGAAGGTTACTTCACATTGGTTAAGCTACACTCAAATTTAGTGAGTCACCAGCTCAAGCAGTGCGGAACACACAACTGAATATTCACTTCAATATGGGATTTTCTGTTTCAAAGTCAAACACTCCTGCTGCAATATGAATTCTAAACCGTTGGCCAGGTTAACTATGTCACCTTAAGATAAATCCATAAACTTCCGTTCCCATTCTTCACAAATTAGCCACAGTTAGGATTGTGGCCTGTGAAGATTTACATCAACGTCGATGGTCACTCCATCACAGCATGACGTGTACTGTGAGAAAAGCCCGTGCTCATCAGGCAAGGTCAATAAAGCTCACCATAACATACAGAGGAATCCTAGCCAAATGCCATCAAAACCAGAATTCAAACTCAGGGGTTTTTAAACCAAACCAATTCACAATTGCTAGTTTAGACAAAAGGAGCACAAAATTACCTCTCATTTGGGGCACCTAGAACCCCAGACAAAATTTATAACTGAGCAAAGTTCTTTTAGTTTATTTAGTCATTAAATGTATCATGAGTTATACTAAAGGAAAAAGAAAGCAAAGTGTGGTTAATTTTTTTCACAGGTCCTCTTGTCAAAGCTGGTGCAAGGGAGGTGGGTGGACAAGAGGAAATGAACTGTGGAATGAAAACTAAAGTAACCTTCTTTGAACAACCATCCCATGTGATAACAGGAAGGAACAACTGACAAGTTTTCAGGAACATCAGATTCTTAAATGTTCTTTCATGTGCCTACAAAGAAAAGAATTCAGCCATGCTTGCTATCAGTAATGTTGTGCTGAAATGACAGGAATCATTTATCATTTCAAGTTATAACGCAAACATGAATTAAATTAACAAATATTTGGAACCATGGAATGAAACCATTTAGCCCATTGTATCCGTGCTGGCTCTTATAAACAGCTAGCCAATTAATCCCATTCCCTGTTTTTTCCTCACAGCCCTGCATATTTTTCAAATCGCTTTTGAAAGTCACTATTAAATATATACAAATCCCTTTCGAAAGTTACTATTAAATCTGCTTCCACCAGCCTTTCATGCAGCTCATTCCAAATCACATCATCCTTCTGTGTAAAAAATGTTCTCCTCGTGTCACTTTCCTTTTATTTCACCAAGTACCTGAAATTTGTGTCCTCTGGTTACCAGTCCTTCTGCCACGGGGAAGAGTTCCTCCTTATTTAATCAAACCGCGTGGTTTTGAACACTTCTATCATATCCCCTCTTAACCTTATCTGCTCCACAGAGAATAACCTTGATTAGTTTCTAAATGTAACTGAAGTCTTTCAGCCCTGGTGCCATTCCATAAATCTCTTTTTTTTTATTCATTCATGGGATGTGAGCTTCACTGGCTGGGCCAGCATTTATTGCCCATCCCTAATTGCCCTTGAGAAGATAGTGGTGAGCTGCCTTCTTGAACTGCTGCAATCCATGTGGTGCTGTTAGGAAGGGAGTTGCAGGATTTTGACCCAGTGACAGTGAAGGAAGTGATACATTTCCAAGTCAGCATAGTGAATGGCTTGGAGGGGAGTTTCCAGGTGGTGGTGTTCCCATCTATCTGCTGCCCTTGTCCTTCTACATGGTAGTGTTTGTGGATTTGGATGGTGCTGGATAAGGAGTCTTGGTGAATTTCGGCAGTGCGTCTTGTACATGGTACATACTGCTGCTACTGTGCGTCAGTGGTGAAGGAAGTGAATGTTTGTGGATGTGGTGCCAATCAAGTGGGCCGCTTTGCCCTGGATGGTGTCAAGTTTCTTGAGTGTTGTGGGAGCTGCACTGCAAGTGAGGAGTATTCCAGCACACTCCTGACTTGTGCCTTGTAGATGGTGAACAGGCTTTGGAGAGACAGGAGGTGAATTACTCGTCGCATGATTCCTAGCCTCTGACCTGTTCTTGTAGCCACAGTATTATATGGCTAGTCCAGTTCAGTTTATGGTCAATGGTAACCCCCAGAATGTTGATAGTGGGGGACTAAGTGATGTTAATGCCATTGAACGTCAAGAGGTGTTGGTTAGATTCTTTCTTGTTGGAGATAGTCATTTCCTGACACTTGTGTGGCGCAAATGTTACTTGCCATTTGTCAGCCCAGGCCTGGATATTGTCCAGGTCTTGCTGCATTTGGGCATGGACTGCTTCAGTATCTGAGGAGTCATGAATGGTGCTGAACATTGTGAAATCACCAGCGAACATCCCCACTTCTGACCTTATGATGGAAGGAAGGTCACTAATGAAGCAGCTGAAGATGGTTGGGCTGAGGACCTTACCCTGAGGAACTCCTGCGGTGACGTCCTGGAGCTGAGATGACCAACCTCCAACAACCACAACCATCTTCCTTTGCGTCATGAAGCTATTAATGTGTATAATATTTTGGAAAATATTTTTCTTTTAAAATAGGGATTTAGTCTGTGGGTGTGTCCTAATTCAATTAAAGCCAGTTAGTCTGGGTACTTTGATAGGTACTAGTTTTGAGGTGTAAACAGAGAGGTAGAGTGCATTTTCATTTTTTGAATAGAGCATTCAAGAAGTGGTGAAAACTGACACCTATCTAGCAGGTACCAAGCGATATGTTTATATTATTAATAAAATTTGTATTATGAAAGGGGTTTTATTGTTAGAGAGGTTTAGTTCAGAGGTTGGTGATACAATGAGAATTTACACTCAATGGGGATGATAGGTATAATTTTAACAGTTTTCAGGTGTGCAGAGCAGAGGCAATGGTCGATCAAAAGGCAGCTGTAAGCGTCCAACTGTCTCTACAGGAACCAAAGTGAAAAGAACCTCATTTTGAATTCAAAAGGTGAAAATGCTTTGTCTGGTGTTTGGTTAAGTCGATGGGTTGCTGTTGCCTTAATGGAGATTAGTTTAGGAACTTGTTAAAAATTATGATAGTAGTAATTTGAAGCCATGTTTATATGTATTTTAACCTGTGTAAATTAATAAAATGTTTGATTTAGTTTAATGTAAAACATCGAGAACTGGTGGTCTGATTCCTGAATTTAGAGTTGCATCTCAAACATAAAATTCTAGGTTATGACAGTTGTTTAAACTTTCCCTCAGGGATTTTTAAATAACCCTACTTTACCAACTGCATTTTCACAACAGTATGACTCCAACCAGTGGAGAGTTTTCCCACTGATTCCCATTGACTTCAGTTTTGCTAGGGCTCCTTGATGCCACACTCAGTCAAATGTGGCCTTGATGCCTCACCTCACCTCGGGAGTTCAGCTCTTTTGTCCATATTTGAACCAAAGCTGTAATGAGGTCAGGAGCTGAGTGGTCCTGGCAGAAGCCAAACTGGGCGTCAGTGAGCAGGTTATTGCTAAGCAAGTGCCAGTTGATTGCACTAATGATGACCCCTTTCATTACTTTACTGATAATGGAAAGTAGACTGATGTGGCGGTAACTGGCTGGGTTGGATTTGTCCTGCTTTTTGTGTACAGGACATACCTGGGCAATTTTCTACATAGCCGGGTAGATGCCAGTGATGTAGCTGTACTGGAACAGCTTGGCTAGGGGTGCAGCAAGTTCTGGAGCACAAGTCTTCAATACTATTGCCAGAATATTGTCAGGGCCCATAGCCTTTGCAGTATCCAGTGCTTTCATCCATTTCTTGATGTCACGTGGGGTGAATCAAATTGGCTGAAGACTAGCATCTGTGATGCTGGGGACCACCAGAGGAGACCAAGATGGATCATCCACTCGGCACTACTGGCTGAAGATTGTAGCAAATGCTTCAGCCTTATCTTTTGCATTGATGTGCTGGGCTCCTCTATCATTGAGGATGAGGATATTTGTGGAGCTTCCTCCCCCAGTGAGTTGTTTAATTGTCCACCACCATTCATGACTGGATGTGGCAGGACTGCAGAGCTTAGATCTGATCCGTTGGTTGTGGGATTCCTTAGCTCTGTCTATTACTTGCTGCTAATGCTGTTTGGCACACAAGTAATCCTGTGTTATAGCTTCACCTCAGTTTGAGGTATGCCTGGTGCTGCTCCTGGCATGCCATCCTACATTCTTCATTGATCCCCTGGCTTGGTGGCAATGATAGGGTGGAGGATATACTGTGCCACGACGTTGCAGGTTGTGTCCTAATACAATTCTGCTACTGCTGATGGCCCACAGCGCCTCATGGATGCCCAGTCAGTTCAAAATCTATCCCATTTAGTACGGTGGTGGTGCCAAACTCCATGATGGAGGGCATCATCAATGTGAAAGCAGGACTCCATCTCCACAGCAAATGTGCAGCAGTCAATCCTACCAATACAGTCGTGGACAGTTGCACCTGCGGCAGGTAGGTTGGTAAGGATGAGATCAAGTATGCTTTTCCCTCTTTCTTCACCACCTGCCGCAGACCCATCTAGCAGTTATGTCATTTAGGACTCAGCCAGCTCGGTCAGTAGTGGTGCTACCGAGGCACTCTTGGTGATGGACATTGGAGTCCCCCACCCAGAGTACATTCTGTGCCCTTGCCACTCTCAGTGCTTCCTCCAAGTGGTGTTCAACATGGAGGAGTACTGCTGAGGGAGGGCAGTAGATGGTAATCAACAGGAGGTTTCTTTGCCCATGTTTGACCTGATGCCATTAGATTCCAAGAGGTCCAGAGTCGATGTTGAGGACTCCCACGGAAACTCCCTCCCAACTGTATACCACTGTGCTGCCACCTCTGCTGGGTCTCTCCTGCCGGTGATGGTGATGGTGGAGTCTGGGACATTAACTGTAACATATGATTCTGTGAAGATGACTATGTCAGGCTGTTGCTTGGCCAGTCTGTGAGGCAGCTCTCCAAATTTTGGTACTAGTCCCCAGATGTTAGTATGGAGGACTTTGCAGGGCCGACAGAGCTGAGATTGCTGTTGTCGTTTCCGGTGCCTAGGTCGATGCCGGGTGGTCTGTCCAGTTCATTCCTTTTTTGAGGCTTTGTAGTGGTTTGATACAACTGAGTGGCTTGCTAGGCCATTTCAGAGTCAGCCACATTGCTGTGGGCCTGGCATCACATGCAGGCCAGATCCTGACCTGTAGGACCAAATTTCCTTCACTAAGGGGCAATAGTGAACCAGAGATGGGTTTTTACAACAATTGACAGATTTTTACAGAACTCAGATTCCACCATCTTCCGTGGTAGGATTCGAACCCGGGTCCCTACAGCATTACCTAGGTCTCTGGATTACTAGTCCAGCGACAATACCACTACACCATAAGCGATGAAAAAGCACAGAATGTGTCGTGACCGATAGCACATTCTGTGCTTTCTCAAAGGCCTTGACATCCTCCTTAAAGTGCAGCGCCCAAAATTGGCCAGACTACTTCAGCTGAGGCATAAGCATGTGTCTTATAACAGTTTTGCATAACTTGCTTGCATCTCCAATTATCAAACCAAGGATTCGGTACACCTTTTTAACAACCTTCTCAACTTGTTCTGTCACCTTCAAAGACTTGTTTACATACATCTCCCTGCCTTTCTGTTCCTGCATGCCCTTAGAAATTGCAGCACTTAAATCATATCACCTCACCTCATTCCTCCTATCAAGATGAATCACGCTTTCCTGTATTAAATTTCACCAGCCATGTGTTTGCTCATTTTACCACTCTGTCCACATCCTCCTGAATTATGTTACATCAAGCACATTACCATCATCCATCCTCTTTATTGCATCAAAAAACTCAATCGAATTAATCAAGCACGATTTGCTTTTCACCAATCCATGCTTGCTTTCATTTATTCACCCATATGTTTCAAAGTGCCAATTAATTTTTTTGTATTGCTGAAAAGAGAGACATTCTGCCAAAGCTTTTCAGCTTGAACTCATTAAGACAAACACAAGAATACCAATTCAAAACATCACAACATTTTATGCTATAGGAAAAAAGGGTTCAAGTCTTTTAGAATTCTGCGGGAGATTAAAGAGCCTATAATTCCCCATTATTTTATCCATGGCAATTCTTCTGCCAATCAGCATTGACTTGCCAACCAATCGGAACACTTTTCTCTGATAGTATAAATTGTTGTGATTGCTTGAAAGTTGGCATTCTTGCATTTGTCCTGATGAGTGCAAGATGAAAAGCTTCGGCACCATGTCTCTTTTTTCCTGTGTCCTGTGCTACCAAACGACAATTAATTTTGTTTTGGACTCATAGGTTAAATTATGTGAGGCGCTAGATTCCCTGTTCCCCCATTGAAAAAGTCAGGGAGAGCCCACCAAGGGAAACACTAGCTGCCCCTAAGAAACAGGGAGTCCTGCCTCAGTGAGTTGCCAGCCAATTAGAGGCTTGCAACTCAAAAACACTTTTGGATAAAGGCTGGACTGGGATTTAGGTGTGTTGGGGGTTTTGGTGTCTTGCCGGGTGCCAAGATGGCAGCCTCCAGTGAGAGGGTGAATGGGATGGCTGACTGGGATTTGAGAGAACAATGGGCAGAGGTCAAATGGGAGAGTAAAACCTTGGAGGGGGTGGAAACTCTGATGGACACCATTAAGACAGAACCCCACTTTGCCCACCACCAACCCACACAGGGAAACCTGCCAGGCTAGCTGCTTAATGTAGACCTCTCCCATCACCAGTGAAATCCTAGTGGCAATGAGGTAAGGCCCTTAAGTGAGAATTAAATACCGACTTAAGGGCCTTAATTGGCCCATAGACAGGTGTGCCTCCTGATGCCACCCCTGCTGCTGGTATAATTGCAATGAGGGCAGGGCAGGCAGGTAAGCAGCTGGCAGGCTGTCATTGCATCTAACAAGACCCCCCTTTCAAGAGTAAAATCCACTCCAATTCTCTAAAAGGCGCCCTGCTATTGACAGCAGGCTGACTGACTTGTAATTATCAAGTTTATCCCTCTCCCCTTTTTTGAACAGGTGTGTAACATTTGCAATCCTCGAGTTCACTGACTATACTGCCATGTCTAAAGCGGATTGGAAGATCGTGGCCAAAGACTCCACAATTTCCACCCTTGCTTCACTCAGCCTCTAATATGTATCCTGTTTGGACTGGGTGGCCTTTCTACTTTAAGTGCTGCCATCCTTTAAAGTACCTCATCATTACCTATTTTAATCCTATCCAATTTTTCTACCATCTCCTCCTTTCCTGTGAAATTGATAGCATCCGCTTCTTTAATGAAGGCACATGCGAAGTCTCATTTAGTGCTTCAGCCCTGCGCTCTGTTCCCTTAAGAAGATTTTCTCTTGGTCCCTAATCGGCCCCACCCTTCTTTTGACTCTCGATTCACTATTAATAAATTTGAAAGAATAATCTCGCCATGAATAATTGTAAATAAGTTAGCTGTTAATAGTACTAATAATCAATTCACTTAATCGAACAACTTTGTTATAAATACTAGATACTAGCAGCACTGCCATTTGTTCAATTTTTATTCTCTTTTCCCCGGGTGGATTTTAACGCCCTCCGACAAAGCGAGAATGGTGGCCAGGGGTCATTTAAACAGGTGGGAGAGTGGCAGGTGGAGGCCCCGCCACCTTCTGACCTCCACTCCAATTAAGCCCATGGTAGGATAGCCCGTGACCTGCCCTCCAACCTTGCCACCAGTTGAGGCCCTTGAGTGGGCATTAATACACACTTAAAGGCCTTAACCCGCCACTGCTGGTATTAACCCAGCAGCGGGGTAGGGGTGGGGGGGTGGGGGGGGAGGAGGAGCTGGTGGGGGTGCATTATGCAAAGAAAACAACAAACAAACCTGCATGGGGTTGTCTGCAAACCCCCGGGGGGGCTATGGTCCTTCATTGTCAGGCGTTCAGTGACCAATTGAGGGACTCGGCATCAAGAAGGCTGGGGGAGGGGCACCGAAAGCCACATCCATGGCCTCGTTGCTGATCCCTCCACTTCCCCCACGACCCCGCTCCCGCCATCACTCACCTGTGACCTGTGATCCAGCAACAATACCTCTAACTAACTGGCAAATCTTGGAGGGTGGGACTTCCACCCCCGTGGACCTTGATCCCAGGAAAGGCCCACCTCGGTCCAGTTAAGTGCCTGAGTGGGACCTAATTCAATGGGCCTTCCCTAAAAGAGGTGATGCTGGGCTCCCGCTGGCTCTCTGGCCAGTGGAGGAGATCCCTGTCACCTCCATTAAATGCAAGCCCCCATTCAGGATCACAAAATACAGAATCACAGATTGCAGAAGAGGCCCTTCGGCCCATCGAGTCTGCACTGACACGTGAGAAACACCTGACCTACCTACTTTATCCCATTTATCAGCACTTGGCCCATAGCCTTGAATGTTATGATATGCCAAATGCTCATCCAGGTATTTTTTAAAGGATGTGAGGCAACCCACCTCCACCACCCTCCCAGGCAGTGCATTTCAGACCATCACCACCCTCTGGGTAAAAAAGTTTTTCTCACATCCCCCCTAAACTCCCTGCCCCTCACCTTGAACTTATGTCCCCTTGTGACTGAGCCTTCAACTAAGGGGAACAGCTGCTCCCTATCCATCCTGTCCATGCCCCTCATAATCTTGTACACCTCGATCAGGTCGCCCCTCAGTCTTCTCTGCTCCAACGAAAACAACCCAAGTCCATCCAACCTCTTTTCATAACTTAAATGTTTCATCCCAGGTAACATCCTGGTGAATCTCCTCTGCACCCCCACCAGTGGAATCACATCCTTCCTATAATGTGGTGACCAGAACTGCACACAGTACTTCAGCTGTGGCCTCACCAAGGTTCTATACAACTCCAACATGACCTCCCTACTTTTGTAATCTATGCCTTGATTGATAAAAGCAAGTGTCCCATGTGCCTTTTCCACCACCCCACTAACATGCCCCTCCGCCTTCAGAGATCTATGGACACACACGCCAAAGTCCCTTTGATCCTCAGAACTTCTTTGTGTCATGCCGTTCATTGAATACTTCCTTGTCGAATTACTTCTTCCAAAGTATATCACCTCACACTTTACAGGGTTCAATTCCATCTGCCACTTATCTGCCCATTTGTCCATCCCGTCTATATCTTCCTGTAGCTCAAATCACTCAGCCTCACTGTTAATCACCCGGCCAATCTTTGTGTCATCCGCAAACTTACTAACCCTACCCCCTACATAGTCATCTATGTCGTTTATATTAATAACGAATAATAGGGGACCCAGCACAGATCCCTGTGGTATACCACTGGACACTGGCTTCCAATCACTAAAGCATCCTTCTGTCATCACCCTCTGTCTCCTACAACTAAGTCAATTTTGAATCCACCTTATCAAATTACCCTGTATCCCATGTGCATTTGCCTTCTTTATAAGTGTCCCATGTGGGACCTCGTCAAAGGCTTTGCTGAAATCCATATAAACTACATCAACTGCACTACCCTTGTCTACACACCTGGTCACCTCCTCAAAAAATTCAATCAAATTTGCTAGGCATAACCTCCCTCCAACAAAGCCATGCTGACTGTCCCTGATCAAACCTTGCCTCTCCAAGTGGAGAAAGATTCTCTCCTTCAGAATTTTCTCCAATAATTTCCCTACCACTGACGTGAAACTCACTGGTCTGTAGTTCCCTGGCTTATCTCTACAACCCTTCTTAAATAGCAGAACCTCATTAGTTGTTCTCCAGTCCTCCAGCACCTCCCTTGTGGCTGGAGAGGAATTAAAAATTTGGGTCAGAGCCCCTGCGATCTCCTCCCTTGCCTCCCTCAATAGTCTGGGACACAAATCATCCGGACCTGGAGATTTGTCCACTTTTAAACCTGCCAACGCCTCCAATACCTTGTCACTCCCTAGATCAATTTGCTCAAGAACTTCACAGTCTCTCTCCCCGAATTCTATACCTTCATCCTCATTCTCTTGAGTGAAGGCAATCATGAAGTATTCGTTCAACATTCGAACATTCCTCGATATTTTAATTTTTTTTGCTTTTTTTTGCCCTTTATTAAGGTAAGAGGTTTAGAAGGGAGGAATATTTTCCTACTATCCATTAAAGGCAGGTACTCCATAGACACAAGCAGGTAAAGTTCTCTTCATTCTTACAACGTAACCATACCAATATGAATGATTCCAGTAGCATTGTCAAGTTTCCCAGTTCACCGGGATTTACATCAAATTGTGATTGTGAACAGTTTGTTTTGTGAATTAATCACCATAAGTAGTTGTGTAGAGTATTTCAACTGCATTCATTCTGTTTTAGTCTAAGACCAATTATCTCAGTCCATCTTTGTAACTCAGCATTGCATTTGACTCAATTGGCTGATCACCGTTACGAATCCTGTCCAATGAATCAATAACAACTTACAATTATGTTGTGCTTTTAACATAGAAAAACATTATCAATATCAGCTTGAATAACCCAAATGCACATATATAGCCTCAACGATGAATTAAAGAATTGAGAAAGAGCCTTTCCAAATTTTGCATCAAATACTCTCATTATGTCAACATAAAATGCTGGAAAAACTCAGCAGGTCTGACAGCATCTGGGGATAGAGAAGCATGGTTTTATTTCAGATTTCCAGCACCTGCAGTATTTTGCTTTGATTTTAGCAAATCATGTCAAGAAGTCATTGAATCCAGGATAAGAATTCTTTGTTATTTATGGTTACATAATAAATGTGCTTAAATATCTTCTCCATTAATTCTATCCAGAGAAATCCTAAACATGTTCTAAAATAACATGTGGAAAAGAAGTCCGGGAGCGGGCACAGGCGGGCACGCCTCCGATCGGCACCCCCAATCGGGGGCCTGCCACCATTTTACATGGGCAGGCCAATTATGGTCCACCCAATGTGACGTCTACCAGGAAGTGCCATGCACTCCCTGTGCGGGTTGGGGGGGGAATTCCCTCATCTGGGAGTGCGCTCCTTCATGCATGCGTGCAAAAGAGCGCACAGATCTCCTTGAGGCTAAGTGCTGCCTCAGGGAAATTGGCTCGGAATTAAAATTTTTAATAGAAATGATAAAAAAATTTCCCTGACATGTCCCCTCATATGACACTGTCACATGAGTTCAGACATGTCCATAACTTTTATTGAAAGATTCTATAAAAATTTAAATATTCTCATGAAACCTCATCCCGGCCGTGGATGAGGTTTCGTGCTTTTTCCGAAGCCCACCAGGGCTCCCGGCCTACCCGCCAACCTTAAAGTTGGATGGGCAGGTCCATTAATGACCTTAATTCGTTTTTAAAAAGGCCTCAAAAGGCCATTGACAGGTCGGCGGACACACAGCTGACTTGGCTGCACCTCCGCCGACCTGAAAATGGTGGCGAGCATGCCCCACCCCCACTCACCGACCGGAAGATCCTGGCCATGTTTATGATTTTACAAGAAGTAAAGAGAAATCTTAGTGAAGGTATTAAAAATGTTGCTATATTGAGCGATTGGAAAGATTCCAACACTCCCATCCCATTCAACAATTTGCAGACAAGATAACAAACTGGAAAATTCCCAGACTACTTTTGGCATAGGCATGGAATAGAGCTATTGCATCTAACGTCAAAATCAATTCACCAGCCACCAGTAACCCCAATGAAGCCATCATTCAGCAGTTCCTGGCCAACTAATTCCCATCCCGCTGCCTTACAGAGGAAAACTTGATGCTATCAATGCCCAAAAGGGTGTCACGGGCCAGCAGGCTGGCCAACCACCTAGAACAGGATTGCCATTTGGTGAAAATCCTTAATGCTTTGAACCCAATGCTATCTTGGTTCCCTTGCCATATAGAGGAGATATGTACCTTTCTAGGGTCACTCAAATTGGCCACAATTACCTTAATACATAAAAAGGGCAAAGCCTCAACACCACTGTGTCACATAGTTTCATATGCCCTTTTGACTGTGATTATAAAATATTTGCCAAATTCTGGCTTCCAGGCTGGACTCAGTTACACCTACACTAGCCCATAGAGTTAAAACCAGGGTTATCTGAGGTTGCTTTTTCAGGTCAGAGTTTGTTCATTTTGAATTTATTATTTGCAATGATTCTATTAATTTTAAAATTGTCTTCAGTGTTTCCTGAGAAAGGATACACCATCTGTCTGGCAGAAAAAGAAGTAGGGTGGGGTCAGTCTGTCATTCAATTGTGTATTTAATTGTAAACAGTCCCTCATCATCAAGTCCAGTTTGTTCAGCCTGACCGCTCAGGCTTGTGGCATGTTAATGTACTCAACATCACAAGAGGATAGGCTGTTATTATTCCTAATGGCCAAACTATCAAAAAAAACTTTAATTTTCAGGAACCAACTAATGTAAGTAACACTTCCTAATAGCAGGTATATGTATATATGTATAGTTGGGACCAAGCTACACGCATCATTCAACAAATGTTAGAAAATGCAAAGCCTATCAATATATTCAGGTGATCAAACTGATTAAAAATGGGTCATGACCCAGTGTATGGCACATGGTGGCCCAGTGTTTGGTTCCGATGAAAAGTCATATTGGACTGGAAAAGTTAACTATGTTTCTCCACAGACGCTGCCAGACCAGCTGAATTTTTCCAGTACTTTTTGTTTTTATTTCAAATTTCATGAAACAGCAGTATTTTGTTTTTGTTATTATGGCTTATGCCTGGTAGCTTCAAAATCTGTTCTGACTGACAGCGTTAAGCAATGGTGAACAATATCTGTCTCACGTAGTACCAAGATCAAAAAAGAGACGTGATAATTCATCCTTGGGATGTGTGTCACTGGCTAGGCCAGCATTTACTGTCCATCTCTAATTGCCGTTGGGAAGATGGTGGTGAGCTGCTTTCTTGAACCACTGTGGTCTATGTTACGCAGGTACACCCACAGTGTTATAAGAGTTGCAGGATTTTGGCCCAGCGACAGTGAAGGAATGGCGCTATGGTTCCAAGTTAGGATGATACATGGCTTGGAGGGAAACTTACAGCTGACGGTGTTCCCATGCAACTGCTGCCCTCATTCTCTTAGGTGGTAAGGGTCACAGGTTTGGAAGGTACTATCAAAGGAGGCTTGGCAAGTTGCTGCAATGCTTCTTGTATATGGTACACACTGCTGTCACTGTGCTCCACTAATGGAGGGAGTGAATGTTTAAGGTGATGAATGAGTTGCCAATCAAGCAGGCTGCTATTTATTGGATGTTGTTGAGTGTTGTTGAAGCTGACTTGTGCCTTATAGATGGTTAACAGGCTTTGGGACACCAGGAGGTGACTTAGTTGGCACAGAGTTCTCAACCTCTGACCTGATTTGTAGCCACAGTATTCATAGGGCTGGTCCAGTTTTGTTTATGGTCAATGGTAATCCCCAGGATGAACATAGTGGTGAATTCAGTAACGGCAATCCCACTGAACATCAGGAAGGCTGTTTAGATTCTCTATGTTGGAGGTTATCATTGTTGGCACATGTGTGGTGCAAATGTTGCTCGCTACTTATCAGCTCAAGCTGGAATGCTGCGTATGGGCAGAGATTGTTTCAATATCTAAGGAATTGTTGATTATAATTCCGTGTATACTGTTATTATTCCTGTGAGGGAGCCATAAAGCAAAGGAACCAAATTTACTGAATGACCCCCAAATTAGGAAATTACCAACAAGATTCCACTTTTTTGTCATTTTCACTTTACATGAATCAGAACCAATGCAAATTACACATGAATTAACAGGAGATAATTCAAATAAAAAGGTAAATTCCACTTTAAATATCGATACAAGGACATGTCTTACACAACCACAAACGTTTGCATCAGTCCCTGAACAAAGGTGACACTACATAGCTACACAGTTCCACAACATGCTCTCCTTTATTCATGCAGTGTAGGTCAGGAGTCCTATCTGATAAAACTTTCACCTCTGAGTTTCATGAGTACAATTATTAGCAAGGCACACTTCTATGAGGCCTCTCTCCCTTGCGTCACAGCAGTCCTGATGGTGTGACCGACCAAACAATAATACCCCAGTTCACAGTTTAGTTGCTTCTGGGAAACACCCAGCTCCTTAGCATCTCTGAGCTTTTAACAGAGCTTTGCAGGTTTTAGACCATATTTATCCAGTTCACACAGTACCTCCAAGAGCTCCAGTCTCCTTTTCTGCCAAAAAGAAAAACTGATCGCTTCCTGAGAGTGATTTCCTTCTTTTCCTCATAAAAATTCTCTGTGTTCCTTCTGTCTCCGTCTGTTTTCTCTTTGTGTCTCCATCTGTACTGATCACTCAGTTGGCTAGATGGCTAGTGTATGGTGCAGGATGACGCCAACAGCATGGGTAATTCATGAAGGCCTGCTTCCTCACCTTGCCCCATGTTTGATGTAATGTGGTGCCCCTCAAGCCATACCTAACCAATTGTCTCTTTCTAATGGAGGTAGGTGCCTATGGTCTTTCATGGGTAACAAATAATTATCTACCTACCTACTGCTTCTGAGTCAAAGGTTGTCACAATATATATGAGCAACTTTTAGTTTGTGGCATCATAATTACCTATAGAAGCTGACCTTTGAGTTCAGCATTAATAGCAAGGTCATGAGAGCAACTGTTAGCGGACATCAGACAATTAGGCAATATTATGTAAAATGGCAACAGAGCAAATATATCTGGCATCATATGAAGATTTCGACTCTCCAATATTGCATGAAAGATCTTTGAAAATAATCAAGAGGTAGGGAGTGGGAAATCAAAATCTTGTCCTCTTGCTCCTCATCATCCTGGGATCGCTAATGGCAATGCCTCTCCTGTATTTCTTCCCCTACCCAACAAGGGACTAAGAAGGCCACCCAATCCTTTCCTTTTCACCTTGACCAAATAATTCTACAGGAGCTCCAAGAATGTGCCTTTGGCTGTTAATCAGCTGCTATACCTTAGATTCAAAAGACATTAAATGATATTTGTGAGCAGTCCAAACAGTCCAGCAATGAACAGCATCCAATCTATACATATTAAACAAGTGATAAGGAAACTCAATAGAGCATATACCTCCACCATGCTGTGTTAACTCAACATTATTACAATTACACAGCTCTTCCTTGAAGCTTTTCCCTGGCTAGTTAATGGTCTGGAATACAAAACTGAAAAAATAAATCTTTTTATTTACAGCTTCCATCTCACTGGGGTGGCGTCAGGCCAATCCACATCCAACAACCTGCTCTGAAAACTCTGCTCACATTTTGGGCAGCCATGTCAAATTCCACTACAGTAGCTGAAGCAATCCACAACATTCTAAAACTATCAACAACATTCTAACTAAAACAATCTACAAAATTCTAAAAAAAAATCCAACTCGCTCTATCTCCCACTGTTAACAGATCCTCTAAATAATTCCAGGCTCCAGATTGTTCACAGATAAACAGAGGTGAAAACTTTACCTCCAACCACCTTCCGTGGATCAGGTAAAAAGATGGAATCATCTGTCAGTTGCTGGTTCACTAGCTGAAGTCAGCACTGAAACTCCAAAAGACTGTGGGAATTGAAGTGATAAAATGATGTACCCTTTTGCTGAGCAATTATGTAAAATTCATTCCTATGTTATTGTAACAGAGGCATAAAAGCATTTAAAATGAGCTGGTTAGCATCTCTTAAAATAACAGAGGAAGAAACTTCATATAGCCATGTTATGAAATTACACCATGGACACAATTGCAAAGCTAATGGCCCAGCAATTCCCATAATTTATCAATAAACTTTTTTTTTTAAATCACCAACTATTAAATCAGAAAGAGTGAGACTCTGATTTGTGACATTTAATTTTCAGTGCCATAGACATTGACTGGCATGGCCACTAATGATGGGCCAGAACTTCCAAGGAATGGCAATCACAGTTGGATTGTCACTTTGCTCTTTGTTACTTACATTGAAAAGGAGATGCACATTTCGCGCCCGACTTTCCATCTTGGGCTGTGTGAGAAAAGTACAGTGGGCCCCTGATACCTTCCATCTAGGGCAGCAGCGTTGGGTGGAAGGAAGCCACGCTCCCTTTATATGGCACTAGCTGCTGAAAAGCAGGTAAGTTTAAAGGTCCCAGTCACTTTAAGAAGAGTCAATCTGGTAGTCAGGGGTTGGGAGGGTAGTCAGGTGGAAGGAAAATAGTCCGGGGTCAGGACCGTAGTTGGGGTGGTGGGGGGTGGGTAGCTGGAGGGCTGGGCGGGTAGGTGGGGAAGGGCTAAGAGCTTTGCCAGGGGGTTGGGGTGTAGTCGGAGGGGTCCACTGTTGGGTCAGGAGCCAAGGGAGGCCAATACTATAGTTAACCAGGAGTCAGAAGTGGTTTTAATTCTTCTAACTTTTCCTTGTTAACTATTCTGGTAAGACAGTCGGAACCATTCAAAATCTCCCACTTAAATCAGAGTATCAGTTGTTCCCAGTGCAGGGTAATTACTGATTGGAAATTTGAATTTGCCAGGCAATTCCCGTGCATTCCTTGTGTGGAGACTTCTGGGAAGCCCCCAACGCATCTTCTGCGGTGCTCCACCGGCTGCATCGTCCCAGAGATTGAAAGTTATGGGCCATTGTCTCAAAAGAGTACTTAAACTTGAAATGAGTTGACTTAACTTTCTGTGGTGAGTTTACTTCATATCTACTGCACAAGTACAGCAGCTTCAGGCTGCTCAATGTATTTGAATGAGGGAACCAGGCAGTGACATGCCATTTTTTGCAAAGTTAGCAGCAAAGTGGTGCATCTCCAATGACAACGTCTTGATTTCAGTCTTTAATCATACATTAGTCCTTGCCTGCCACATTTGTTCATAAATAACGGTAACTGCTATTAGCCTCACTGTTATTCAAACAACAATTTGAGTCTTTATTCTGTTTATTTTAAACGATTGCATAAGTACTGTCAGTTCTTTCTGTGTAAAAAGTGTGGGCAACAATTTCCTTAGCTGCCGCTATGCATGTCTACCTTTTCTAACCCGTTCTACTAGTCTGGCCATATCATTGTCTCACTTTTCTGCTTTATTGCCAGTGAACTACATGATTAATTTAGACCAGCAGTCTAAACCAGAATGACACCTTCATCTTCCTTATGTAGACGTTTATAAGAACGTACCACAATTTGACAGGCATATTCATTTATGGGCATGCACATCATTCTCATTAATAAACTTAGCACTCCATTTTAATCCATCATCCCCTACATATTCTTCCGTGTATCGCAGTTACAAGATATCTTGTTCATCCTCTGACCAATGCCATTCTGTGTCTATTGGGCCACTCTTGTCGGATCAGGTCGTACCTCTATCCTGTGGAGGTCATTTTACTATTCCTACCTACTGGCCACAGAAAACAGAAAAGATCCCTCTATGAAACAGATTTTATAAGTCCTTTTTGTGCCAACCATGAGTGCTCAAATCAAATTTACTAGCTATATGCTTATTACAACTGGTAATGAATGATTCGACAACATTCTTGACCAACAAGGGAGTCAAAGGTTATCGGGGGTGGGCAGAATGTGGAGTTGAGGCCACAATTGGATTAGCCATGATCTTGTTGAATGGCAGAGCAGGCTCGAAGGGCCGAATAGCCTACTCCTAATTCATATGTTTATATTAACATTCAATTTCAACTACTCAGTTCTATGTTAATTGTAATGCATCAGGGCTTCAAAGAAGTGCACTAAGTAGAGCTGTGCATTCCTCTAATAAGTGTACTAAATAAAAAGGAGGACTGAACTCATTGATCGCCAACTGAGGAAATGAGCCTTTCCCAAGTAATAGGGACAGGAGTAAGTTAAATGGCTCCTTGAGCCTGTTCCACCATTCAATATGAGATCATGGGTGATCCTTTTGACAAACCTGGTTCCATATCCCTCAACACCTTCAAAAATCTTATCAATCTTAATTTTGGCTTTTTCAATTGAGTTAGCCTTAATGGCTTTCTGGTGGTGAGATTGCCAGCTTTCAAAGGGGGAACTGAATTTTCTTCACAGTAAAGCTTCTGTGAACTTTTGAAATTAGGTGCAAGCATTGTTGAGAATTCAATTTGTAGTGGTGTCCTTTACAGCAGGTGATCTGGAAGCTGGATTGATCACATGGACTAATTTATCCAAAAACATGAGTCATTCTGAAACCTTTCCTGATCTTGACTTCAGGCAAGAACCCCACCCTCTGAAAATTAATTACCCAACTATTTCAAAATAAGTAGTAGAACTATAACTGATGGTTCACTTCCAGCTTCTGAAGAGCATTTAGGCATGGGCAACAAATATTGGCCTTTCCAGCAACACCCACACCCATGAAGTAAATAAATGTCTATATACTATATATATATAAATATTATAGATATTATCTAAGGAATGTGCTAATGGGGACATTAAGGGTAGCAAGCAGGACAAGCTAGTGGCAGATGGCCCTAGTGGGGTGGGTTGGGGGGAAGGAATCGAAATGGGCTAAAAGGTGGAGATAAAACAATACATCAAGATATATTTAAAAATAGGTGGGAAAAGAAAAATATATTTGTTATAAAATTATAAATTATTAGAAAAAAGGGGATCGGAATGGGGGTGGGGATGGAGGACAGGGTTCATGATCTGAAATTGTTGAACTCAATATTAAGTCCAGAAGACTGTAAAGTGCCCAGTTGGAAGATGAGGTGCTATTCCTCCAGTTTGCGTTGAGCTTCACTGGAACATTGCAGCAGGCCAAGGACGGACAGGTGGGCATGAGAGCAGGGAGGTGTGTTAAAATGTCAAGCGACAGGGAGGTCTGGGTCATGCTTGCGGACAGACCGAAGGTGTTCCACAAAGAGGTCACCCAGTCTGTGTTTGGTCTCTCCAATGCAGAGGAAACCGCATTGGGAGCAGCGAATGCAGTAGATCAAATTGAGGGAAGTGCAAGTGAAGCGCTGCTTCACTTGAAAGAAGTATTTGGGCCCTTGGGCGGTGAGAAGGGAGGAAGTAAAGGGGCAGGTGTTGCACCTTCTGCGGTTGCATGGGAAGGTGCCGTGGGAGGGAGTTGAGGTGTAGGGGGTGATGGCTGAGTGGACCAGGGTGTCCCAGAGGGAACGTTCCCTGTGGAAAGCCACCGGGGGGGTGAAGGGAAGATTTGTTTGGTGGTGGCATCATGCTGGAATTGGCGGAAATGGCAAAGGATGATCCTTTGAACGCGGCGCCTGGTGGGGTGATAAGTGAGGACAAGGGGGACCTTATCATGGTTCTGGGAGGGAGAGGAAGGTGTGAGGGTGGATGCGCGGGAGATGGGCCGGACACAGTTGAGGGCCCTGTCAACCACCATGGGTGGAAAAATCTAGTGGGGTTGGTTAGCTCATTTGGTTGGATGGCTGGTTTGTAATGCAGAGTGACGCCAACAGTGTGGATTCAGTTCCTGTACCAGCTGAGGTCATCTCAACCTTGCCCGTTGCCTGAGGTGTGGTGATCCTCAGGTTAAACTCACCACCAGCCATCTCTCTCTGATGAGAAAGCAGCCTATGGTGACATCCATTCATAGGGGAGAATTTTCTCCTGATCAGGAGCGGGTGTGGGCGGGCCAATTAAGGCCCACCCAGTGTGATGCACACCCAGAAGTGATCAGCACCACCTGTGTGGGTGGGCGAAGGAGGGAGAGATGAGGCCTGCACTCTTTCATGCACGGAACTGCCTCAGGGAGATTAATGTAATAATAAAACACTGGAAAAAAGAAAAAGTAAAACTACTCAGACGTGTCCCCTCATTTGACATAGTCACATGAGCTGGGACATGCTTATGAATTTTCAGAAGTCATTTTATTTAATTAATAAACACTTCATGAAACCTCATCCCGTCCGTGAATGAAAAATACCAAAGCCGCCCAGGTTCTTCGCCTGCCCGCCATTCTTAAGGTTGGACGGGCAGCCCTGACAATCACTTTAATTAGTTAATTAATGGCCTTAACAGACCTTTGACAGTTCGGCAGGCACGCAACCGACTCCAGTGCACGCCCGATGAACTGAAGGTCGGAGTGATGCGCGGTGGTGTCAGGACACACGCCCGACGTCACCGCGCGTCACTTTACCCATCAGCGTGCGGGGCCTGTCCCCCCCACACCAAACGGAAGATTCTGGCCATAAAGTCTACCTTTGCAACAGGCAATTTTGGAACAACTTCAACCACACAATTTAATTTAAATTTATTTCAGCAACGGGCAAGACACATACTTCCCATCACACACTTCCCATCAATGCCCTACATCAATATATGTCATTCAGTGAACTTTCTGAAGAAAGGTCCAAATCCTTTCTTAGCCCTGCTTTTAGCTCTAACACTGATTCATCTGCTAATGCGATTAACCCAGCCTTGGTTAATTGTTGCAAATCACTCAGGGATAAATCTTCCCTCTCCAGAAAAGTCATAGCAATTGACAAAGCCAATCTGCTTTCCAATCAGCATCGTAAAATTCACTGTGGAAATTTTAACAACCTTAACCTTAGCAAGTACCAGCATATGTGTTTGTCTGTGAATTCAAAATCCCAAACAAGACCTCAATTTATGTTATGATCCTTGGACAGACCCCCAAGTTGTTGGTAAGCTTCAGTTAGTGATTGATAACGTTTGAGATTTAAGACACTTGCTCAGTGAATAAAGCCATAAAATTTCATGGGTTTTGAACAAAAAAAGAACTTTACTATACAAGGTCAGAAAGATAAAACAATTTACAATATCTATATTATACTCTGACATAAGGGTAAGTGTGAGGTGAATTAACAAGTCAACTGTGGTCGAACACTTCGTACTACACAATAAATAGCAGATGCAACCAAAACAGAGTCCATGGATTTCTCAACAACCCATCCAGATATCAGTAACACTGTGAGCCAACCAATCTCACCGAAACTCTCACAAGAGATCCCAGTCCTCACCTTTATAGAGCTAACCTGGGAATTCTCTCCAAAAGCTGCTCCAACTTGGATGGCATCAACATCAGCCCAGCTCACAGCGTTTCACTCTTGTTTCTTAAGGTTTCATTCCCCTGGATTTCCAAGTATACACTTGAGCACCAATTCACAAGCATATCTTCAGGTCTTTGGCTGCGCTAAGCAGAACACTACTATTCCAAAGGAGTATCTTTTCCCCAACGAAATACAGCACTGAGTCACCAACCTTTGGCTGCCTTCTTAGATCTTCAGGGCTTCTGTTGAGCCCTCTTCATTTAAAGTATGCTACCCACAACCCTTTTCCCATTTAGAGCCTTTTTTCTCTGCTCACCTTTTTTTAAAACTGAACTGGGACCTCTTCCTGACCCTGTCCTACCCCTGGGACTCTTCCTTTGGGGCCCCTCTCTGTCTCCTCTCCCTTTGGGACCTCTTCCTGTCCCCTGCCTGGGGCTCTTCTTTTCGATGTTGTTTCTCTCCCAGTCACCAGACATGGGTTTTCACACCATTTTTCCTTATGCACAGGCGAACTGGGCCCAAAGAACATAAAAATGCCGATCTGTGCATGTGCCACCTGCCCCCCTATCTGTGCATGTGCAAAAGCTCCGAGGCCCATCGAGGTTGAAGTTCCCAACCACCACTCTCAACGTTAAGGTAAGTTTTCCTTTCATTACATATTGAACTGACCTGATAATTGTGTGAAAAGAGCTGATCTGGGTGTAGGTAAGGTAATTGCTGAAGGAGCAGCAATCCTGGTGGTTCTTTGTTGGGGCCTCTTAACTTATGCCGTATTATATACCTTTATAAACCTGTTTGGTCTTTTGATTTGATCCAAATGACTTGTATTATTCTCTGGCTGAGGTGACAGAATAGTAATTTTCACTGCTGTCCTATAACCAATATGGGAGCTGCATGTTTTGATTTGGATGATAGTTCCTTTGCCTTCCTTGCCCTTCTGTCCTTGTCCTTTCATGGCATCAAGATCCTATTGCAATCTTTAATTTTTATTAAATAAAGCGTAAATATCCCTTGCCTTTTTTTCCAGCACAAAGTTAGTCATGGACAAATTAGTCATTCTCTTCATTCAGTTAGTTCCAACCTGTGGTTGCTATCGGATATTAGGGTCATGGAAATGTGATGTTGCAAGACTGGAAAAACTAGTCAGAGTTTCAAAGCACAATCCAATATTTAGTGGCCCATATCATAAAAGTATTTTTTCTTTCCGGAATAGGCATGACATAAGAGTCAGGTTTACTAGAGACAATACAATTTGGCTTTCTTGATGATTTCCACTGTAATTGTTATGCTGATTATCTTTAATAAAAAATGACTCTTTCAATCCCTACTCTGTGGATGGCTAAGCTCATTCTTTTCCAAATTATCCAGGGCTGTACGGTGACCAAAGGGGGCCTGATCCCTAATTTTGAGGTGGGCAAAGAAAACCATTAATGTAATGTTGGCCACAGGCTTGATGTATAGGATTTTAATCCACATTCTGAGCATCACTGAAGACCATCCATCTGAGTACAGTGAACCTCAGCCAGCTGAATGCCTTTTCTGCATCCAGTGAATATACTAAATAGGGAAGATCATTGCTGTTGTACTGGTGTATTACATTGAATAGGAAGCTGGTGTTGTCTCCAGAATGGTTGCATTGCATAAAATCCATTTGCACTAAGACAAGAGTGATCATCAGTGCCGAGAACATTGAGCAATACTTTGTAGTCAGTGTTGAATGGGGATATGGGTCTATACAATAACCAGAGGGTCCAAACCACTTTTCTCTTAGTGCCATCATAGCTGTTAATAAAATATCTTGTAGGGTGCTAGTATTTGTAGTGTGGTGGGAGAAGTTCAACAGAAAGGACATCAGTTCAAGATGCAGGATTTTGTAGAATTTAACTGGGAAGATTGTACAGAAATTACACCTGACCAGCAGGAAGAAACCAGCTGATACAATAACCCACCCCATGTCATGATGGCTAGAGAATTCTCACGCGAACCCCTCCAGCAGTCGAAACCAGCTCGGGAGATGACAGGTCATTATAGTTCTATACAATCATCAAGATAGACAATTAGTGCATGAAGTGTTTCACTTTGGAAAATTGGAAAATAGCATTGGAAAATATTATTGTCATAGCTTCAGGAAAAATGTATAGTCTGCAGTCTGAATCTGCATTCCTCACTAATGAAGGATGTTGGTTAGGGAGGGGAGGGATGGGTGAAGCTCTAATTGTGAAATATTCATCTGCTTGCAGTTATAAGTCAAGTGTTTAATTACTTTGTGTATGTGCCACAGCAGCCAGTGTGATGAAGCATGAATGTTCCTCTAGATTACAGATCTTTGGTCATCACAAATTCTTCTGATCACTATTTGTAGAGTATGCATGGGTGAAGATTTCCATGCAATTTTTTTCAGAATCATAAACACATTCCAGAAAAAATGCTATCACACAGCGAACACAGAAAAAGTTTACATATTTACAATGTCGCAATGATTAGCGACTACAGTAAATTTGCTATATAGTTCTATGAATTTTGAATCAAAGATCTGCCCAAGTCTGAGGGAAACAAAGTGATCACTATCCATTGCCCTGTATGAAAAGATTCTAGCCCTGCTCCATCAAAAAATATGGAGAAGGACCTCTGGCATCAGGTGGTGATGGTGGGGGACAGCACCGAGCAGGCGAACTGGTCGGCACCTGTGGACTTCTCCCTGCAGGAAGCAGTGTCTTTGAAAGGCTGAAGGGTGGAGCCAGATGCCATGAGGCAAGGGAGAAAGCAGCAAGGATAAGTCCAGGACTTGTGAGTGGCAGTATGGCAGGAGATTGAAGCACCTGAGTGAGGGTAAGGAGCCAGGAAGGAGAATTAGAGACCTAGTCAAACTGACTGGCACCCCTGAGTTTGAGAGGCCTCATGGAGAGAGAGGAGAGAAGAACTGCAGCCAGGAGCTGAAGGAGCAATTGCGAGTCGCTCAGGAGCTGGGCCCACGAATAGGGCAGACAGCTGGAACATTGGCCGTGAATATTCTCTGTAAATCATTTGTTCCTTGAAGATAAGCTTTCCCTGCAGGGTTGATATCACTTTTATGCCAGTGGAATAAACAAACCCTGTTTTCTAACGCTTGTGCAGTCCATGTGCATAAATCGCACATTACACGTAATACAATATCTGCCACATGCTAATAACTTTTTACATTGTGGGTGAAAACACAGCATTGAGGTATGTTATTTTTAACTGGTTCAAATCCAGCATAGTGAAAGAAAACACATGAACAAAATAAAATCTACAAGAAGGGAAAATTGGAGATATGCCATCCTTTCAGTCAGTGTGCTGTAACATAAATAGTGCGTTCCACCAACATTCAGCAAGTGCTGACTTCAAATACTTGGAACGCCTTTTGTGGCTCCATACTTGAGCATAAATGTATGAAAAGAATTTACTGTGTTTTGTAATGTTGGTGTGCTTATGGTTCAGGAGAAATAGTTTGTGTCATGAAATTTGTTCTATTTATTATTGATATTACTATATAGGATTATATTTTGTTCTATGAAGTAAAGTCCATTTATGAAACTATTCCCCAATTTCTAAACAGTGCATAAGAACCAGGAGCAGGAGTAGGCAATTCAGCCCCTCGAGCCTGCCCCGCCATTCAATACGATCTCATTTCGGCCTCAACTCCAATTTCCCACCCTCTCCCCATAACCTTTCAACCTGTTACTAATTAAAAATCTGTCTATCTCCTCCTAAAATTTATTCAGCATCCCAGCATCCACTGCACTCTGAGGTAGTGAATTCCACAGACTCACCATCCTTTGAGAAAAGTAATTCCTCCTCATCTCTGATTTAAATCTACCACCCCTTAGTCTAAAACTATGGCCTCTCATTCTAGAATGTCCCACAAGGGGAAACATCCACTCCATGTCTACTTTGTCTATCCCCTTTAGCATCTTATATACCTCAATTAGATCTCCTCTCATCCCTCTATACTCTAGCAAGTATAGGCCTAAACTGCTCAATCTCTCCTCATAATGCAAGCCCTGCATCTCTGGAATCAATCTAGTGAACCTCCTCTGAACCGTCTCCAATGCAACTACATCCTTCCTCAAGTAAAGGGACCAAAACTGTGCACAGTACTCCAGGCACGGTCTCAATGCCTTGTACAGTTGCAACAATTCCCTATTTTTATACTCTATTCCTTTAGCAATATATGCCAAAATTCCATTTGCCTTCCTTCTTACCTGCTGTACCTGCACACTAGCTTTCAGCAATTCATGCACGAGGACACCCAGATCCCTCTGTACTGAAGCATTCTGAAGTTTCTCTCCATTTAAATAATAAGTCGCCTTTTTATTCTTCCAACCAAAATAGATAACCTCACACTTATCCATGTTGAACTCCATCTGCCAATTTTGGTCCATTCACTTAACCTTTCCATATCCATTTGTAAATTTTTTATTTCTTCATTGCAACTTACTTTCACATCAATTTTGCTGTCATCTGCAAATTTAGCTGTAGTAGCTTCTATCCCTGAATCCAAGTCATTAATATAGATTGTAAATATCCACTTTGCTTGCCACATCTTCAAAGAACTCTAGCCTAGCAAATTAGTCAAACACGATTTACTCTTCATAAAACCATGCTGCTTCTGATGGATTGCATTTTGACATTACTACTTCCTTAATAATGGATTCCAACAATTTCCCAACGACAGACGTTAAACTAACTGGTGTATAGTTTCCTACTTTCTGCCTCCCCCCTTTTTGAATAAGGGCATTATATTAGCATTTTTCCAATCAACTGGAACATTTCTAGAATCCAGGGAACTATACTATTATTGCTGAACTCCAAAAGTTATCGCACTGGCTGTTGATAATTTCATAGCTAAAGAATAATGGCTGTTGATGAGACAAGTAGCCATATAGCCCCTAAGAATATGCAACGTTGCAATGTTATCTGCCATTTGAATATTCTATATGCCACATCTCTAGGACACAACCAGCTCATTATTTTAAAACAACAAAAATAGCACTAGTAAGAGTGGCAGCAAAACTCTCCACTTCCTCTTCCAAGCAGCTATCATTCCCACACCAGATGAAGAAGAGCATAACCATCTAATTACAGCCCTTCCAAGATAATCCAACTTCAATTCTGCATCCTGCCAGTGGTGTACTCCTGCCACATACAGCATGCAGTTACTTCTTCCAGACATCTGTGAGCCATTGCAACCAGACACAAAATAAAACCGCTCCATTCGCAATCCTCCCACAAACTTGTACAGGACAGGTAGGCTGCCCACTGTATTTTATTGCTTCGTTGTAAGGGGGTGGTGATGTGTGTGTCAGCTTCACTTCTGACTTCTGAGCAGTCCAAATCACTCCCTCTCCCTGGGTTCTAGATCTTGGACTTATTTGGGGGTTGTGACAAAGTGCAGCCGACAACTGGTTTTGGTGCAAGAAGAAAAAAAAAACTGGGTTTATTGAAGTCACAAATGAACTTATAACATTAGGATTAGACTGAGATTATACAGACCTACAAAGTACACTTAGTTAAGAATGGGGAACACACGACATAACGAGGGAAAATCATGCTACTAATCCCCTTACAAAGAACAAAGAAAAGTACAGCACAGGAACAGGCTCTTCGGTTCTCCAAGCCTGTGCCGATCATATTGTCCGTCAACTAAAACATATTGCACTTCCAGGGTCCATATCCCTCTATACCCATCCTATTCATGTATTTGACAATGCTGCCTCTTAAACACCACTATCGTACCTGCTTCCACCACCTCCTCTGGCAGCAAATTCTAGACACTCACTACCCTCTGCGTAAAAAACTTGCCCCGCACATCTCCTCTATAGTTTTCTCCTCCCACCTTAAATCTATATGCCCTAGTAATTGACTCTTCCACCCTGGGAAAAAGCTTCTGACTATCTACTCTGTCCATGCCACTTAAAATTTTGTAAACTTCTATCAAGTCGCCCCTCAATCTCCGTCACTCTATTGAGAACAATCTGAGTGTCTCCAACCTCTCCTCATAGCTAATAACCTCCAGACCATTCAGCATCCTGGTAAACCTCCTCTGCACCCTCTCCAATGCCTCCATATCCTTCTGGTAATGTGGCGACCAGAATTGCACGCAATATTCCAAGTGTGGCCTAAACAAAGTTCTATACAGCTGCAGCATGACTTCCCAGCTTTTATACTCAATACCCCTGCCAATGAAGGCAAACATGCCATATGCCTTCCTGACTACCTTATCCACCTGCGTTGCCACTTTCAGTGACCTGTGGACCTGTACAACCAGATCCCTCTGCCCGTCAATGCACTTAAGGGTTCTGCCATTTACTGTATAATTCCTGCCTGTATTAGACCTTGCAAAATGCATTACCTCGCATTTGTCTGGATTAAACTCCATCTCCCATTTCTCCGCCCAAGTCTCCAACCAATCTATATCCCATTGTATCCTTTGACAATCCTCTTCACTATCTGCAATTCCTCCAACCTTAGTAATGTCTGCAACCTTACTAATTAGCCCAGTTACATTTTCCTCCGAATCATTTATGTATACTACAAACAGCAAAGGTCCCAGCACTGATCCCTGCGGAACTCCACTAGTCACAGCTCTTCATTCAGAAAAGCACCCTTCCACTGCTATCCTCTGTCTTCTATGACCAAGCTAATTCTGTATCCATTTTGCCAGCTCACCTCTAATCCCGTGCGACTTTACCTTCTGTACCAGTCTGCCATGAGGGACCTTGTTCAAGGGCCTTACTGAAATCCACGTATATAACATCCACTGCCCTTCCATCGTCGATCATCTTTGTCACTTCCTCAAAAAACTCGATCAAGTTAGTGAGACGCAACCTCCCCTTCACAAAACAATGCTGCCTCTCACTAATACGCCCATTTGCTTCCAAATGGTAGTAAATTCTGTCACGAAGAATCTTCTCCAATAATTTCCCTACGACTGACGTAAGGCTCACCGACCTGTAACTTCCTGGATTATCCCTGCTACCCTTCTTAAACAATGGAACAACATTGGCCATTCTCCAGTCCTCTGGGACCTCACCCGTAGCCAGTAAGGATGCAAAGATTTTTGTCAAGGCCCCAGCAACCCCCTCCCTTGCCTTCCTCAGTACTCTGGGGTAGATCCCATCTGGCTCAGGGGACTTATCCACCTTAATATTCTTCAAGACATCTAACACCTCCTCTTCTTTGATCGCAACATGATCCAGGCTATCTACACACTCTTCCCTAGACAAATCGACCACTAAGTCCTTCTCTTTGATGAATACTGATGAGAAGTATTCATTTAGTATCTCTCCCATTTCTTCTGGCTCCACACACAGATTCCCACCTCTGACCCTGAGTGGGCCTACCCTTTCCCTTGCTTTTCACATATGTATAAAAGGCCTTGGGATTTTCCTTAATCCTGGTTGCCTGTGACTTTTCATGACCCCTTTTAGCCCTCCTGACACCTTGCTTAAGTTTCTTCCTACTTTCTTTATATTATCCATGGGCTTCATCTGTTCCCTGCCTTCTAGCCCTTATGAATGCTTCCCTTTTCTCTTTGACTAATCTTGCAATATCCTTCGTTATCCAAGGTTCCTGAAACTTGCCTTCATCCTAGCAGGAACATGCCAGTCCTGAATTCATATCAACTGACGTTTGAAAGCCCCCCACATATCAGTTGTTGATTTGCACTCAAACATCCGCCTCCAGTCTAGATTCCTCAGTTCCTGCCTAATACTGTTATAATTAGCCTTCCCCCAATTAAGCACCTTAACCTGAGGACTCCTGTTGTCCTTATCCACCAGTACCTTGAAACTTACTGAATTATGGTCACTTTTCCCGAAATGCTCCCCTACTGAAACTTCCACCACCTGGCCGGGTTCATTCCCTAATACCAGGTCCAATATTGCCCCTTCCCTAGTTGAACTATCTACATATTGTCTCAAGAAGTCCTCCTGGATGCACCTTACAAATTCTGCACCATCCAAACCCCCAGCACTAAGTGATTCCCAGTCAATATAGGGAAAGTTAAAATCACCCACCATGACAACCCTATTGCTTTTACATCTTTTCAAAATCTGGCTACATAACTGTTCCTCAATCTCCCACCGGCAATTGAGAGGCCTATGGTAAACTCCCAACATTGTGACTGCACCCTTCCTATTGAGGAGCTCTACCCATATTGCCTCGCTGCATGAGCCCACCGAGGTGTCCTCCTGTCATACAGCTGTGATATTCCCCTTAACCAGCAGTGCAACTCCCCCACCTCTTCTACATCCCTCTCTATCCTGCCTGAAACATCTAAATCCTGGAACATTTATCTGCCAATCCTGTCCATCCTTCAACCAAGTCTCTGTAATAGCAATAACATCATAGTCCAAGCCTTGCCTGTTATACTTCTCACATTGAAACAAATGCATTTCAGACTCCCAGTCCCACTGTATTCAGTAAGTTCTCCCTGCCTGCCCTTCCTCTTAGTCCTACTGGCCATATTCACTGATTCCCAGTCATTTATTTCACCTGCTGACCTATTGCTCTGGTTCCCCCTGCCATACTAGTTTAAACCCTCCCAAGTGACACTAGCAAACCTCGCAGTCAGGATATTCGTGCCTCTCCAGTTTAGATGCAACCCATCCTTCTTGTACCTTACCCTTGTCCCACCCCCAAAACCTAACTAAATTGAACTAGGAGAGGTCAGGGATCATGCTTACCAACCAGGGTTCCTTGACAGTTCGAAATTCAACCAGGTAAGCAGGTTGCAGTTTTGGATACGCTTTTTGTGTCCTCTGGGGCCTGCCAACTCACATGATCCTGGTCTGTGGAATCTGCGAAGGTTCTTCAGTTGGTTGGAGGGCACGGTTGTGGGTGGTCAATCTTTATAGACGGCTGCAGTTGTGGCCTTGTTGTCTTCGGTTGAGCCTGCCACCCCTTGCCCCTCGCCATGATGTTGCCTGCAGGCCTGCAAATCTCCAGATCTCCTCCCCCTGCTTGACTCAGCTACCTCTCCCTGCTTAAACTCTACTTCAACCGCTCCAAAACTGGTCAACCTCCTCCCCTTCATAACTGGTGGCCCAGTTATACTGTTTTTCGAATTTCTTATCTGAATCCAAATCAAGGTTAGTTTTTTGTCTGATTTTGGTGGGCTTCTTCAGGTGCTTGTTGTCTCGTTTTTCATGGGCTCGCAAGATGTTTATCATTGTCTTTCTGTCCCCCTCACTAGTCTTGAACTGAAAGCCATTGTTTTTGTGGAGTATTGATAGGTTTGCATAAGTGCATTGATTGCTGGCTTCCTGCGTTAGTAGTTAGAAATGATTATATATGCAAGATTTTGATGGGCTTTAGTTTCGTGTAAGATGAAGTCTTTCTTGATTGTTTTAAAGGGAAGAATGCGTATTCTGTCTCCTCTCATTGTCTGGTTTCAGGCAACAATCCACACTGCATTCAACAAGCCCGAGCATGTCCAGTCCCAGGCCTTCATGGGCTTAACCTCCTGTCTGCAGGGTTCTACACTTAACCCAGCAGTTGGGTCCTCTGCCATGAAAGTCCAAAAGTCATATCCATGTTGATGATATGAAAAATGTGGGAATTTTGAGAACCCTTCACCCCCGACCTTCAAACCCACTAGTGGAGTGTGAAATCCAGCCCAATGTTTCAAGTCTGTGGCTTTTGATCAGAACCAAGAAAATTTAGAAATGTAATAGATTTTGAGCGAGTGAAGGGGGGAGGGTGAGAACAACAACAAGGGCAGTTCTGTAACAAAAACAATAATGGCTGGAAAAACTCAGCAAGTCTGACAATGCCTGTGGAGAGAAAGACAGAGCCAACGTTTCAAATCCATATGACTCTTCTTCATAGGGTGCAGGGCAGGAAAGATGAAATGAAGAAGGTGCAAAGCCAAAGGGAGTGGGAATGGGATAAGTAAAGAAAATAAGCTGTGTCTAGATGAGATGTTAATGGCAGAATATTGTGGCTACAAGAACAAAAACACAAAACAAATGGAGGCGGCAAGATTAGGAGTGAAATTGTTCAACTCAATGTTGTTATCTACTTAGCCAGTCACCTTTAGGTTTCTGTGAACATGCAATCCAAGGTTCCTCTCTTCCTCTACACTTCTCAATATCCTATCATTTATTGTGTATTCCCATGCCTTGTTGTATTCCCCAAATGCATTACCTCACAGTTCTCTAGATTGAACCCCATTTGTTAAATTTCTACCCACCAAGCTAGTCCATTGATATCTGCCTGCAGATATGGTTCTTCTTCATTATCAACCACACAGCCAGTTTTCATATCATCTGCAAACTTCTTAACAATGACCTCTACATATATCATTGATATATGCCATGAAAGGCAAGGGACCCAATCCTGAGCCCTGCAGAACCTGACTGGAAATAGTTTTCCAGTTTCAAAAACACTTATCAACTATAACTCTTTGCTTCCTGGAACTGAGCCATTTTGAATGCAAATTTTCATTTTCCCTCGGGTGCATGGAATTTTATTTCTGATCAGTCTATCATGTGGGACTTTGTCAAAATCCTTGTTAAAGTCCATGTAGACTACATCAAATATGGTTGCCTGGATTTTCATTACCGAGACGGGTAGCAAGAATTGGGAAAATTCCTGGCTTGGCCTTCTCGCCTCAGGAGAAAGTGCCTGCAAAGGTGGGATCTTCACTGCTGGGGCTGAGTGCAGGCTGCAGTTGGACAGCCGACCCAGGAAAGAAGTCAGAGGCAGGCACAGGGGCTGCTAGGTGCCATGAGGAGCTGTTTAAAAGGCCCACCCAGATGTTTTGTGGCTTTATCCCAGGGAAAATAAAAACAGAATGGCCTTCCAGCCCTTATCTCCCACACCTTCCTCATGCTCCATCCATGCCACCCCATGTGCCCAACCCACACCTCAAGGCCCTTCATGCCCACTTTCCTAGTTGTGCCCCTCCGCTTACTGCTGCATGGCCCCTCATGCCTCCTGTGCCAAGCTATGTCCCTCCACCTACCCCCATGGCCTCTCCTTACCCTATGCCAAGCACACCCATTGACCCACTATACACTGTAGAGAACCAATGAACTCTATAATGACAATAGGATGTGTAAAAAAAGCATTAAAAACATTAATTACTTTCCACTATGTCAAAAAAGTCATTTCATTAATTAGACATTGTGATTAATGCATATACTTCTCCAGTTTGGACAATGAAAAGTTCTATGATTCAGGGATCTCATATTTTGAAGAAATGGACATTACAATATCTAGTGCCTGTACCCAGCTACACCTGAAGGGAAAACAAGCTTTAATGCATACCTGTTCGAATTTGCTCAGAGTGGACATTTACTGCTTCACTGAGGTGATGAGAAAAACTGATCAGAAAGTGATGTCAAACCATCCACTTACTGTTGGCTAAATTGAGATCAAACTAGGAAAATTAAATGCAACCAGCAAGAACTTAAAGAATCCATCTGGGTGGATATGGCTTGAAGCTTCTTTCCTGCTCATGCATTACTAACTGCCCAGTCTTCCTAAGACTATATACTATCAACTGGTTCAAATCCAGACCTCTAATCTATGAAAAAAGTCAGCAATAGAATCTTAATCTGAAGTCCTCTTCTAATGAATAATAAATGCCAAATAGTATTAATTTGGAAATTAGAAGGTCAAGGGCCTTCCTAGATAAATGCTTCATTTATCCATCTAGATTCAACTTTTTAACTTGAAACAAAAGTCACAAAACATTTCTATCCAACTCAAGTATCTCTCATAATAATGGAATAAAAATCAGGCATTGCAAAAAGATCCCTATCATAAAACAAAAACTAAGGTGATGTACTGCTCTTTAAATATTCTAAAAGACCCCAGAAAAAAATTAAAGAAATGTAGAAAGAAAGTATGAGGCATCTTAACATGTTGTAGCTCATTCGTGATTATATAGTCACCCATGACTGGCATAGAATATGGTTGTATCATTATTATACCTTCACCTGTTATGAGTCAGTTCCAAGTGTGTCATGGAAAGGTGGGAAACCATCACTTTAAACTAAAGAAAACAGCAAAAATCTGTCTTTAGGCTACAGCCAATAAACTATGGCACATATAAAAATATTACATAATCTACCAAGTTTCATTCCCATTGCCAATCTCAGCCCCACTCTAGATAAACACTTTGACAGTTAAACAAATTGAATGGAAAAATTCAGCTGGAGGCCCATCTTCCTCACTTGCCACTCTAATAATAAGGATACATTATGTATAAACAAAGTATGAAAAAAACAAGCAAAATTTAGATGTGTCATCTATAGTAAGATTATAAGGCCAGGACTTTACTGCCCCACCATGGTGTGTCTCCCCCGCCCCCCTCACCCAGCCTCCCCTGGATGATGCAGCGAGCCATTTAAATTTCCACTCAGTTCAGCAGGATCGTAATATCCCGCCGGGTGTAAAGAACCATAAAATCTTGGACTAAGGTTCAGAATCACTCATCATTACAACTTCAGCCACCGTTTATTAGCTAGATCCTTAAACACAATGCAATTTTCAGTCTAAAGGTGAAGCTAAATTTTGATGAAATTTTCTTGCTCTATAACAGAGTGGGTCCAATCTAGAATTCAAATGTAGATATCATCTTTTAACAGTTTCAAACAGTTTCCAATAGCATATAAAATATCTTGTGTGCACAAGATGAATGCAAAGTTTTTGAACTAAATTTTGGTCGTAGTGAAAAAGTAGCAAATGGAGATGCCAGATAATAGGGTCAGGCGCTTGACGTTGAGTTTCAGATGCATTGCAGATGGAGCAAATCCAAACTCAAATTTTAAAGATGTTGTGGTTGGTTTTTCAGAATCTGAATTCCAAAATTGGATGAATGCAAGTCCAAAGTATTCGGACTGAAGATATCCAACTTTGAATCCCAAAACTCCAAGCTTATTCTTACACCAATCACAAGTTAAGCAACAAGTTGACAGTTGTCAAATATCTGGGGGCGTTATCGCATACTCAGGCCAAAGCTGCAGCTGCATGCTGAAACCCCCAGTGGATACACATCCAAGTGTATCACAGCCATCAAAGATTGATGGAATCAGGAAACAAAATGTTTACCCACACAATGAATTAACATAAAATTACACAAGCACATTTGGTGTCAGGCATCTATGAGTCGGGTTAGAAGTCTCTAAACCTGAGAATTCAGGGTGGTAAACTCTTTGGAACTATTTTCTCACAATTGCCCTTTTGGTTCTCAAACTTCCCAACACTTTGCAGAAATATGCAGTGAGGTTGAAGTTTGTCTCGGAAGATGACCAAAAATTTCTCCATTCCAAAGTCGGTGAAATCAAACTGCAGCAGAACTAGTCCTAGCCTTATGGGTATCCACAATGGCAGAGATTTTCTGTGCCCGCTGGCATCGGGCTTGTTCGGTGGCAATTTGACAAGAAAGCCAAAAATCGGTTTCACGATATTGTGAAACCAGTTTGCGATCGTCCACTCCATCTGCCGATGGCAGGCCACATTTCCTGCCATCAGACATCAGGAATCTCAATGAAATACATCAGCATATTATAAGGCCAGCCCGCTGGAATTGTGCCCCCTCCACTGCTGGGTCATCTACCCACTGCGTCAGCATGTTTCACAACAGCATATAAAAGGCGCGCACGTGGCGGGCTGCACTTTGACAGGAACTCAGAGGTGAGTACACAGTAAAGTCGCAGAGTGCTCACCCGGGTCACCTGTTGGACTTCAAGGTTGAGACGCGTTGTGTGAGAGGGGTGGGGAGGGGCAAGGGCTGCCGTGTGGTTGAAGTGACTTGGGAGGCGGGCTGGGGGGTTGCAAGGGCTGGCCTGCGGTTGAAGCTAGTGCCAAGCATGTGTGGGGTGGGGGGAGGTGGGGGTGGGTAGGATGAGGAATCGGCCACCCATTAGCGAAACCTTGTATAAAGTGACCATTCCTCTGCAACTGAGACAGTTCAGATGCAGCCACATTGATATGATTGGAGTCGGGCTTCTAGCTTATCTGCCCACTCAAGCATCAAAGTGCCACCAAGTGCTCCAGAGCTTTTCACCCCTCGGGCACAGACTGCAAACTAATAAGTGTTTTAGTGGACTGCAGGACAGTTGGATGACTAGGCAAATTGTACAATCCCCTTGTTAAAGCTAGCCATGGAGCAGTCACTGATGGAGGTGCTCACAGCCCCTTGCAATGTCATTATCCTAGTTTGGACCAGTCTCCTCGATGGTTCATGCTAACAGTGCAGCCATGCAGTGTGGGTTAGGAGAATGCCTGTGCCTGAGCTGAGAGCTCAGCCTGCAGTCAAATGGGCAAAGCTGCTGCTAAATGGTCGGGTGGAGCGGGGTGGAGGTGGTTGGGGTTTCGGGCAGCCAGGCAGCTCACTAAATGCTGGCCATCCAAGGGGTGGCCAGCTCTCTGGGAAGCATTAAGGGTCCTTCAGACTTAACCAAGAAAGATTCCTAGTATGCCTATGCCAACCCACACATGTCTTTCTTTCATCCTGCAGGAGAAGTACATCAGGAACATGGATCTTCGTGAACTAGCTGTATGTTCCTGGCTTACAGAGAGTGAAGGCAATGGAGAAGAGAGCGACTGAGGTGCCTGGCTGCGCAGAGGGAGGAGAAGCACCGACTGGATGAAGGGGCAGCTGGTGCTCCCACACACACTGCCAAAAAGCCACAATGAGCCGTTGCTGGTCAGCGCCTAGCTAGACCCAAGGTCTATAGACACCACCTTTCATTCCTGAAAATGACTGAGAGTCAGTGTCGCTGAAGGCTGCACAAGTCTAAGGAACTGGTCAGTCACATCTGCCGCCTGCTGCAGGATTTGGTGCCACAGGGACATGGAGGGCACGGTGCCACAGGGACATGGAGGGCACCCACTGCCAGTTGCTGTGAAAGTGACCGTGGTGCTCAATTTCTATGCCAGTGGCTCCTTTCAGGGCTCTGCAGGTGACCCCTGTGGGATCTTACAAGTCTCCACCCACAAATACATCCATGAGGTCACAGATGCCATCTTTGCGAGGGCACACAACTTTGTGCATTTCGACAGGGACCACGACAGCCAGGATGAAAGAGCGATTTGATTTGCCAAATCTCGGGTTTCCCACAGGTGCAGGGTGACATCGACTGCACTAACGTGGCGCTCAGGTCTCTGTTGCAACACGCGGTCAACTATATCAACTGCAGGGGATTCCACTCACTGAATGTGGGGTCACTGTTAAAAATGGGGAGTCGCCCATTTAAAACAGAGATGAGGGTCGTGAGACTTTGGAACTCTCTTCCTGAAGGGGTGGTGGAAGCAGAGCCTTTGAATATTTTTAAGGCAAAGGTGGATGGATTCTTAGTAAGCAAGGGGGTGATAGGATATTGGGGATAGGTGGGATATAGATTTCAGATTACTATCAGATCAGCCATGATATTAAATGGTAGAACAGGCTTGAGGGGCTGAATGGCCTACTCCTGCTCCTTGTTCATATGTTTGTATGGTGTTCAACCCCCACAAATGCATCCTGCAGGTCTGCGCACGCTTTCCCCAATTCCTATATTCTCGGTCAGTTATAAATCTTTGAAGTCTTCCAGGGTCCACGGAGGCTACAGGGATGGCTCCTCGAGGTCAAGAGCTAACCGCAGAGGATGTAGCTGATGACACCCGTGTGGTGGCCACAGAATGCTGCAGAGCGAAGGTATAATGAGGCTTAGGATGCTGAAGAAGAGGTTCCAGTGCTGGACCGGTCTGGTGAAACCCTGCAATACAGTCCACAGAGGGTGTCATGCATCATCATCGCCTGCTGCGCCATTTACAACCTGGCACTGCAGCGGGGAGATGAGCTGGCTGCGGAGGAGGTGGAGGAGCTGAAGGTCTCCTCCAAAGAGGAGGATGCTGATGGGGATGAGGGTGAGGGGGTCCTTGAAGGCAACGATGATGGGGATGAGGCCTTTGCACTGGACAGGTGAGGCAGGTGTGCTCGGGAGGCCCTCACAGCTTGAATTTTTGGAGGATGATGCAGTGAGGAGACCCATAGATCCTCACATTGCATCTATGAACGCTTGACTCCAGTCTGACTTCTGGAAACGCACATACCCTCTGTGATAAAGCTCCTGTCATGGACATTCAGTGGAGGTCCTAATATTCGCATGATTGCAGGAGGATGATGACGACATGCAGTGATAGATCTTCACATAGCCTCTGAGAAAGCCTGACTCCTGTCTGGCCAAGGGCAGCTCGCTTGCACTCTGTGATCAGGGCCATCTCATAAAGATGCAGACATGAAACTTTAAATGCACCTGATCCTTTGTCCACCTTCAGCACCTGGGCCCTTCAGGAGCACAGTGTCACTGCTTACAAATGCTGAAGAGATGAGGCCAGACCTGCTTGAAAGTTCTGAAAAAGGGCCATATGGCCTTGAAACATTAACTCTGTTTCTCTCTCCACAGATGCTGTCAGACCTGCTGAGTTTTTCTAGCATTTTCTGTTTTTATTTCAGATTTCCAGCATCTGCAGTATTTTGCTTTTACCCAGCTTAAAGGTGCTGAGAGCACACAGGGAGAATGACGGAACTCTGTGACGCCTGCCCACTACATTCTGGCAGCAACTACAAGCACCATCAAGGTGCAAGCATTAGTAATGTGCCCAGGGAGCAAGAGGCTGGACCATCACTTTGATCTGAGGAGACATGTGGCAGGGAGACATTCTTGGGAGTTTACTCACAATAGTGATTAACATCTGTGCCCAGGCTGCGCAACCTGGAGTTGGAGAAAGAGATGCTCGATCTGGAGGCACGTCTCCGTCAGCCCGACGCGGACCTGGCCCTGCAGCTGGTGTACGAAGAGAAGAAGGGCACGCTGCGTGACCTGCAACTCGTCGGGTCCCGCAGCGCGTACATGAGGTCACAGATCCAGTTCTTCCAGGACCTGGACCATGGCTCCCTCTTCTTCTACTTGCTGGAAAAAAGGCACGGGATCCATCAGCAGCTCCTTACGCTACTGGCCGACGACCCTTGTCTCGGATCCAGAGGGCATCAGGGACATTGCCCGAGACTATTACACTGCCCTGTTCTCTCTGGATCTGTCCAGCGAGGAAGCTTGCAGAGTTTTGTGGGAGGACCAGCCACAGGTTGGCCCGGAGGGTGCTGGAAAGCTTGACTCCACTATACGTCTGGGGGAGCTGATCGGCTCCCTCGACAGTCTCTCAAGGGGAAAATCCCCGGGGCTGGATGGGCTGACCGTGGAATTCTTCAGGGCATTCTGGGATGTCCTGGGGAATGACTATGCGAGGCTCCTGGGAGAGAGTATCAGAACCGGGGAGATGCCCCTCTTGTGGCGCAGGGTGGTCATTGCCCTGCTGCCAAAGAAGGGGTATCTCTGCCTTCTTAAAATCTGCACCCAGTCTCCCTCCTCAGCACGGATTACAAGATCTTTGCCAGGGTAATGTCTTCTCCCCTTGGCACCGTACCTGACCACATGATCCACCCCAACCAGTCCTACATAGTCCCGTGCCGTACCATCTTTGATAATTTCCATCTGTTCCGGGACGTCATTCATTTTTTCCAGAGGACTGTTCTGTCTAGCGCCTTATTGTCTCTTGACCAGGAGAAGGCGTTCAATAGGGTGGATCACGAATATTTAAACAGGACTCTGCAAGAATTTGGGTTCAGGACACACTTCATCGCCCTGATCCGACTTCTGTACGCTGCCGCACAGTGTCTAGTTAAGGTTAACGGGTCCCTGACGATGCCTCTTTGCTTTGGGAGAGGAGTCCGTTAGGGCTGCTTCCTGTCTGGCCAATTGTATTCTACCTGTGTGGAGCCTTTCCTGCGCCTCTTGTGGAGGAGGCTGCCTGGATTGGTTCTGCACGGTCTGGGCATCAGGGTGGTCCTCTCGACTTAAGCCGATGGCGTGCTCCTCATGTTCACCGACCTGACTGATCTGAGGAGGATGCGCGAGTGCCAGGAGGTCTATTCTGCCGCGTCCTCTGCCAGGATCAACTGGGGCAAGTGTTCTGGACTCCTGATTGGTCAGTGGCAGATGGATCCGCTACCCGAGGAGCTCAAGCCTTTCGCCTGAAGCAGGACCAGCCTTGGCAACCTGGAGGTCCACCTCTGCCCTGCTGAGAAATCCTGGCCAGCGAACTGGCAGGAGCTGGAGACCAAAGTCACCACTCACCTGTGGCGCCGGACAGGACTGCTCCAAGTGCTGTCTTACCAGGGTTGAGTTGCAGTCATAAACCAGCTGATTGCCGCCATGTTGTGGTACCAGCTGGTCATTTTGACCCCTCCCCCAGACTTTGTCACAAAAATCCAGAGAATGCTCATCATCTTCTTCCGGGACAGAAGACTGCACTGGGTGGCTGCTGAGGTTCTGAGCCTTCCACTTAGGGAGGGCAGTCAGGAGCTGGTGTGCCTACACACCCAGGTGGCAACTTGCCACTTTCAGGCCCTGCAGCAATACCTTTACATCGAACCCCCTCCAAGATGGTGTGCCCTGGTGACGTATTTCTTCCGCCACGGCCTGAATTATTATGTACAGCTGCTGTTTATAGAGTTGAGGGGCCTTTGTGGCTCCTTGCAGGCATTGCCCATCTTTTACCAGGACCTGATCAAAGTCTGGAACATGGTCGCCTCGCCCCCAGGTTGAGCGCCTCCTTCTCACAACGCAGCTCTCCACTGTCAAGAGTAGCAGCCATTGTCAGAGAGCCGCTGCTCAGAAATCCACACCTCTGCCCTTTCCAGTGGTTGGCAGAGAGGAGGGCTGTGGCTGCCGGGGTGACCAGGATCGGGGACGTGCTAGGTGGCGGAGGATGGATGCTTCCACAGGAGTTGGCGCGTCGCGCGTCCGTGGGCATCCAGCACATGGTCAATGCCATTCAAGGCCTTAGGATGGTTGTGCTCGGCCCTTATGTTATACTGGAACTCGAGGTGGCTCAGGTGGTGTTCCGTCTGAGCGTACCACTGTTTGGACAGAATTCCACATTGGCCCCAAGCCTTGAACCGGGAGCCGATGTTCCGCAACCTGAGTCACCTCGCGGAAATGCCCTCTGTGCTCTTTAGCACAGCGCGGAGGGGTTTCCTGTACAGGCTGCTGCTGTACACCCTTCACTTCCTTGCCCTTGCCCACCGCCCAGACACACACTGGTGTGGCTTGTTGCCGTCCAGCAGCGGAGGTCCCCAATGGGGGGCCCCCTAAAGGGGTGTCCTCCCATTTTCCATTTGGGACCTGGTGTGGAGGATGTTGCATGCAGCAGTCCCGTACAACCGTAGGATGTGTCGCTTCATGGAATCCCAAGATGCCCGGTTCTTTTGCGGCTTTGAGGAGTCTGTGGACCACGTTTATATAGGGTGTCTTAGGCTGCACTCCCTTTTCAGTTATTTGAAATACCTTTTACTGCAGTTTTGTTCGCACTTCAGTTCCACGCTCCTGATCTACGGGCTCCTGATGCAGAGGGGTGTCGGGAGAGAGGAGGACCTCCTAGTGAACCTGCTCCTGGGCCTGGGCAACTTGGCCATTATCAGGTCCAGGTAGCGGGCAATCAAGGGGGTTGTCCAGCCCAACTGTCTGCCCCTCTTCTGTGGCTATGTTCGTGGCTGGTTGTCCCTAGAGAGGGAGCACGCAGTGTCCCCCAGCACCGTCGAGGCCTTCCATGCTCAGTGGGCACCGCATGGACTGGGGTGTTTTATTGACCCTTTTAATCACATTTAAGTTTGAATTTCGTAAATTTCCTTTAAATTTTGTCTTTGTTTTTGCAGTTTCCCTTTAAGGGGCTGCTTTTTAATTTGTCCCTGATTTTGTTAATTTAGTTAATTTGATTGGACTCAAAAGAGTTACATCTTCTTAACTTTCCTAACCCTGCTGCTACAGTTTGGTACTCCCTGGCCATCCACAACGGAGGTGGAGGCAGCCTGCTGACTGCTACGCCCTGTGTGTGATGACCTAGGCAGGCATCTCTGCGGGGCCGAGACCTGGAGGACTTCAGCCTGCTTTCGGGGTCCTGCTGTGTGATAGTGGAACCCTCCTCAGCCTGTGGAGCTGGAGTTGCTGAGTTCACAATAAGAGTGGATTCAGACGGGCTAAACATTTCCAGAGTCACCTAGATGGATGGTCCTGGGGGGTGTACACCTGCTGATCCTCCTCCCTATCGGTGCCCAAGGGCTCCTGGCTGACACCTTGAGGAGAAGGTGTGAGATCGAGCTGCCCGGCACCCCTCTCACTTACGCACTGGTGGATGCCAACTATGGCATTAGCGACAGAGTTCAGCTCGCGCAGCAGTGCAGGAGCAATGTCCTGGACCAAGGTCTCCATGGCGGCTGCCATCCTACCAGTGTTGACATTGTGCATTGGCATGCCAATGCTATCACCTCAGCCTTTAGGTGGACGGACTCCTCCATTGTGCCTTGCAACCTGAGGAGTGCAGTGCACATCCCTTCCTGATGTTCCCAAGCTTGTCTTTGCAGCTCCAGCAACTGTGACATGATTGATTCCAGAGGCTCGTCATCTGACTTGGACTCAGCAAATTTCTGGCTTCCAGCAGTCCTCCGAGTGCTGGGCACCTGGGAAGTCCCTGTCGCTGCCTGCTGTGGATCAGACGGTGCAATGTGCTCACCAGATTGTGGTCCCAGGGCTACTCCAAAGCTAGGACCCACCAAGGTGCGTGTGTCTGTGCTGGTAGAGAGTGTGGGTGAGTGCTGTGACGAGACTTCAGGGAGGGTGCCTTCAGATTCCTTTTTAGAGGTTTCTTCAGGGCTTGATTGGAGGCTCTGGGTCATGGAATCCATCGGATGTTTCCCAAGAGTGCCTGCGGAAGCAAGGAGAGATGCTTACTGGACGGCAGTGGACTGTGAAACAGGACACATCACTCAGCATGGATGTCTGATGTTACATTGCTGGATCCTCACTTGGTAGAGTACCGCCGACCTCACCATCAGCACAGGAAAGGCCCAGGTCCTCATCATCCAGCTGGCTGGCCGTGTTTTCAAAATCCATGAGGACCTTGATTTCAGGCATTCCTCCTGCAGTCTGTGACCTCTCCCTCTTGTTGTGTGCCAGCTTGTCCTGCATGAACAGAGATGGACAGAGTGTAAGCAGGACACCTACCAGTCATATGCTAAGTATGCTTGGCATGTGTGAGTGCTGAGTGGTGCCATTGACAGGATGAAGACAATGAAGGTGTGCGTGTGAATGAATGGTGATGTCCCATGAGCTGGCAGTGAGTGAGGGTCCTGTGGATGTGTGATGGATTTGAGAATATATAAATTGAGAGTGATGAGAAGAGTGATTTACCTTGGTGGAACAGAGAAATCATTCATCCTCTTGCGGTACTAGGTGGCTGTCATCTTTTGAAGGGCATGTGCGCTGACCATCGCTGCCACTGCCTCCCACAATGGATTGGTGAGATTGCTGCCCATCCTGAGGCCAGAGCTGGGGTAGAGGACATTATGGCAGGCCTCCACTGCATCCAAAAGGTGCTCAAGGGACACGCCATTGAATCTGGAGACTGCAGTCTTTTTGCATTTCAGGGCCATGTCTTCTTTACAGCAGTCGTGAGCTGGAAGCACTGAGAGGTGTCCGTGCAGCTGGACTAAAAAATGGTGCCAGGCATGCTTAAGCAGCGAGGTGATGGCTTGGTGGGCAAATAAGAGCCCACCCACCATGGAAATGCCATATTTCCCAGGATTGCATAATTAACGCGGCAGGTTTGGGATGACACGGAGTGAAAACCCACCATCGCGGCCAGCAGATTAAACATCATTTTACCTGCCTGTTACCGCACTTGGTGCAAATCTCAAATGATTCCGTCCAATGTGTGGAATTTTCCACTCTGGAGACTAAGCACCGTGGTGGGCAGGAAAGTTGCCATGATTCCCGCTGACCGATGGATGGGTTGCCGCACCAGATCGTCCTACTTTTCAGCTCCTTATATTTGCATAATTGAGCACCTTGTTGAATCTTGGAGCGGGGCATGCTAGGAATTCGTTCACCCTGCCATTACCTCATCAGGTCGAAATTCCGACCACCACATTTAAGTGGGACCCACTCACACATTCAATCTCTGCAGCCTAGGACTTGTTGTGAGGAGTGGTGACCCCAGGACAGCACAAGCCCTCAGCACCAAATTCAACAACAAACCTCAGGAGAGACTCCTCAGGCAGTCCAGGATGGTTGGGAGGTCCTCTACCCCACAGATGGCAGAAGGATGTCCACCAATCCTACCATGCTAGCTTGGGAAAAAGTTGCCAGCGAGGTCAGTGCATGTGGACCTCGGAAAAGGACCACCTTCCAGGGAAGGAAGAGGATGCATGAACTCATCCGCTTCACCAGGATAGGTCAACCTTCTCCTCACTCTCAATTTACTCTCAAAACGCCATCAGGGTTCCAGTGCACAGAGATTTCATGCACTACTAGCAGAAGGGGCACCTCCACTGATTCTCTTACACACACTTTAATATCATCATCTGTAACATCCTGTACAGATCTTGTCTTCAGCCTTTATGTAGGACCACTCAGCACACACAGCGGACATGCATGCTTATCATGTGCTCTTGCATCAGTGCTGCTCACAATCTATTCATCTGTTGTCACAAAGGTATAATGATTTTCATTATATATTTCTGGTTTATTGTAAAGTAGGTTTATGGGGGATTGTATTGTTCTGTGTGTGTGTGTGTGTGTGTGTGATTTAATTACATTTTGTAGCCAAACAGATTGCAAGTTGAAGTTATCAAAGGATTTAAGGTTTGGAGTTTCTTTAATATGCTAAGGAGTAAACATGGTTGAGGTCTTAGCATGTAAGATGTAAATGGAATTTGCATTTTTTGATAGATGAAGGAGCATTTGAATTTCAAAGAGGCTAATGAGAATAGCGTAAACATGAAAAGTTTTATATTATAAGAAAGGTAAAGTTCCGGTATTTGGAAACAATAGAATTTACATATAAAAAATGGTGAAACATATATAAAGGAAAATGAGGCAATGTGTCAGGGAAAGGCATTTTAAGACCTAACAGAAGTGTGTGAAGCCTCCAGTATTTGTGTATAACACTGTCGTCTACAGAAACCAAAGCTGGAGAGAGCCATTTTGAATTCCACTGTCCAGGATATTGTGTTAATTTGCTGGGTCTGTTAAAAATCTAATTTTGGACTGTTGGCTTAAAGGGGGTGTAACTAGGAGCCAGATTAATTAGGGACTTTAGGAGTTATCATAGTAGTAATTTGTAGACTTATGTATGTGCTTGAAATCTTTTCTTTTGTTAATAAATATTTTAATTTTAGACTTTTTTTAAATATCTAAAGTCTTGGTGGACTTATTACTTCTGAATTCAGGGCACGCATCTCGAAATAAATACAAATTGCAAAACCTTTGTGATAGCGCAATCAAGTTTCCCTGCTGGAGCTCCAAAGAGAGACAGAAAAACAGTAGGCAGGGTTATCGGAGGCCATTACCAGATTAAACCGAAGGATGGAGGAGACTGTCCATGTTCTATCCGCTTTTGTGGCTTCAACATGCGAGTACATTGAGGGCACTATTGGAAAACTGGCGCAGACCTTGTCTAACACTTTATGTAGGATGTGCACTTGCACCTGCACACCTTTGCTCTTGCAATGAGTGAGATCCACCTGTGGCTGGGTGAGATGGGGATGGGGCACCTCAACTTCCCTCCAGTTGTCTCTTCTCCTCAAAGAGTCAGGGAGGGGCTCTCGGGAAGAGAGCATCAGCTGGACATCCTGAGGGAATCCACCCAGAACTCTCGAAGGGTTTTCAGCCACTCCAAATCCCCTCTGCCTGTGACCCCAGCAACTCCAACTTCTCAGGCTGAGGAGGGTGCACCTGCCCCATAGTAGGAGACCCAAAGCAGGCTGGGACCCTCCAGGCCTCGGGTATCCAGAGGACACCCGCCAAAGTCATCACAGACAACAGGGTGTAGCAGTCAGCCGGCTGCCTCCACCTCTGCAGCGGACGTCAGGGATGCACCTAGATGTAGTGGTAGCGTTAGGAAAATTAAAAAGTTCTGAGAGCACAATGGTGTTCACTCATTGGATATACTTGGCACATATATAAACATATTTTCTTTTCTGTCTCAAAGTCTTATCTAGTGAATGGCTCTTCCATTTGATGCAGTGCTCTGAGGTCTTCCAAGTGTAACAGGTGCCCCACTCCCCACTTATCTTCCATCGTGTCCCTCAGGTCTATGGTGTCTCGTTCAAATTCAGTTCAGTCAGTCACCTTTAAGTCCACGGAAGCGACATGAACAAAGTCAGTTTCTATAAAAACATTGTGGTTGGACAATTCATAAGTAAGACTTGCGTCAGAGGATCATATAACATGGCCTCATGAGTATAGATTTTTGAGTTTTGTTTATTATTCTAATGCTGCTGCATTGAAGTCTATTCTTAGTGGGTGTTACAGATTTTAAAGCATTGGAGTTATTCCAACCTGGTGCACTTTTCAATGGTCCATGTAATGACTGTCAGGTTTGGGTGTGGGTTACAGTTTAAGTTATAGTCAGTGACTTTAGCCTTTCATGGCAGCCTGCAGTGTTACATTGTGACCATGTTTATGGCTAAACATTACCGCTATAATAGTTCCCACTCTCCACCTGCATGATACAGGACAATGTCTGCTTGATGGCTGCAACTATGCAATGTTATGGGTCTGTGCCTAGCCTCATGCTGCCAGCTTATTACATCTGAGGATGCTGGTTTGTACCTGAAGGTCTGGCTGGCATGGCTTGACAGAATCCGTGTGCCAACTCTTAGGAGGGCAATTGACAAGGTTATCTGGGCCGTGATGGTGTCATCAGTGTCCTCAGCTTCCTCATGAATATCTTAGTCTGCTAGAATGAAAATCTGGATAGGATGAAAGCGAAACTCCAATACACATGCTGTGTGGTCTTTAATATCAATGAAGTTACTAAGTAGTGCTTTAATGCGGTGTTGAGACTGACTAGTCTATGTCACTCCCAGATACCATGGCAATGCTGGACATGAACTTGGGAAGCTTTTGACAAAGGCAGGGTCATGAGTGTTTGTCAACGATCAGACACTGGTGCTGCTGAGGCACTCTCTATGGACACAAAGGTGACCTGACTTGCAAGCTCGCATCCATGATTGAGAGTGATAGATCAAAGCATCCGAAAGAGTGATCTCATGCTGGGGGCGCAATATGAGGATGAGGCCGGAACATTATTCGTGCATGAGGGATGGCCTTTGGAGAGATGACACTGTCCGGATTCAAATCAGTCCTCGGGGGGTCAAGTGATGACCAGTGATTGATGATTGTCCTCCTTGAGGCACTTTGCATGTCTACTTGCTTCACAGTGAGAGCTGGAGTTCCTATCCCATTACAGAACAACTCTAGAGGCTGCCTAGCTTTCCAAGGATGAGGCCATCATCACGCAAGATTGTGACTACACTTTGAGATTGATGTCCTTCATTGAGATATTGAAGATAGCGGAGAAGGTATTAATGTCTACCCTGCATCAAGGGGGCAGGTGAAAGGGGTTCATATGAGCTAGTTGTTTATAAGGTTCTCGTTGGCACATCAGCCTCATCTAACTAAAGCAATTGCCTCTTCTGTGTGGTGTCAACATCCTTGCCCTCTGCGAGGCCATGCCTTTCGACATGCTCCACATCAAAGGAGACATGCAGCTCCTCCATCTCTCCATCTGACAAGTCATCCCCCACTTTGGAATGCCAGGTTGTCTAGAGTGCAGCTAACCATGATGATTCAGGATACACTCTGGGGATGGTATTGGAGAGCAGTACTTGACCAGTCCAGAGATCTGAAATGCATCTTCAACATGCCAATCATCTGCTCAATCAAGGATTGTGCGACACAATAAGCCTCAATGTACCTCTCCTCTGATGCAGTCTGTGGCCGCTGATCAGGCATCGTTAGCCACATCTCTTGGGCACAGCCTTTATCATCGATGAGCCAACCCTGAATGCTCTGAGGGCTCTCGAAGATATGTGGCACCTGCGAGTAACTCGAGATGTAAGAGTTGTGCGAGCTCAGGGTACCTCGCACAGACCTGCATAATCTGCTTTGTGATCACAGATCAGCTGCAGTTGATAGAGTGGAAGCCGTTTCTATTGCTAAGTCTTAGTGACTGCTGCCAAGGAGCTCTTAAGGGCACATGTGTGCAGTCAATGGCACCCTGCACCTGTGGGAAGTTGGATATCGCTGCAAATCCCACTGCTCTGGCAGCCTGGCTTCATCCAGGGAGAACTGGACGTAATTATACGACTTACTGAATAGAACATTGGTGACCTCTTGGATGCATTTATGAGTGGAGGATTGTGATATTCTAGAGAGTGCCCTGGAACAAGCCACTTGCAAAAACATTGTGTGCGTTGGTCACCTTCACAGCCACTGGCAATAGATGGCCTGCCACTCCCTGCACTGTCAGATGTAACTGAAGAATGTAGCAGATGTGAGCTACATTCCTTGAGAAGCGAAGGTGTCTGAAGCATTGTCTCTAGCTCATCTGCAAGTATGAGAGGGGTCTACAGTACACCCTCGGTTGCCTCAAATGCCTCTGTGCAATTGGTGTCTCCTCTTCAGCTTCTGGGTCTCCATGGGGCCCTGCTGGCCCATGTTGCTCAGAGAGTGGCTCTTCTCTTTGGCCTGCCAGCTGACGATGGGCCCTTCTTCTCCTCCCCAGTTGCATGAAAGCCATGAAGAATTCAGTATCGCATGTTGCCTGCATTCTGCACTCCTTGTCTCTGTGGAAAAATAGATGACAGACATGATTGAAGCTTACCCTGTAATGATTACTTTCTATCACCAAGCTAGGGAGTCATTGTAAAGCCCTTGAGTTGCCCTCATTCCAGACATTCCATCCCCAGGTCCTCCCTTGCTGCTGTAGCACAGCCTTAAGGATCACTGGTAGCTGAGTTTCTATTCCCTTTCCCCAATGACCCAGGCATTACAGTGCTTTCACAAAGAGGTTTGGATCTGAATGAGTACAGCCAGGCACTATCAGCCACAGTCAGGGCACTGTCAGGCTGCCTCCTTTGAAGTACAGTAGAGCCCAGCCTTACACTAATGTAATGACTAATCATTGAACCGTGTAAAGCCTGAACCTCCCAACTGCAGTGATTAGGGTTGTCTGAAGCATGTTGCATATTTACTGTAGCCACGGCCCCTTCATTGTTTGATGCTTCTGAAATTTTCTGTTCTTCTGTGAGGGTCAAATAGTCAATCATACCCAATCTACATCTGTCCGCAAGCCTTATGGATTCTCACAAGAATGCATACCTTCAGTTAAAGTGCCCAAATCCTTCAATTGGTGTTTGAATCTTCCTAACATGTTTCAGCTGAGCCTTGCTCTCCATGTCCTGAAGTGGAAATTATTAGGGTGCCCCTTCAATCGGCCCAAAAGTGCGGTAATTGACGATGCACACAAGCCCTCAGACCCCTCCCCTAGCGAATTTTTTTCCAAGATTATTTTTCAATTGGGTCATTCCATCAGATGTCAAAATATTATGAGACCAACTTCCGACCTCCCACTGTCACTGTCCGAACCCCCTCCTAACATCCTGGAAGAGCATCATTCGCAAGTATCCATCCCTCCGATCATTCTCCTGCCTCCCACTTTAAACCTGGAGCCCATCGTTATTCTGGTCAATATCTGTGTCCTCCCTCCTAAGTCATACCAGTTACCCATTTACAGGCTGTAGATGCCTCCCCTGTCCGTGACTGTGCCACCTGCCACCTAGTACCAAGCCACCAACTCTCAGGACCCAAATGTGTGAGGAAGTGACCACTCCTTGCACACCATGTTGTGCACAACTGACACAGCACAGTCAGCCCCCCCACCCCCCCCACCCCCCTCACCTCTCTGGACTGGGACCAAGACATGCGTGCCAGGGATAGCCTTGTAGCATAGTGTGCACTGTCCCAGGACTGCCTTGTAGCATAGTGTGCACTGACTCAGAATTGAATCAAACTTATGCCCTCTTTTCCATTAAAACCCTGCCACCACTGCATACCACCACCCACCCCCACCCCCCAACCCACTCCCCAGTCTCTGTCTACCCTTTCCTTCCCAGGCTCTAATCATCACCCCCTGCAGTCATGCGTCTCTGTCCAATCCTTCCCTTGCCCCTGTCCAGTCACCAACCCGCCACACCCATCAAGCATGTCTCTGTCCATCCCTTCCCTTGCCTCTGTCCATTCACCACTCCCCCCACCTGCCAAGTTAAGCATGTGCCTTCTGCCCCCTTCCCTTCCCGCTAGTCTTGCCTGACTAGCCTTGGATGGAGTTGGAGCAGCCACAAGAGCAGCACAGTGAAAGGTTGGTGAATGCTGCATGTGCATTCCTCGAAGTCAGGAGAGAAGTGCAGTTCACCAGGTGCACGCCGGTATATCTGGGTGTGAATCAGACCAGCCTACTTATCCGGCAACAAGATTTAGAGTGTGAACGTGATTCTAGTGAGCTGGATTTTTAATGAGCATTCATCAAATGCAAAGGCATGCAAGTGCAGTTCCTGACATAGAGCAGTGGGAAACTTGACCCACCATGAAAGTCTGCAGGGGAAAGTTGCAACCTATTCCCCCACCGGAGGAAAACTGATTTTTGCCATCACTCCGAATTTTCCCCTCCGCCCTCCGATTCCCGCCACAGGTGGGACCGGAAAATCCTGCCCAAGACTTGCCCGTGGTTCTCTGCCATCTTTGCTCTGAGCCTCTCCTGAAGGAGAGATTGACTCCACGAATTCACATTTACCATTCAATTACCAATAACTAATTTTAACAGGAGTTTGTTAAGAGGTCCTCTGGCTGGTTGCATTCCAATAATAATGCTTATGTACAACATGATAGCATTCCCAGTTTTTGGTATCATAAGACTCCATAGAAAAATGTTCATTCACACAAGAACTTGTAGATAAATTAGGAGTCAATTAAGAACAACAGTTAGTAACAGATCGGAAGCCACATTTACAAACCTTTATTTGGAGCAAAGAACAGAGATAATTGACCCAACTTTAGCCTAACCCATTTAACAGGAAAATTAATGAAGAGTAAAATCAGGCCTGGTGTAAAATAGGTGTCAGACATGAACTTGCCCCATTCATATCAGACAGGTTAGGTTAAAACTGGGAATAATGTCTATTGCATAATGAAGTCTCAGTGTCCTGTAACCATAGACCATTGAGAGTTGTACAGTATCCTTAAACAGTTAAGTAAGTGATAGTATTTGTAAATACTGTTTTTCTGTGTCTTGTGTAAAGTTTTCACCTTCTCCACTGTGACATTGCCCATAAGATAACCACAGATAAGAAAAGATATCCAGGGAGTACTTAACATCCTCCTCAATGTATTATACTATTGTTTCTTACATAAATCCTTGTTGCCTCCAGTCCTTTAACTGGAAGTTTATTTCACCTGCTGATCACTCGCTGTGTGAAAAATAATTTTCTATTATCAATCCTAAAACTGTTCTTTACTCATTTCAATCTGTGTCCTCTAGTTTCATTCCCATAGTTTAAAATTTTAAAACCCTTAAGTCTCTTCTTTATCTCTGCAATATCACCTTTCAGATGATGCTTTTCCAAGGTAGAAATTCAAAATTTCTACAGTCTTCCCTCATAATCCAGAGTGCAGACATTAAAGATCAGCCTCATGGCTCTTCTCTGCCTCCAGTGTTTGATTGACAATCAGATTACAGTATTCATGGTGTGCCGAACCAGATCATTATAAAATATGAACATACCTCCAACAAACACTTACAATACTTAATCGGCTATCCTGTCCTAGAGTATCAAAATAACATTACAATCAAATTTTACATTTGGGGGAAAAATCAACAATCCAATCCTATGACTAATTTCTCAAACTTTGAATCCTAAAAAATTCTGAAGCTTCCAGATATATCCTGCAGGTATTGTTCCCTTGCTGGGATATTAATCCTGCATAATTTTTGCACATGGTTTATTCCTATCATCAGCACACAAATTAACTCAAATTCACTTCTTCAATCTTCATCAGTGTGCCTATCAGAGATGTCGTGTCCCAATCTTCACAACATTATCTTGTTCAGACTATTTCTCCAAGGATTTAAATACATGAAGAAATACTGGATTCAGATGTTTAAATTTAAGCATCAAGTGTTTCAGTTTCTAGATACCAGAGTCAAACACTCACAGGGCAATAACATAGGCACTTTGAATCCTTTAGCTCAAGTCAAAGAGATTATTTTCCGACCTCACTCAAATACCAATCATTCCAATTTCTCAACTCTTAAGAAGCTCATCAGTGCATGACCTACA